>NW_024544606.1:1200000-1641789 GCF_018167655.1 Microtus oregoni
CTCAGTGCTCAAGGTGCTGGGTAGTCAGTACTCGGGTGCACATTGCTCAGGGTGCTGGGTGCTCAGTGCTCAGGGTGCTCGGTGATCAGTACGTTGGGTGCTCAGTACTCAGGGTGCTGGGTGCTCAGTGCTCAGGGTGCTGGGTGCTCAGTGCTCAGGGTGCTGGTTGCACAGTGCTCAGGGTGCTGGGTGCTCAGTGCTCGGGGTGCTGGGTGCTCAGTACTCAGGGTGCTGGGTGCTCAGTGCTCAGGGTGCTCGGTGCTCAGTACGCTGGGTGCTCAGTACTCAGGGTGCTGGGTGCTCAGTACTCAGGGTGCTGGGTGCTCAGTACTCAGGGTGCTGGGTGCTCAGTGCTCAGGGTGCTCGGTGCTCAGTACGCTGGGTGCTCAGTACTCAGGGTGCTGGGTGCTCAGTACTCAGGGTGCTGGGTGCTCAGTACTCAGGGTGCTGGGTGCTCAGTACTCAGGGTGCTCGGTGCTCAGTACGCAGGGTGCTCAGTGCTCAGTGCTCGGGGTGCTGGGTCCTCAGTGCTCAGGGTGCTGGGTCCTCAGTGCTCGGGGTGCTGGGTGCTCAGTGCTCAGGGTGCTGGGTGCTCAGTGCTCAGAGTGCTGGGTGCTCAGTACTCAGGGTGCTCGGGTGCTCAGTGCTTGGGCTGTTGGGTGCCCAGTACTCAGGGTGCTGTGTGCTCAGTGCTCAGGGTGCTGGGTGCTCAGTGCTCAGGGTGCTGGGTGCTCAGTGCTCGGGGTGCTGGGTGCTCAGTGCACGGGGTTCTGGGTGCTCAGTGCTCGGGGTGCTGGGTGCTCAGTGCTCAGGGTGCTGGGTGCTCAGTGCTCGGGGTGCTGGGTGCTCAGTGCACGGGGTGCTGGGTGCTCATTACTCAGGGTGCTGGGTGCTCAGTACTCAGGGTGCTCAGTGCTTGGGGTGCTGGGTGCTCAGTACTCAGGGTGCTCAGTGCTTGGGGTGTTGGGTGCTCAGTACTCAGGGTGCTGGGTGCTCAGTGCTCAGGGTTCTGGGTGCTCAGTACTCAGGGTGCTGGGTGCTCAGTGCTCAGAGTGCTGGCTGCTCAGTGC
Source organism: Microtus oregoni (assembly GCF_018167655.1). Taxonomy (NCBI): domain Eukaryota; kingdom Metazoa; phylum Chordata; class Mammalia; order Rodentia; family Cricetidae; genus Microtus; species Microtus oregoni. The sequence continues at coordinate 1,201,071 of NW_024544606.1, forward strand.
TCAGGGTGCTGGGTGCTCAGTGCTCAGGGTGCTGGGTGCTCAGTGCTCGGGGTGCTGGGTGCTCAGTGCTCGGGGTGCTGGGTGCTCAGTGCTCGGGATGCTCGGTGCTCAGTGCTCGGGGTGCTGGGTGCTCAGTACTCGCGGTGCTCAGTGCTCAGTACTCAGGGTACTGGGTGCTCAGTGCTCAGGGTGCTGTGTGCTCAGTGCTTGGGGTGCTTGCGGCTCGGTGCTCACGTTGCTGTGTGGTCAGTACTCGGGGTGCTGGGTGCTCAGTACTCAGGGTGCTGGGAGCTCATTGCTCGGGGTGCTGGGTGCTCAGTGCTCGAGGTGCTGGGTGCTCAGTGCTCTGGGTTCTGGGTGCTCAGTGTTCGGGGCGCTGGGTGCTCAGTGCTCGGGGCGCTGTGTGCTCAGTGCTCGGGGTGCTCGGAGCTCAGTACTCAGGGTGATGGGTGCTCAGTGCTCGGGGTGCTCGGTGCTCAGTACTCAGGGTGCTGGGTGCTCAGTGCTCGGGGTGCTCGGTGCTCAGTACGTTGGGTGCTCACTACTCAGGGTGCTGGGTGCTCAGTGCTCAAGGTGCTGGGTGCTCAGTACTCAGGGTGCTGGGTGCGCATTGCTCGGGGTGCTGGGTGCTCAGTGCTCAGGGTGCTGGGTGCTCAGTGCTCAGGTTGCTGGGTGCTCAGTACTCGGGGTGCTGGGTGCTCAGTACTCAGGGTGCGGGGTGCTCAGTACTCAGGGTGCTGGGTGATCAGTACTCGGGTGCTGGGTGCTCAGTGCTCAGGGTGCTGGGTGATCAGTGCTCGGGGTGCTAGGTGCTCAGTGCTCAGTACTCAGGGTGCTGGGTGCTCAGTGCTCGGGGTGCTGGGTGCTCAGTGCTCAGTACTCAGGGTGCTGGGTGCTCAGTGCTCGGGGTGCTGGGTGCTCAGTGCTCAGGGTCCTGGGTGCTCAGTGCTCACTGTGCTGGGTACTCAGTGCTCGGGGTGCTGGGTGCTCAGTACTCAGGGTGCTGGGTGCTCAGTACTCAGGGTGCTGGGTGCTCAGTGCTCGGGCTGCTGGGTGCTCAGTGCTCGGGGTGCTGGGTGCTCAGTGCTCGGGGTGCTCGGTGCTCTGTACTCAGGGTGCTGGGTGCTCAGTGCTCGGGGTGCTCAGTACTCAGGGTTCTGTGTGTTCAGTGATCAGGGTGCTGGGTGCTCAGTACTCAGGGTGCTCGGTGCTTAGTACTCAGGGTGCTGGGTGCTCAGTACTCCGGGTGCTGGGTGCTCAGTGCTTGGGGTGCTCCGTGCTCAGTGCTCAAGGTGCTGGGTCCTCAGTACTCAGGGTGCTCATTGCTCAGGGTTCTGGGTCCTCAGTACTCAGGGTGCTGGGTGCTCAGTGCTCAGGGTGCCCGGTGCTCAGTACGTTGGGTGCTCAGTACTCAGGGTGCTGGGTGCTCAGTGCTCGGGGTGCTGGGTGCTCAGTGCACGGGGTGCTGGGTGCTCAGTGCTCGGGGTGCTGGGTGCTCAGTGCTCAGGGTGCTGGGTGCTCAGTGCTCAGGGTGCTGGGTGCTCAGTGCTCTTGGTGCTGGGTGTTCAGTGCTCGGGGTGCTGGGTGCTCAGTGCTCGGGGTGCTCGGTGCTCAGTGCTCAGTACTCAGGTTGCTCAGTGCTCAGGGTGCTGGGTGCTCAGTGCTCGGGGTGCTGGGTGCTCAGTCCTCAGGGTGCTGGGTGCTCAGTGCTCGGGTGCTGGGTGCTCAGTGCTCAGCGTGCTGTGTGCTCAGTACTCAGGGTGCTCAGTACTCAGGGTGCTGGGTGCTCAGTGCTCAGGGTGCTGGGTGCTCAGTGCTCAGGGTGCTGGGTGCTCAGTGCTCAGGGTGCTCGGTGCTCAGTGCTCAGGGTGCTGGGTGCTCAGTACTAATGGTGCTTTGTGCTCAGTACTCAGGGTGCTCATGGCTCAGTACTCAGGGTGCTCAGTGCTCAGTACTCAGGGTGCTCAGTGCTCAGGGTGCTGGGTGCTCAGTGCTTGGGGTGCTGGGTTCTCAGTCCTCAGGGTGCTGGGTGCTCAGTACTCAGGGTGCTGGGTGCTCAGTGCTCGGGGTGCTGGGTGCTCAGTACTCAGGGTGCTGGGTGCTCAGTCCTCGGGTGCTGGGTGCTCAGTTCTCAGGGTGCTGGGTGCTCAGTGCTCGGGGTGCTGGGTGCTCAGTGCTCAGTACTCAGGGTTCTGGGTGCTCAGTGCTCGGGGTGCTGGGTGCTCAGTACTCAGTACTCAGGGTGCTGGGTGCTCAGTGCTCAGGGTGCTGGGTGCTTAGTGCTCAGGGTGCTGGGTGCTCAGTGCTCAGGGTGCTGGGTACTCAGTGCTCGCGGTGCTGGGTGCTCAGTACTCAGGGTGCTGGGTGCTCAGTACTCAGGGTGCTGGGTGCTCAGTGCTCGGGGTGCTGGGTGCTCAGTGCTCGGTGTGCTGGGTGCTCAGTGCTCGGGGTGCTCAGTACTCAGGGTGCTGTGTGTTCAGTGCTCAGGGTGCTGGGTGCTCAGTACTCAGGGTGCTCGGAGCTTAGTACTCAGGGTGCTGGGTGCTCAGTACTCCGGGTGCTGGGTGATCAGTGCTCAGGGTGCTCGGTGCTCAGTGCTCAAGGTGCTGGGTAGTCAGTACTCGGGTGCACATTGCTCAGGGTGCTGGGTGCTCAGTACTCAGGGTGCTGGGTGCTCAGTGCTCAGGGTGCTCGGTGATCAGTACGTTGGGTGCTCAGTACTCAGGGTGCTGGGTGCTCAGTACTCAGGGTGCTGGGTGCTCAGTACTCAGGGTGCTGGGTGCTCAGTGCTCAGGGTGCTCGGTGCTCAGTACGCTGGGTGCTCAGTACTCAGGGTGCTGGGTGCTCAGTGCTCGGGGTGCTGGGTGCTCAGTACTCAGGGTGCTGGGTGCTCAGTGCTCAGGGTGCTCGGTGCTCAGTACGCAGGGTGCTCAGTGCTCAGTGCTCGGGGTGCTGGGTCCTCAGTGCTCAGGGTGCTGGGTCCTCAGTGCTCGGGGTGCTGGGTGCTCAGTGCTCAGGGTGCTGGGTGCTCAGTGCTCAGAGTGCTGGGTGCTCAGTACTCAGGGTGCTCGGGTGCTCAGTGCTTGGGCTGTTGGGTGCCCAGTACTCAGGGTGCTGTGTGCTCAGTGCTCAGGGTGCTGGGTGCTCAGTGCTCAGGGTGCTGGGTGCTCAGTGCTCGGGGTGCTGGGTGCTCAGTGCACGGGGTTCTGGGTGCTCAGTGCTCGGGGTGCTGGGTGCTCAGTGCTCGGGGTGCTGGGTGCTCAGTGCTCAGGGTGCTGGGTGCTCAGTGCACTTGGTGCTGGGTGCTCAGTGCTCGGGGTGCTGGGTGCTCAGTGCTCGGGGTGCTCGGTGCTCAGTGCTCAGTACTCAGGGTGCTCAGTGCTCAGGGTGCTGGGTGCTCAGTGCTCGGGGTGCTGGGTGCTCAGTCCTCAGGGTGCTGGGTGCTCAGTGCTCGGGGTGCTGGGTGCTCAGTGCTCAGGGTGCTGGGTGCTCAGTACTCAGGGTGCTCAGTACTCAGGGTGCTGGGTGCTCAGTGGTCAGGGTGCTGGGTGCTCAGTGCTCAGGGTCCTGGGTGCTCAGTGCTCAGGGTGCTCGGTGCTCAGTGCTCAGGGTGCTGGGTGCTCAGTACTAATGGTGCTTTGTGCTCAGTACTCAGGGTGCTCATGGCTCAGTACTCAGGGTGCTCAGTGCTCAGTACTCAGGGTGCTCAGTGCTCAGGGTGCTGGGTGCTCAGTGCTCGGGGTGCTGGGTGCTCAGTCCTCAGGGTGCTGGGTGCTCAGTGCTCAGGGTGCTCGGTGCTCAGTGCTCAGGGTGCTGGGTGCTCAGTACTCGGGGTGCTCAGTGCTCAGTGCTCGGGGTGCTAGGTGCTCAGTGCTCGGGGTGCTGGCTGCTCAGTGCTCAGGGTGCTGGGTGCTCAGTGCTCAGGGTGTGGGGTGCTCAGTGCTCGGGGTGCTGGGTGCTCAGTGCTCGGGGTGCTGGGTGCTCAGTGCTCGGGATGCTCGGTGCTCAGTGCTCAGGGTGCTGGGTGCTCAGTACTCGGGGTGCTCAGTGCTCATTACTCAGGGTGCTGGGTGCTCAGTGCTCAGGGTGCTGGGTGCTCAGTGCTCGGGGTGCTTGCGGCTCAGTGCTCACGTTGCTGGGTGCTCAGTACTCGGGGTGCTCAGTGCTCAGTGCTCGGGGTGCTCGGTGCTCAGTACTCCGGGTGCTGGGTGCTCAGTGCTCGGGGTGCTCGGTGCTCAGTACGTTGGGTGCTCACTACTCAGGGTGCTGGGTGCTCAGTCCTCAGGGTGTTGGGTGCTCAGTACTCAGGGTGCTGGGTGCGCAGTGCTTGGGGTGCTGGGTGCTCAGTGCTCAGGGTGCTGGGTGCTCAGTGCTCAGGGTGCTGGGTGCTCAGTACTCAGGGTGCTGGGTGCTCAGTACTCAGGGTGCGGGGTGCTCAGTACTCAGGGTGCTGGGTGATCAGTACTCGGGTGCTGGGTGCTCAGTGCTAAGGGTGCTGGGTGCTCAGTGCTCGGGGTGCTGGGTGCTCAGTGCTCAGTACTCAGGGTGCTAGGTGCTCAGTGCTCGGGGTGCTGGGTGCTCAGTGCTCAGTACTCAGGGTGCTGGGTGCTCAGAGCTCGAGGTGCTGGGTGCTCAGTGCTCAGGGTGCTGGGTGCTCAGTGCTCAGGGTGCTGGGTATTCAGTGCTCAGGGTGCTGGGATCTCAGTGCTCAGGGTGCTCGGTGCTTAGTACTCAGGGTGCTCGGTGCTTGGGGTGCTGGGTGCTCAGTGCTCAGGGTGCTGGGTGCTCAGTGCTCTGGGTGCTGGGTGCTCAGTGCTCGGGGTGCTGGGTGCTCAGTGCTCGGGGTGCTGGGTGCTCAGTGCTCGGGGTGCTGGGTGCTCAGTACTCGGGGTGCTCGGTGCTCAGTACTCAGGGTGCAGGGTGCTCAGTGCTCAGGGTGCTGGGTGCTCAGTACTCAGGGTGCTGGGTGCTCGGTGCTCAGTACGCTGGGTGCTCAGTACTCAGGGTGCTGGCTGCTCAGTACTCAGGGTGCTCAGTGCTCAGTACTCAGGGTGCTGTGTGCTCAGTGCTCGGGGTGCTGGGTGCTCATTACTCAGGGTGCTGGGTGCTCAGTACTCAGGGTGCTCAGTGCTTGGGGTGCTGGGTGCTCAGTACTCAGGGTGCTCAGTGCTTGGGGTGTTGGGTGCTCAGTACTCAGGGTGCTGGGTGCTCAGTGCTCAGGGTTCTGGGTGCTCAGTACTCAGGGTGCTGGGTGCTCAGTGCTCAGAGTGCTGGCTGCTCAGTGCTCAGGGTGCTGGGTGCTCAGTGCTCAGGGTGCTGGGTGCTCAGTGCTCGGGGTGCTGGGTGCTCAGTGCTCGGGGTGCTGGGTGCTCAGTGCTCGGGATGCTCGGTGCTCAGTGCTCGGGGTGCTGGGTGCTCAGTACTCGCGGTCCTCAGTGCTCAGTACTCAGGGTGCTGGGTGCTCAGTGCTCAGGGTGCTGTGTGCTCAGTGCTTGGGGTGCTTGCGGCTCGGTGCTCACGTTGCTGGGTGGTCAGTACTCGGGGTGCTGGGTGCTCAGTACTCAGGGTGCTGGGAGCTCATTGCTCGGGGTGCTGGGTGCTCAGTGCTCGGGGTGCTGGGTGCTCAGTGCTCTGGGTTCTGGGTGCTCAGTGTTCGGGGCGCTGGGTGCTCAGTGCTCGGGGCGCTGGGTGCTCAGTGCTCGGGGTGCTCGGAGCTCAGTACTCAGGGTGATGGGTGCTCAGTGCTCGGGGTGCTCGGTGATCAGTACTCAGGGTGCTGGGTGCTCAGTGCTCGGGGTGCTCGGTGCTCAGTACGTTGGGTGCTCACTACTCAGGGTGCTGGGTGCTCAGTGCTCAAGGTGCTGGGTGCTCAGTACTCAGGGTGCTGGGTGCGCAGTGCTCGGGGTGCTGGGTGCTCAGTGCTCAGGGTGCTAGGTGCTCAGTGCTAGGGGTGCTGGCTGCTCAGTGCTCAGGGTGCTGGGTGCTCAGTGCTCAGGGTGTGGGGTGCTCAGTGCTCGGGGTGCTGGGTGCTCAGTGCTCGGGGTGCTGGGTGCTCAGTGCTCGGGATGCTCGGTGCTCAGTGCTCAGGGTGCTGGGTGCTCAGTACTCGGGGTGCTCAGTGCTCAGTACTCAGGGTGCTGGGTGCTCAGTGCTCAGGGTGCTGGGTGCTCAGTGCTCGGGGTGCTTGCGGCTCAGTGCTCACGTTGCTGGGTGCTCAGTACTCGGGGTGCTCAGTGCTCAGTGCTCGGGGTGCTCGGTGCTCAGTACTCAGGGTGCTGGGTGCTCAGTGCTCGGGGTGCTCGGTGCTCAGTACGTTGGGTGCTCACTACTCAGGGTGCTGGGTGCTCAGTCCTCAGGGTGTTGGGTGCTCAGTACTCAGGGTGCTGGGTGCGCAGTGCTTGGGGTGCTGGGTGCTCAGTGCTCAGGGTGCTGGGTGCTCAGTGCTCAGGGTGCTGGGTGCTCAGTACTCAGGGTGCTGGGTGCTCAGTACTCAGGGTGCGGGGTGCTCAGTACTCAGGGTGCTTGGTGATCAGTACTCGGGTGCTGGGTGCTCAGTGCTCAGGGTGCTGGGTGCTCAGTGCTCGGGGTGCTGGGTGCTCAGTGCTCAGTACTCAGGGTGCTAGGTGCTCAGTGCTCGGGGTGCTGGGTGCTCAGTGCTCAGTACTCAGGGTGCTGGGTGCTCAGAGCTCGAGGTGCTGGGTGCTCAGTGCTCAGGGTGCTGGGTGCTCAGTGCTCAGGGTGCTGGGTATTCAGTGCTCAGGGTGCTGGGTTCTCAGTGCTCAGGGTGCTCGGTGCTTAGTACTCAGGGTGCTCGGTGCTTGGGGTGCTGGGTGCTCAGTGCTCAGGGTGCTGGGTGCTCAGTGCTCTGGGTGCTGGGTGCTCAGTGCTCGGGGTGCTGGGTGCTCAGTGCTCGGGGTGCTGGGTGCTCAGTGCTCGGGGTGCTGGGTGCTCAGTACTCGGGGTGCTCGGTGCTCAGTACTCAGGGTGCAGGGTGCTCAGTGCTCAGGGTGCTGGGTGCTCAGTACTCAGGGTGCTGGGTGCTCGGTGCTCAGTACGCTGGGTGCTCAGTACTCAGGGTGCTGGCTGCTCAGTACTCAGGGTGCTCAGTGCTCAGTACTCAGGGTGCTGTGTGCTCAGTGCTCGGGGTGCTGGGTGCTCATTACTCAGGGTGCTGGGTGCTCAGTACTCAGGGTGCTCAGTGCTTGGGGTGCTGGGTGCTCAGTACTCAGGGTGCTCAGTGCTTGGGGTGTTGGGTGCTCAGTACTCAGGGTGCTGGGTGCTCAGTGCTCAGGGTTCTGGGTGCTCAGTACTCAGGGTGCTGGGTGCTCAGTGCTCAGAGTGCTGGCTGCTCAGTGCTCAGGGTGCTGGGTGCTCAGTGCTCAGGGTGCTGGGTGCTCAGTGCTCGGGGTGCTGGGTGCTCAGTGCTCGGGGTGCTGGGTGCTCAGTGCTCGGGATGCTCGGTGCTCAGTGCTCGGGGTGCTGGGTGCTCAGTACTCGCGGTGCTCAGTGCTCAGTACTCAGGGTGCTGGGTGCTCAGTGCTCAGGGTGCTGTGTGCTCAGTGCTTGGGGTGCTTGCGGCTCGGTGCTCACGTTGCTGGGTGGTCAGTACTCGGGGTGCTGGGTGCTCAGTACTCAGGGTGCTGGGAGCTCATTGCTCGGGGTGCTGGGTGCTCAGTGCTCGGGGTGCTGGGTGCTCAGTGCTCTGGGTTCTGGGTGCTCAGTGTTCGGGGCGCTGGGTGCTCAGTGCTCGGGGCGCTGGGTGCTCAGTGCTCGGGGTGCTCGGAGCTCAGTACTCAGGGTGATGGGTGCTCAGTGCTCGGGGTCCTCGGTGATCAGTACTCAGGGTGCTGGGTGCTCAGTGCTCGGGGTGCTCGGTGCTCAGTACGTTGGGTGCTCACTACTCAGGGTGCTGGGTGCTCAGTGCTCAAGGTGCTGGGTGCTCAGTACTCAGGGTGCTGGGTGCGCAGTGCTCGGGGTGCTGGGTGCTCAGTGCTCAGGGTGCTGGGTGCTCAGTGCTCAGGGTGCTGGGTGCTCAGTACTCGGGGTGCTGGGTGCTCAGTACTCAGGGTGCGGGGTGCTCAGTACTCAGGGTGCTGGGTGATCAGTACTCGGGTGCTGGGTGCTCAGTGCTCAGGGTGCTGGGTGCTCAGTGCTCAGGGTGCTAGGTGCTCAGTGCTCAGTACTCAGGGTGCTGGGTGCTCAGTGCTCGGGGTGCTGGGTGCTCAGTGCTCAGTACTCAGGGTGCTGGGTGCTCAGTGCTCGTGGTGCTGGGTGCTCAGTGCTCAGGGTCCTGGGTGCTCAGTGCTCAGGGTGCTGGGTACTCAGTGCTCGGGGTGCTGGGTGCTCAGTACTCAGGGTGCTGGGTGCTCAGTACTCAGGGTGCTGGGTGCTCAGTGCTCGGGCTGCTGGGTGCTCAGTGCTCGGGGTGCTGGGTGCTCAGTGCTCGGGGTGCTCGGTGCTCTGTACTCAGGGTGCTGGGTGCTCAGTGCTCGGGGTGCTCAGTACTCAGTGTTCTGTGTGTTCAGTGCTCAGGGTGCTGGGTGCTCAGTACTCAGGGTGCTCGGTGCTTAGTACTCAGGGTGCTGGGTGCTCAGTACTCCGGGTGCTGGGTGCTCAGTGCTTGGGGTGCTCCGTGCTCAGTGCTCAAGGTGCTGGGTGCTCAGTACTCAGGGTGCTCATTGCTCAGGGTTCTGGGTCCTCAGTACTCAGGGTGCTGGGTGCTCGGTGCTCAGTACGCTGGGTGCTCATTACTCAGGGTGCTGGGTGCTCAGTACTCAGGGTGCTCGGTGCTCAGTACTCAGGGTGCTGGGTGCTCAGTGCTCGGGGTGCTCGGTGCTCAGTACGCTGGATTCTCAGTACTCAGGGAGCTGGGTGCTCAGTACTCAGGGTGCTGGGTGCTCAGTACTCAGGGTGCTGGGTGCTTAGTACTCAGGGTGCTCAGTGCTCAGTACTTAGGGTGCTCAGTGCTCAGTGCTCGGGGTGCTGGGTGCTCAGTGCTCAGGGTGCTGGGTGCTCAGTGCTCGGGGTGCTGGGTGCTCAGTGCTCAGGGTGCTGGGTGCTCAGTGCTCAGAGTGCTGGGTGCTCAGTACTCCGGGTGCTCGGTGCTCAATACTCAGAGTGCTCAGTGCTCAGTACTCAGCATGCTGGGTGCTCAGTGCTCAGGGTGCTCGGTGGTCAGTACTCAGGGTGCTCAGTGCTCAGTACTCAGCGTGCTGGGTGCTCAGTGCTCAGGGTGCTGGGTGCTCAGTACTCAGGGTGCTGGGTGCTTAGTACTCAGGGTGCTGGGTGCTCAGTGCTCAGGGTGCTGGGTGCTCAGTACTCAGGGTGCTGTGTGTTCAGTGCTCAGGGTACTGGGTGCTCAGTACTCAGGGTGCTGTGTGTTCAGTGCTCAGGGTACTGGGTGCTCAGAACTCAGGGTGCTCATTGCTCAGGGTGCTGGGTGCTCAATACTCAGGGTGCTGGGTGCTCTGTCCTCAGGGTGCTCAGTGCTCAGTACTCAGGGTGCTCAGTGCTCAGTACTCAGGGTGCTCAGTGCTCAGGGTGTTGGGTGCTCAGTGCTCGGGGTGCTGGGTGCTCAGTGCTCTGGGTGCTGGGTGCTCAGTACACAGGGTGCTCAGTACTCAGGGTGCTGGGTGCTCAGTACTCAGGGTGCTCATTGCTCAGTACTCAGGGTGCTCAGTGCTCAGTACTCCGGGTGCTCAGTGCTCAGGGTGCTGGGTGCTCAGTGCTCGGGGTGCTGGGTGCTCAGTCCTCAGGGTGCTGTTTGCTCAGTGCTCGGGGTGCTGGGTGCTCAGTGCTCAGGGTGCTGGGTGCTCAGTACTCAGGGTGCTCAGTACTCAGCGTGCTGGGTGCTCAGTGCTCAGGGTGCTGGGTGCTCAGTGCTCAGGGTGCTGGGTGCTCAGTGCTCAGGGTGCTCGGTGCTCAGTGCTCAGGGTGCTGGGTGCTCAGTACTAATGGTGCTTTGTGCTCAGTACTCAGGGTGCTCATGGCTCAGTACTCAGGGTGCTCAGTGCTCAGTACTCAGGGTGCTCAGTGCTCAGGGTGCTGGGTGCTCAGTGCTCGGGGTGCTGGGTGCTCAGTCCTCAGGGTGCTGGGTGCTCAGTGCTTAGGGTGCTCGGTGCTCAGTGCTCAGGGTGCTGGGTGCTCAGTACTCAGGGTGCTGGGTGCTCAGTGCTCGGGGTGCTGGGTGCTCAGTACTCAGGGTGCTGGGTGCTCAGTACTCGGGTGCTGGGTGCTCAGTTCTCAGGGTGCTGGGTGCTCAGTGCTCGGGGTGCTGGGTGCTCAGTGCTCAGTACTCAGGGTGCTGGGTGCTCAGTGCTCGGGGTGCTGGGTGCTCAGTGCTCAGTACTCAGGGTGCTGGGTGCTCAGTGCTCAGGGTGCTGGGTGCTTAGTGCTCAGGGTGCTGGGTGCTCAGTGTTCAGGGTGCTGGGTACTCAGTGCTCGGGGTGCTGGGTGCTCAGTACTCAGGGTGCTGTGTGCTCAGTGCTCGGGGTGCTGAGTGCTCAGTGCTCAGGGTGCTGTGTGCTCAGTGCTCGGCGTGCTGGGTACTCTCTGCTCAGTACACAGGGTGCTGAGTGCTCAGTGCTCGGGGTGCTGGGTGCTCAGTGCTCAGTACTCAGGGCGCTGGGTGCTCAGTGCACGGGGTGCTGGATGCTCAGTACTCAGGGTGCTGGGTGCTCAGTACTCAGGGTGCTGGGTGCTCAGTACTCAGGGTGCTGGGTGCTCAGTGCTCAGGGTGCTGGGTGCTCAGTACTCAGGGTGCTGTGTGTTCAGTGCTCAGGGTACTGGGTGCTCAGTACTCAGGGTGCTCGGTGCTTAGAACTCAGGGTGCTCGGTGCTCAGTGCTCAGGGTGCTGGGTGCTCAGAACTCAGGGTGCTCATTGCTCAGGGTGCTGGGTGCTCAATACTCAGGGTGCTGGGTGCTCTGTCCTCAGGGTGCTCAGTGCTCAGTACTCAGGGTGCTCAGTGCTCAGTACTCAGGGTGCTCAGTGCTCAGGGTGCTGGGTGCTCAGTGCTCGGGGTGCTGGGTGCTCAGTGCTCAGGGTGCTGGGTGCTCAGTACACAGGGTGCTCAGTACTCAGGGTGCTGGGTGCTCAGTACTCAGGGTGCTCATTGCTCAGTACTCAGGGTGCTCAGTGCTCAGTACTCCGGGTGCTCAGTGCTCAGGGTGCTGGGTGCTCAGTGCTCGGGGTGCTGGGTGCTCAGTCCTCAGGGTGCTGGGTGCTCAGTGCTCGGGGTGCTGGGTGCTCAGTGCTCAGGGTGCTGGGTGCTCAGTACTCAGGGTGCTCAGTACTCAGGGTGCTGGGTGCTCAGTGCTCAGGGTGCTGGGTGCTCAGTGCTCAGGGTGCTGGGTGCTCAGTGCTCAGGGTGCTCGGTGCTCAGTGCTCAGGGTGCTGGGTGCTCAGTATTAATGGTGCTTTGTTCTCAGTACTCAGGGTGCTCATGGCTCAGTACTCAGGGTGCTCAGTGCTCAGTACTCAGGGTGCTCAGTGCTCAGGGTGCTGGGTGCTCAGTGCTCGGGGTGCTGGGTGCTCAGTCCTCAGGGTGCTGGGTGCTCAGTGCTTAGGGTGCTCGGTGCTCAGTGCTCAGGGTGCTGGGTGCTCAATACTCAGGGTGCTGGGTGCTCAGTGCTCGGGGTGCTGGGTGCTCAGTACTCAGGGTGCTGGGTGCTCAGTACTCGGGTGCTGGGTGCTCAGTTCTCAGGGTGCTGGGTGCTCAGTGCTCGGGGTGCTGGGTGCTCAGTGCTCAGTACTCAGGGTGCTGGGTGCTCAGTGCTCGGGGTGCTGGGTGCTCAGTGCTCAGTACTCAGGGTGCTGGGTGCTCAGTGCTCAGGGTGCTGGGTGCTTAGTGCTCAGGGTGCTGGGTGCTCAGTGCTCAGGGTGCTGGGTACTCAGTGCTCGGGGTGCTGGGTGCTCAGTACTCAGGGTGCTGGGTGCTCAGTACTCAGGGTGCTGGGTGCTCAGTGCTCGGGGTGCTGGGTGCTCAGTGCTCGGGGTGCTGGGTGCTCAGTGCTCGGGGTGCTCAGTACTCAGGGTGCTGTGTGTTCAGTGCTCAGGGTGCTGGGTGCTCAGTACTCAGGGTGCTCGGTGCTTAGTACTCAGCGTGCTGGGTGCTCAGTACTCCGGGTGCTGGGTGATCAGTGCTCGGGGTGCTCGGTGCTCAATTCTCAAGGTGCTGGGTAGTCAGTACTCGGGTGCACATTGCTCAGGGTGCTGGGTGCTCAGTACTCAGGGTGCTGGGTGCTCAGTGCTCAGGGTGCTCGGTGATCAGTACGTTGGGTGCTCAGTACTCAGGGTGCTGGGTGCTCAGTGCTCAGGGTGCTGGGTGCTCAGTGCTCAGGGTGCTGGTTGCTCAGTGCTCAGGGTGCTGGGTGCTCAGTGCTCGGGGTGCTGGGTGCTCAGTACTCAGGGTGCTGGGTGCTCAGTGCTCAGGGTGCTCGGTGCTCAGTACGCTGGGTGCTCAGTCCTCAGGGTGCTGGGTGCTCAGTACTCAGGGTGCTGGGTGCTCAGTACTCAGGGTGCTGGTGCTCAGTGCTCAGGGTGCTCGGTGCTCAGTACGCTGGGTGCTCAGTTCTCAGGATGCTGGGTGCTCAGTACTCAGGGTGCTGGGTGCTCAGTACTCAGGGTGCTGGGTGCTCAGTACTCAGGGTGCTCGGTGCTCAGTACGCAGGGTGCTCAGTGCTCAGTGCTCGGGGTGCTGGGTGCTCAGTGCTCAGGGTGTTGGGTCCTCAGTGCTCGGGGTGCTGGGTGCTCAGTGCTCAGGGTGCTGGGTGCTCAGTGCTCAGAGTGCTGGGTGCTCAGTACTCAGGGTGCTCGGGTGCTCACTGCTTGGGGTGTTGGGTGCTCAGTACTCAGGGTGCTGTGTGCTCAGTGCTCAGGGTGCTGGGTGCTCAGTACTCAGGGTGCTGGGTGCTCAGTACTCAGGGTGCTGGGTGCTCAGTGCTCGGGGTGCTGGGTGCTCAGTGCACGGGGTGCTGGGTGCTCAGTGCTCGGGGTGCTGGGTGCTCAGTGCTCTGGGTGCTGGGTGCTCAGTGCTCAGGGTGCTGGGTGCTCAGTGCTCTTGGTGCTGGGTGTTCAGTGCTCGGGGTGCTGGGTGCTCAGTGCTCGGGGTGCTCGGTGCTCAGTGCTCAGTACTCAGGTTGCTCAGTGCTCAGGGTGCTGGGTGCTCAGTGCTCGGGGTGCTGGGTGCTCAGTCCTCAGGGTGCTGGGTGCTCAGTGATCGGGTGTTGGGTGCTCAGTGCTCAGCGTGCTGGGTGCTCAGTACTCAGGGTGCTCAGTACTCAGGGTGCTGGGTGCTCAGTGCTCAGGGTGCTGGGTGCTCAGTGCTCAGGGTGCTGGGTGCTCAGTGCTCAGGGTGCTCGGTGCTCAGTGCTCAGGGTGCTGGGTGCTCAGTACTAATGGTGCTTTGTGCTCAGTACTCAGGGTGCTCATGGCTCAGTACTCAGGGTGCTCAGTGCTCAGTACTCAGGGTGCTCAGTGCTCAGGGTGCTGGGTGCTCAGTGCTTGGGGTGCTGGGTGCTCAGTCCTCAGGGTGCTGGGTGCTGAGTGCTCAGGGTGCTCGGTGCTCAGTGCTCAGGGTGCTGGGTGCTCAGTACTCAGGGTGCTGGGTGCTCAGTGCTCGGGGTGCTGGGTGCTCAGTACTCAGGGTGCTGGGTGCTCAGTCCTCGGGTGCTGGGTGCTCAGTTCTCAGGGTGCTGGGTGCTCAATGCTCAGTGCTCGGGGTGCTGGGTGCTCAGTACTCAGGGTGCTGGGTGCTCAGTGCTCGGGGTGCTCGGTGCTCAGTACGCTGGGTGCTCAGTACTCAGGGTGCTGGGTGCTCAGTGCTCAGGGTGCTTGGTGCTCAGTGCTCAGGGTGCTGGGTGCTCAGTGCTCAGGGTGCTTGGTGCTCAGTGCTCAGGGTGCTGGGTGCTCAGTGCTCGGGGTGCTGGGTGCTCAGTGCTCGGTGTGCTGGGTGCTCAGTGCTCGGGGTGCTCAGTACTCAGGGTGCTGTGTGTTCAGTGCTCAGGGTGCTGGGTGCTCAGTACTCAGGGTGCTGGGTGCTCAGTGCTCAGGGTGCTCGGTGATCAGTACGTTGGGTGCTCAGTACTCAGGGTGCTGGGTGCTCAGTGCTCAGGGTGCTGGGTGCTCAGTGCTCAGGGTGCTGGGTGCTCAGTGCTCAGGGTGCTGGGTGCTCGGTGCTCGGGGTGCTGGGTGCTCAGTGCTCGGGGTGCTGGGTGCTCAGTACTCAGGGTGCTGGGTGCTCAGTGCTCAGGGTGCTCGGTGCTCAGTACGCTGGGTGCTCAGTACTCAGGGTGCTGGGTGCTCAGTACTCAGGGTGCTGGGTGCTCAGTACTCAGGGTGCTGGGTGCTCAGTACTCAGGGTGCTCGGTGCTCAGTACGCAGGGTGCTCAGTGCTCAGTGCTCGGGGTGCTGGGTGCTCAGTGCTCAGGTTGCTGGGTCCTCAGTGCTCGGGGTGCTGGGTGCTCAGTGCTCAGGGTGCTGGGTGCTCAGTGCTCAGAGTGCTGGGTGCTCAGTACTCAGGGTGCTCGGGTGCTCAGTGCTTGGGGTGTTGGGTGCTCAGTACTCCGGGTGCTGGGTGATCAGTGCTCGGGGTGCTCGGTGCTCAGTGCTCAAGGTGCTGGGTAGTCAGTACTCGGGTGCACATTGCTCAGGGTGCTGGGTGCTCAGTTCTCAGGGTGCTGGGTGCTCAGTGCTCAGGGTGCTCGGTGATCAGTACGTTGGGTGCTCAGTACTCAGGGTGCTGGGTGCTCAGTGCTCAGGGTGCTGGGTGCTCAGTGCTCAGGGTGCTGGTTGCACAGTGCTCAGGGTTCTGGGTGCTCAGTGCTCGGGGTGCTGGGTGCTCAGTACTCAGGGTGCTGGGTGCTCAGTGCTCAGGGTGCTCGGTGCTCAGTACGCTGGGTGCTCAGTACTCAGGGTGCTGGGTGCTCAGTACTCAGGGTGCTGGGTGCTCAGTACTCAGGGTGCTGGGTGCTCAGTGCTCAGGGTGCTCGGTGCTCAGTACGCTGGGTGCTCAGTACTCAGGGTGCTGGGTGCTCAGTACTCAGGGTGCTGGGTGCTCAGTACTCAGGGTGCTGGGTGCTCAGTACTCAGGGTGCTCGGTGCTCAGTACGCAGGGTTCTCAGTGCTCAGTGCTCGGGGTGCTGGGTCCTCAGTGCTCAGGGTGCTGGGTCCTCAGTGCTCGGGGTGCTGGGTGCTCAGTGCTCAGGGTGCTGGGTGCTCAGTGCTCAGAGTGCTGGGTGCTCAGTACTCAGGGTGCTCGGGTGCTCAGTGCTTGGGCTGTTGGGTGCTCAGTACTCAGGGTGCTGTGTGCTCAGTGCTCAGGGTGCTGGGTGCTCAGTACTCAGGGTGCTGGGTGCTCAGTACTCAGGGTGCTGGGTGCTCAGTGCTCGGGGTGCTGGGTGCTCAGTGCACGGGGTTCTGGGTGCTCAGTGCTCGGGGTGCTGGGTGCTCAGTGCTCAGGGTGCTGGGTGCTCAGTGCTCAGGGTGCTGGGTGCTCAGTGCACTTGGTGCTGGGTGCTCAGTGCTCGGGGTGCTGGGTGCTCAGTGCTCGGGGTGCTCGGTGCTCAGTGCTCAGTACTCAGGGTGCTCAGTGCTCAGGGTGCTGGGTGCTCAGTGCTCGGGGTGCTGGGTGCTCAGTCCTCAGGGTGCTGGGTGCTCAGTGCTCGGGGTGCTGGGTGCTCAGTGCTCAGGGTGCTGGGTGCTCAGTACTCAGGGTGCTCAGTACTCAGGGTGCTGGGTGCTCAGTGGTCAGGGTGCTGGGTGCTCAGTGCTCAGGGTCCTGGGTGCTCAGTGCTCAGGGTGCTCGGTGCTCAGTGCTCAGGGTGCTGGGTGCTCAGTACTAATGGTGCTTTGTGCTCAGTACTCAGGGTGCTCATGGCTCAGTACTCAGGGTGCTCAGTGTTCAGTACTCAGGGTGCTCAGTGCTCAGGGTGCTGGGTGCTCAGTGCTCGGGGTGCTGGGTGCTCATTCCTCAGGGTGCTGGGTGCTCAGTGCTCAGGGTGCTCGGTGCTCAGTGCTCAGGGTGCTGGGTGCTCAGTACTCAGGTTGCTGGGTGCTCAGTGCTCGGGGTGCTAGGGGCTCAGTACTCAGTGTGCTGGGTGCTCAGTACTCGGGTGCTGGGTGCTCAGTTCTCAGGGTCCTGGGTGCTCAGTGCTCGGGGTGCTGGGTGCTCAGTGCTCAGTACTCAGGGTGCTGGGTGCTCAGTGCTCGGGGTGCTGGGTGCTCAGTGCTCAGTACTCAGGGTGCTGGGTGCTCAGTGCTCAGGGTGCTGGGTGCTTAGTGCTCAGGGTGCTGGGTGCTCAGTGCTCAGGGTGCTGGGTACTCAGTGCTCGGGGTGCTGGGTGCTCAGTACTCAGGGTGCTGGGTGCTCAGTACTCAGGGTGCTGGGTGCTCAGTGCTCGGGGTGCTGGGTGCTCAGTGCTCGGGGTGCTGGGTGCTCAGTGCTCGGGGTGCTCAGTACTCAGGGTGCTGTGTGTTCTGTGCTCATGGTGCTGGGTGCTCAGTACTCAGGGTGCTCAGTGCTTAGTACTCAGGGTGCTGGGTGCTCAGTACTCCGGGTGCTGGGTGATCAGTGCTCGGGGTGCTCGGTGCTCAGCGCTCAAGTGCTGGGTAGTCAGTACTCGGGTACACATTGCTCAGGGTCCTGGGTGCTCAGTACTCAGGGTGCTGGGTGCTCAGTGCTCAGGGTGCTCGGTGATCAGTACGTTGGGTGCTCAGTACTCAGTGTGCTGGGTGCTCAGTGCTCAGGGTGCTGGGTGCTCAGTGCTCAGGGTGCTGGGTGCTCAGTGCTCAGGGTGCTGGGTGCTCGGTGCTCGGGGTGCTGGGTGCTCAGTGCTCGGGGTGCTGGGTGCTCAGTACTCAGGGTGCTGGGTGCTCAGTGCTCAGGGTGCTCGGTGCTCAGTACGCTGGGTGCTCAGTACTCAGGGTGCTGGGTGCTCAGTGCTCAGGATGCTGGGTCCTCAGTGCTCGGGGTGCTGGGTGCTCAGTGCTCAGGATGCTGGGTGCTCAGTGCTCAGAGTGCTGGGTGCTCAGTACTCAGGGTGCTCGGGTGCTCAGTGCTTGGGGTGTTGGGTGCTCAGTACTCAGGATGCTGTGTGCTCAGTGCTCAGGGTGCTGGGTGCTCAGTACTCAGGGTGCTGGGTGCTCAGTACTCAGGGTGCTGGGTGCTCATTGCTCGGGGTGCTGGGTGCTCAGTGCACGGAGTGCTGGGTGCTCAGTGCTCGGGGTGCTGGGTGCTCAGTTCTCAGGGTGCTGGGTGCTCAGTGCTCAGGGTGCTGGGTGCTCAGTGCTCTTGGTGCTGGGTGCTCAGTGCTCGGGGTGCTGGGTGCTCAGTGCTCGGGGTGCTCGGTGCTCAGTGCTCGGGGTGCTGGGTGCTCAGTACTCGGGGTGCTCGGTGCTCAGTACTCAGGGTGCTGGGTGCTCAGTGCTCAGGGTGATGGGTGCTCAGTGCTCAGCGTGCTGGCTGCGCGGTGCTCAGGTTGCTGGGTGCTCAGTAATCGGGTGCTGGGTGCTCAGTACTCGGGGTGCTGGGTTCTCAGTGCTCGGGGTGCTCGGTGCTCAGTACTCAGGGTGCTGTGTGCTCAGTGCTCGGGGTGCTCAGTACTCAGGGTGCTGTGTGTTCAGTGCTCAGGGTGCTGGGTGCTCAGTGCTCGGGGTGCTGTGTGCTCAGTGCTCGGGGTGCTGGGTGCTCAGTACTCGGGGTGCTGGGTGCTCAGTGCTCGGGGTGCTGGGTGCTCAGTGCTCGGGGTGCTGTGTGCTCAGTGCTCGGGGTGCTGTGTGCTCAGTGCTCGGGGTGCTGGGTGCTCAGTACTCGGGGTGCTGGGTCCTCAGTGCTCAGGGTGCTGGGTGCTCAGTGCTCAGGGTGCTCGGTGCTTAGTACTCAGGGTGCTCGTTGCTCGGGGTGCTGGGTGCTCAGTGCTCGGGGTGCTGGGTGCTCAGTGCTCGGGGTGCTGGGTGCTCAGTACTCTGGGTGCTCGGTGCTCAGTACTCAGGGTGCTGGGTGCTCAGTGCTCGGGGTGCTGGGTGCTCAGTACTCATGGTGCTGGGTTCTCGGTGCTCAGTACGCTGGGTGCTCAGTTCTCATGGTGCTGGCTGCTCAGTACTCAGGGTGCTCAGTGCTTGGGGTGTTGGGTGCTCAGTACTCCGGGTGCTGGGTGATCAGTGCTCGGGGTGCTCGGTGCTCAGTGCTCAAGGTGCTGGGTAGTCAGTACTCGGGTGCACATTGCTCAGGGTGCTGGGTGCTCAGTTCTCAGGGTGCTGGGTGCTCAGTGCTCAGGGTGCTCGGTGATCAGTACGTTGGGTGCTCAGTACTCAGGGTGCTGGGTGCTCAGTGCTCAGGGTGCTGGGTGCTCAGTGCTCAGGGTGCTGGTTGCACAGTGCTCAGGGTTCTGGGTGCTCAGTGCTCGGGGTGCTGGGTGCTCAGTACTCAGGGTGCTGGGTGCTCAGTGCTCAGGGTGCTCGGTGCTCAGTACGCTGGGTGCTCAGTACTCAGGGTGCTGGCTGCTCAGTACTCAGGGTGCTGGGTGCTCAGTACTCAGGGTGCTGGGTGCTCAGTGCTCAGGGTGCTCGGTGCTCAGTACGCTGGGTGCTCAGTACTCAGGGTGCTGGGTGCTCAGTACTCAGGGTGCTGGGTGCTCAGTACTCAGGGTGCTGGGTGCTCAGTACTCAGGGTGCTCTGTGCTCAGTACGCAGGGTGCTCAGTGCTCAGTGCTTGGGGTGCTGGGTCCTCAGTGCTCAGGGTGCTGGGTCCTCAGTGCTCGGGGTGCTGGTTGCTCAGTGCTCAGGGTGCTGGGTGCTCAGTGCTCAGAGTGCTGGGTGCTCAGTACTCAGGGTGCTCGGGTGCTCAGTGCTTGGGCTGTTGGGTGCTAAGTACTCAGGGTGCTGTGTGCTCAGTGCTCAGGGTGCTGGGTGCTCAGTACTCAGGGTGCTGGGTGCTCAGTACTCAGGGTGCTGGGTGCTCAGTGCTCGGGGTGCTGGGTGCTCAGTGCACGGGGTTCTGGGTGCTCAGTGCTCGGGGTGCTGGGTGCTCAGTGCTCAGGGTGCTGGGTGCTCAGTGCTCAGGGTGCTGGGTGCTCAGTGCACTTGGTGCTGGGTGCTCAGTGCTCGGGGTGCTGGGTGCTCAGTGCTCGGGGTGCTCGGTGCTCAGTGCTCAGTACTCAGGGTGCTCAGTGCTCAGGGTGCTGGGTGCTCAGTGCTCGGGGTGCTGGGTGCTCAGTGCTCAGGGTGCTGGGTGCTCAATGCTCGGGGTGCTGGGTGCTCAGTGCTCAGGGTGCTGGGTGCTCAGTACTCAGGGTGCTCAGTACTCAGGGTGCTGGGTGCTCAGTGGTCAGGGTGCTGGGTGCTCAGTGCTCAGGGTCCTGGGTGCTCAGTGCTCAGGGTGCTCGGTGCTCAGTGCTCAGGGTGCTGGGTGCTCAGTACTAATGGTGCTTTGTGCTCAGTACTCAGGGTGCTCATGGCTCAGTACTCAGGGTGCTCAGTGTTCAGTACTCAGGGTGCTCAGTGCTCAGGGTGCTGGGTGCTCAGTGCTCGGGGTGCTGGGTGCTCATTCCTCAGGGTGCTGGGTGCTCAGTGCTCAGGGTGCTCGGTGCTCAGTGCTCAGGGTGCTGGGTGCTCAGTACTCAGGTTGCTGGGTGCTCAGTGCTCGGGGTGCTAGGGGCTCAGTACTAAGTGTGCTGGGTGCTCAGTACTCGGGTGCTGGGTGCTCAGTTCTCAGGGTCCTGGGTGCTCAGTGCTCGGGGTGCTGGGTGCTCAGTGCTCAGTACTCAGGGTGCTGGGTGCTCAGTGCTCGGGGTGCTGGGTGCTCAGTGCTCAGTACTCAGGGTGCTGGGTGCTCAGTGCTCAGGGTGCTGGGTGCTTAGTGCTCAGGGTGCTGGGTGCTCAGTGCTCAGGGTGCTGGGTACTCAGTGCTCGGGGTGCTGGGTGCTCAGTACTCAGGGTGCTGGGTGCTCAGTACTCAGGGTGCTGGGTGCTCAGTGCTCGGGGTGCTGGGTGCTCAGTGCTCGGGGTGCTGGGTGCTCAGTGCTCGGGGTGCTCAGTACTCAGGGTGCTGTGTGTTCTGTGCTCAGGGTGCTGGGTGCTCAGTACTCAGGGTGCTCAGTGCTTAGTACTCAGGGTGCTGGGTGCTCAGTACTCCGGGTGCTGGGTGATCAGTGCTCGGGGTGCTCGGTGCTCAGCGCTCAAGTGCTGGGTAGTCAGTACTCGGGTACACATTGCTCAGGGTCCTGGGTGCTCAGTACTCAGGGTGCTGGGTGCTCAGTGCTCAGGGTGCTCGGTGATCAGTACGTTGGGTGCTCAGTACTCAGTGTGCTGGGTGCTCAGTGCTCAGGGTGCTGGGTGCTCAGTGCTCAGGGTGCTGGGTGCTCAGTGCTCAGGGTGCTGGGTGCTCGGTGCGCGGGGTGCTGGGTGCTCAGTGCTCGGGGTGCTGGGTGCTCAGTACTCAGGGTGCTGGGTGCTCAGTGCTCAGGGTGCTCGGTGCTCAGTACGCTGGGTGCTCAGTACTCAGGGTGCTGGGTGCTCAGTGCTCAGGGTGCTGGGTCCTCAGTGCTCGGGGTGCTGGGTGCTCAGTGCTCAGGATGCTGGGTGCTCAGTGCTCAGAGTGCTGGGTGCTCAGTACTCAGGGTGCTCGGGTGCTCAGTGCTTGGGGTGTTGGGTGCTCAGTACTCAGGATGCTGTGTGCTCAGTGCTCAGGGTGCTGGGTGCTCAGTACTCAGGGTGCTGGGTGCTCAGTACTCAGGGTGCTGGGTGCTCATTGCTCGGGGTGCTGGGTGCTCAGTGCACGGGGTGCTGGGTGCTCAGTGCTCGGGGTGCTGGGTGCTCAGTTCTCAGGGTGCTGGGTGCTCAGTGCTCAGGGTGCTGGGTGCTCAGTGCTCTTGGTGCTGGGTGCTCAGTGCTCGGGGTGCTGGGTGCTCAGTGCTCGGGGTGCTCGGTGCTCAGTGCTCGGGGTGCTGGGTGCTCAGTACTCGGGGTGCTCGGTGCTCAGTACTCAGGGTGCTGGGTGCTCAGTGCTCAGGGTGATGGGTGCTCAGTGCTCAGCGTGCTGGCTGCGCGGTGCTCAGGTTGCTGGGTGCTCAGTATTCGGGTGCTGGGTGCTCAGTACTCGGGGTGCTGGGTTCTCAGTGCTCGGGGTGCTCGGTGCTCAGAACTCAGGGTGCTGTGTGCTCAGTGCTCGGGGTGCTCAGTACTCAGGGTGCTGTGTGTTCAGTGCTCAGGGTGCTGGGTGCTCAGTGCTCGGGGTGCTGTGTGCTCAGTGCTCGGGGTGCTGGGTGCTCAGTACTCGGGGTGCTGGGTGCTCAGTACTCAGGGTGCTGGGTGCTCGGTGCTCAGGGTGCTGGGTCCTCAGTGCTCAGGGTGCTGGGTGCTCAGTGCTCAGGGTGCTCGGTGCTTAGTACTCAGGGTGCTCGTTGCTCGGGGTGCTGGGTGCTCAGTGCTCGGGGTGCTGGGTGCTCAGTGCTCGGGGTGCTGGGTGCTCAGTACTCTGGGTGCTCGGTGCTCAGTACTCAGGGTGCTGGGTGCTCAGTGCTCGGGGTGCTGGGTGCTCAGTACTCATGGTGCTGGGTTCTCGGTGCTCAGTACGCTGGGTGCTCAGTTCTCATGGGGCTGGCTGCTCAGTACTCAGGGTGCTCAGTGCTTGGGGTGTTGGGTGCTCAGTACTCAGGGTGCTGGGTGCTCAATGCTCAGGGTGCTGGGTGCTCAGTACTCAGGGTGCTGGGTGCTCAGTACTCAGGGTGCTGGGTGCTCAATGCTCGGGGTGCTGGGTGCTCAGTGCTCGGGGTGCTGGGTGCTCAGTCCTCGGGGTGCTGGGTGCTCAGGGCTCGGGGTTCTGGGTGCTCAGTGCTCGGGGCGCTGGGTGCTCAGTGCTCGGGGTGCTCGGAGCTCAGTACTCAGGGTGCGGGGTGCTCAGTGCTCGGGGTGCTCGGTGCTCAGTACGTTGGGTGCTGAATACTGAGGGTGCTGTGTGCTCAGTGCTCAGGGTGCTGGGTGCTCAGCGCTCAGCCTGCTGGGTGCTCAGTGCTCAGGGTGCTGGGTGCTCAGTACTCAGGGTGCTGGGTGCGCAGTGCTCGGGGTGCTGGGTGCTCAGTGCTCAGGGTGCTGGGTGCTCAGTGCTCAGGGTGCTGAGTGCTCAGTGCTCGGGGTGCTGGGTGCTCAGTGCTCGGGGTGCTGGGTGCTCAGTGCTCGGGTTGCTGCGTGCTCAGTGCTCGGGGTGCTGGGTGCTCAGTACTCGGGGTGCTGTGTGCTCAGTACTCAGGGTGCTGGGTGCTCAGTGCTCAGGGTGCTGGGTGCTCAGTGCTCAGGGTGCTGGTTGCTCAGTGCTCAGGGTGCTGGGTGCTCAGTGCTCGGGGTGCTGGGTGCTCAGTACTCAGGGTGCTGGGTGCTCAGTGCTCAGGGTGCTCGGTGCTCAGTACGCTGGGTGCTCAGTACTCAGGGTGCTGGGTGCTCAGTACTCAGGGTGCTGGGTGCTCAGTACTCAGGGTGCTCGGTGCTCAGTGCTCAGGGTGCTCGGTGCTCAGTACGCTGGGTGCTCAGTACTCAGTGTGCTGGGTGCTCAGTACTCAGGGTGCTGGGTGCTCAGTACTCAGGGTGCTGAGTGCTCAGTACTCAGGGTGCTCGGTGCTCAGTATGCAGGGTGCTCAGTGCTCAGTGCTCGGGGTGCTGGGTGCTCAGTGCTCGGGGTGCTCGGAGCTCAGTACTCAGGGTGCGGGGTGCTCAGTGCTCGGGGTGCTCGGTGCTCAGTACGTTTGGTGCTGACTTCTCAGGGTGCTGTGTGCTCAGTGCTCAGGGTGCTGGGTGCTCAGCGCTCAGGGTGCTGGGTGCTCAGTGCTCAGGGTGCTGGGTGCTCAGTACTCAGGGTGCTGGGTGCTCAGTGCTCGGGTGCTGGGTGCTCAGTACTCAGGGTGCTGGGTGCTCAGTGCTCAGGGTGCTGGGTGCTCAGTGCTCAGGGTGCTGGGTGCTCAGTGCTCAGGGTGCTGGTTGCTCAGTGCTCAGGGTGCTGGGTGCTCAGTGCTCGGGTGCTGGGTGCTCAGTGCTCAGGGTGCTGGGTGCTCAGTGCTCAGGGTGCTGGTTGCTCAGTGCTCAGGGTGCTGGGTGCTCAGTGCTCGGGTGCTGGGTGCTCAATACTCAGGGTGCTGGGTGCTCAGTGCTCAGGGTGCTCGGTGCTCAGTACTCAGGGTGCTGGGTGCTCAGTGCTCAGGGTGATGGGTGCTCAGTGCTCAGCGTGCTGGCTGCGCGGTGCTCAGGTTGCTGGGTGCTCAGTATTCGGGTGCTGGGTGCTCAGTACTCGGGGTGCTGGGTTCTCAGTGCTCGGGGTGCTCGGTGCTCAGAACTCAGGGTGCTGTGTGCTCAGTGCTCGGGGTGCTCAGTACTCAGGGTGCTGTGTGTTCAGTGCTCAGGGTGCTGGGTGCTCAGTGCTCGGGGTGCTGTGTGCTCAGTGCTCGGGGTGCTGGGTGCTCAGTACTCGGGGTGCTGGGTGCTCAGTACTCAGGGTGCTGGGTGCTCGGTGCTCAGGGTGCTGGGTCCTCAGTGCTCAGGGTGCTGGGTGCTCAGTGCTCAGGGTGCTCGGTGCTTAGTACTCAGGGTGCTCGTTGCTCGGGGTGCTGGGTGCTCAGTGCTCGGGGTGCTGGGTGCTCAGTGCTCGGGGTGCTGGGTGCTCAGTACTCTGGGTGCTCGGTGCTCAGTACTCAGGGTGCTGGGTGCTCAGTGCTCGGGGTGCTGGGTGCTCAGTACTCATGGTGCTGGGTTCTCGGTGCTCAGTACGCTGGGTGCTCAGTTCTCATGGGGCTGGCTGCTCAGTACTCAGGGTGCTCAGTGCTTGGGGTGTTGGGTGCTCAGTACTCAGGGTGCTGGGTGCTCAATGCTCAGGGTGCTGGGTGCTCAGTACTCAGGGTGCTGGGTGCTCAGTACTCAGGGTGCTGGGTGCTCAATGCTCGGGGTGCTGGGTGCTCAGTGCTCGGGGTGCTGGGTGCTCAGTCCTCGGGGTGCTGGGTGCTCAGGGCTCGGGGTTCTGGGTGCTCAGTGCTCGGGGCGCTGGGTGCTCAGTGCTCGGGGTGCTCGGAGCTCAGTACTCAGGGTGCGGGGTGCTCAGTGCTCGGGGTGCTCGGTGCTCAGTACGTTGGGTGCTGAATACTGAGGGTGCTGTGTGCTCAGTGCTCAGGGTGCTGGGTGCTCAGCGCTCAGGGTGCTGGGTGCTCAGTGCTCAGGGTGCTGGGTGCTCAGTACTCAGGGTGCTGGGTGCGCAGTGCTCGGGGTGCTGGGTGCTCAGTGCTCAGGGTGCTGGGTGCTCAGTGCTCAGGGTGCTGAGTGCTCAGTGCTCGGGGTGCTGGGTGCTCAGTGCTCGGGGTGCTGGGTGCTCAGTGCTCGGGTTGCTGCGTGCTCAGTGCTCGGGGTGCTGGGTGCTCAGTACTCGGGGTGCTGTGTGCTCAGTACTCAGGGTGCTGGGTGCTCAGTGCTCAGGGTGCTGGGTGCTCAGTGCTCAGGGTGCTGGTTGCTCAGTGCTCAGGGTGCTGGGTGCTCAGTGCTCGGGGTGCTGGGTGCTCAGTACTCAGGGTGCTGGGTGCTCAGTGCTCAGGGTGCTCGGTGCTCAGTACGCTGGGTGCTCAGTACTCAGGGTGCTGGGTGCTCAGTACTCAGGGTGCTGGGTGCTCAGTACTCAGGGTGCTGGGTGCTCAGTGCTCAGGGTGCTCGGTGCTCAGTACGCTGGGTGCTCAGTACTCAGTGTGCTGGGTGCTCAGTACTCAGGGTGCTGGGTGCTCAGTACTCAGGGTGCTGAGTGCTCAGTACTCAGGGTGCTCGGTGCTCAGTATGCAGGGTGCTCAGTGCTCAGTGCTCGGGGTGCTGGGTGCTCAGTGCTCGGGGTGCTCGGAGCTCAGTACTCAGGGTGCGGGGTGCTCAGTGCTCGGGGTGCTCGGTGCTCAGTACGTTTGGTGCTGACTTCTCAGGGTGCTGTGTGCTCAGTGCTCAGGGTGCTGGGTGCTCAGCGCTCAGGGTGCTGGGTGCTCAGTGCTCAGGGTGCTGGGTGCTCAGTACTCAGGGTGCTGGGTGCTCAGTGCTCGGGTGCTGGGTGCTCAGTACTCAGGGTGCTGGGTGCTCAGTGCTCAGGGTGCTGGGTGCTCAGTGCTCAGGGTGCTGGGTGCTCAGTGCTCAGGGTGCTGGTTGCTCAGTGCTCAGGGTGCTGGGTGCTCAGTGCTCGGGTGCTGGGTGCTCAGTGCTCAGGGTGCTGGGTGCTCAGTGCTCAGGGTGCTGGTTGCTCAGTGCTCAGGGTGCTGGGTGCTCAGTGCTCGGGTGCTGGGTGCTCAATACTCAGGGTGCTGGGTGCTCAGTGCTCAGGGTGCTCGGTGCTCAGTACGCTGGGTGCTCAGTACTCAGGGTGCTGGGTGCTCAGTACTCAGGGTGCTGGGTGCTCAGTACTCAGGGTGCTGGGTGCTCAGTGCTCAGGGTGCTCGGTGCTCAGTACGCTGGGTGCTCAGTACTCAGGGTGCTGGGTGCTCAGTACTCAGGGTGCTGGGTGCTCAGTACTCAGGGTGCTGGGTGCTCAGTACTCAGGGTGCTCGGTGCTCAGTACGCAGGGTGCTCAGTGCTCAGTGCTCGGGGTGCTGGGTGCTCAGTACTCAGGGTGCTGGGTCCTCAGTGCTCGGGGTGCTGGGTGCTCAGTGCTCAGGGTGCTGGGTGCTCAGTGCTCAGAGTGCTGGGTGCTCAGTACTCAGGGTGCTCGGGTGCTCAGTGCTTGGGGTGTTGGGTGCTCAGTACTCAGGGTGCTGTGTGCTCAGTGCTCAGGGTGCTGGGTGCTCAGTACTCAGGGTGCTGGGTGCTCAGTACTCAGGGTGCTGGGTGCTCAGTGCTCGGGGTGCTGGGTGCTCAGTGCACGGGGTGCTGGGTGCTCAGTGCTCGGGGTGCTGGGTGCTCAGTGCTCAGGGTGCTGGGTGTTCAGTGCTCAGGGTGCTGGGTGCTCAGTTTTCTTGGTGCTGGGTGCTCAGTGCTCGGGGTGCTGGGTGCTCAGTGCTCGGGGTGCTCGGTGCTCAGTGCTCAGTACTCAGGGTGCTCAGTGCTCAGGGTGCTGGGTGCTCAGTGCTCGGGGTGCTGGGTGCTCAGTCCTCAGGGTGCTGGGTGCTCAGTCCTCGGGGTGCTGGGTGCTCAGTGCTCAGGGTGCTGGGTGCTCAGTACTCAGGGTGCTCAGTACTCAGGGTGCTGGGTGCTCAGTGCTCAGGGTGCTGGGTGCTCAGTGCTCAGGGTGCTGGGTGCTCAGTGCTCAGGGTGCTCGGTGCTCAGTGCTCAGGGTGCTGGGTGCTCAGTACTAATGGCGCTTTGTGCTCAGTACTCAGGGTGCTCATGGCTAAGTACTCAGGGTACTCAGTGCTCAGTACTCAGGGTGCTCAGTGCTCAGGGTGCTGGGTGCTCAGTGCTTGGGGTGCTGGGTGCTCAGTCCTCAGGGTGCTGGGTGCTCAGTGCTCAGGGTGCTCGGTGCTCAGTGCTCAGGGTGCTGGGTGCTCAGTACTCAGGTTGCTGGGTGCTCAGTGCTCGGGGTGCTAGGTGCTCAGTACTCAGGGTGCTGGGTGCTCAGTACTCGGTTGCTGGGTGCTCAGTTCTCAGGGTCCTGGGTGCTCAGTGCTCGGGGTGCTGGGTGCTCAGTGCTCAGTACTCAGGGTGCTGGGTCCTCAGTGCTCGGGGTGCTGGGTG
Source organism: Microtus oregoni (assembly GCF_018167655.1). NCBI lineage: Eukaryota > Metazoa > Chordata > Mammalia > Rodentia > Cricetidae > Microtus > Microtus oregoni. Next base: position 1,227,734 of record NW_024544606.1, read on the forward strand.
CTCAGTGCTCAGTACTCAGGGTGCTGGGTGCTCAGTGCTCCGGGTGCTGGGTGCTTAGTGCTCAGGGTGCTGGGTGCTCAGTGCTCAGGGTGCTGGGTACTCAGTGCTCGGGGTGCTGGGTGCTCAGTACTCAGGGTGCTGGGTGCTCTGTACTCAGGGTGCTGGGTGCTCAGTGCTCGGGGTGCTGGGTGCTCAGTGCTCGGGGTGCTGGGTGCTCAGTGCTCGGGGTGCTCAGTACTCAGGGTGCTGTGTGTTCAGTGCTCAGGGTGCTGGGTGCTCAGTACTCAAAGTGCTCGGTGCATAGTACTCAGGGTGCTGGGTGCTCAGTACTCCGGGTGCTGGGTGATCAGTGCTCGGGGTGCTCGGTGCTCAGTGCTCAAGGTGCTGGGTAGTCAGTACTCGGGTGCACATTGCTCAGGGTGCTGGGTGCTCAGTACTCAGGGTGCTGGGTGCTCAGTGCTCAGGGTGCTCGGTGATCAGTACGTTGGGTGCTCAGTACTCAGGGTGCTGGGTGCTCAGTGCTCAGGGTGCTGGGTGCTCAGTGCTCAGGGTGCTGGGTGCTCAGTGCTCAGGGTGCTGGGTGCTCGGTGCTCAGGGTGCTGGGTGCTCCATGCTCGGGGTGCTGGGTGCTCAGTACTCAGGATGCTGGGTGCTCAGTGCTCAGGGTGCTAGGTGCTCAGTACGCTGGGTGCTCAGTACTCAGGGTGCTGGGTGCTCAGTACTCAGGGTGCTGGGTGCTCAGTACTCAGGGTGCTGGGTGCTCAGTGCTCAGGGTGCTCGGTGCTCAGTACGCTGGGTGCTCAGTACTCAGGGTGCTGGGTGCTCAGTACTCAGGGTGCTGGGTGCTCAGTACTCAGGGTGCTGGGTGCTCAGTACTCAGGGTGCTCGGTGCTCAGTACGCAGGGTGCTCAGTGCTCAGTGCTCGGGGTGCTGGGTGCTCAGTGCTCAGGGTGCTGGGTCCTCAGTGCTCGGGGTGCTGGGTGCTCAGTGCTCAGGGTGCTGGGTGCTCAGTGCTCAGAGTGCTGGGTGCTCAGTACTCAGGGTGCTCGGGTGCTCAGTGCTTGGGGTGTTGGGTGCTCAGTACTCAGGGTGCTGTGTGCTCAGTGCTCAGGGTGCTGGGTGCTCAGTACTCAGGGTGCTGGGTGCTCAGTACTCAGGGTGCTGGGTGCTCAGTGCTCGGGGTGCTGGGTGCTCAGTGCACGGGGTGCTGGGTGCTCAGTGCTCGGGGTGCTGGGTGCTCAGTGCTCAGGGTGCTGGGTGCTCAGTGCTCAGGGTGCTGGGTGCTCAGTGCTCTTGGTGCTGGGTGCTCAGTTCTCGGGGTGCTGGGTGCTCAGTGCTCGGGGTGCTCGGTGCTCAGTGCTCAGTACTCAGGGTGCTCAGTGCTCAGGGTGCTGGGTGCTCAGTGCTCGGGGTGCTGGGTGCTCAGTCCTCAGGGTGCTGGGTGCTCAGTGCTCGGGGTGCTGGGTGCTCAGTGCTCAGGGTGCTGGGTGCTCAGTACTCAGGGTGCTCAGTACTCAGGGTGCTGGGTGCTCAGTGCTCAGGGTGCTGGGTGCTCAGTGCTCAGGGTGCTGGGTGCTCAGTGCTCAGGGTGCTCGGTGCTCAGTGCTCAGGGTGCTGGGTGCTCAGTACTAATGGTGCTTTGTGCTCAGTACTCAGGGTGCTCATGGCTAAGTACTCAGGGTGCTCAGTGCTCAGTACTCAGGGTGCTCAGTGCTCAGGGTGCTGGGTGCTCAGTGCTCGGGGTGCTGGGTGCTCAGTCCTCAGGGTGCTGGGTGCTCAGTGCTCAGGGTGCTCGGTGCTCAGTGCTCAGGGTGCTGGGTGCTCAGTACTCAGGGTGCTCAGTGCTCAGGGTGCTGGGTGCTCAGTGCTCGGGGTGCTGGGTGCTCAGTGCTCAGGGTGCTGGGTGCTCAGTGCTCAGGGTGCTGGGTGCTCGGTGCTCAGGGTGCTGGGTGCTCCATGCTCGGGGTGCTGGGTGCTCAGTACTCAGAATGCTGGGTGCTCAGTGCTCAGGGTGCTCGGTGCTCAGTACGCTGGGTGCTCAGTACTCAGGGTGCTGGGTGCTCAGTACTCAGGGTGCTGGGTGCTCAGTACTCAGGGTGCTGGGTGCTCAGTGCTCAGGGTGCTCGGTGCTCAGTACACTGGGTGCTCAGTACTCAGGGTGCTGGGTGCTCAGTACTCAGGGTGCTGGGTGCTCAGTACTCAGGGTGCTCGGTGCTCAGTACGCAGGGTGCTCAGTGCTCAGTGCTCGGGGTGCTGGGTGCTCAGTGCTCAGGGTGCTGGGTCCTCAGTGCTCGGGGTGCTGGGTGCTCAGTGCTCAGGGTGCTGGGTGCTCAGTGCTCAGAGTGCTGGGTGATCAGTACTCAGGGTGCTCGGGTGCTCAGGGCTTGGGGTGTTGGGTGCTCAGTACTCAGGGTGCTGTGTGCTCAGTGCTCAGGGTGCTGGGTGCTCAGTACTCAGGGTGCTGGGTGCTCAGTACTCAGGGTGCTGGGTGCTCAGTGCTCGGGGTGCTGGGTGCTCAGTGCACGGGGTGCTGGGTGCTCAGTGCTCGGGGTGCTGGGTGCTCAGTGCTCAGGGTGCTGGGTGCTCAGTGCTCAGGGTGCTGGGTGCTCAGTGCTCTTGGTGCTGGGTGCTCAGTTCTCGGGGTGCTGGGTGCTCAGTGCTCGGGGTGCTCGGTGCTCAGTGCTCAGTACTCAGGGTGCTCAGTGCTCAGGGTGCTGGGTGCTCAGTGCTCGGGGTGCTGGGTGCTCAGTCCTCAGGGTGCTGGGTGCTCAGTGCTCGGGGTGCTGGGTGCTCAGTGCTCAGGGTGCTGGGTGTTCAGTACTCAGGGTGCTCAGTACTCAGGGTGCTGGGTGCTCAGTGCTCAGGGTGCTGGGTGCTCAGTGCTCAGGGTGCTGGGTGCTCAGTGCTCAGGGTGCTGGGTGCTCAGTCCTCGGGGTGCTGGGTGCTCAGTGCTCAGGGTGCTGGGTGCTCAGTACTCAGGGTGCTCAGTACTCAGGGTGCTGGGTGCTCAGTGCTCAGGGTGCTGGGTGCTCAGTGCTCAGGGTGCTGGGTGCTCAGTGCTCAGGGTGCTCGGTGCTCAGTGCTCAGGGTGCTGGGTGCTCAGTACTAATGGTGCTTTGTGCTCAGTACTCAGGGTGCTCATGGCTAAGTACTCAGGGTACTCAGTGCTCAGTACTCAGGGTGCTCAGTGCTCAGGGTGCTGGGTGCTCAGTGCTTGGGGTGCTGGGTGCTCAGTCCTCAGGGTGCTGGGTGCTCAGTGCTCAGGGTGCTCGGTGCTCAGTGCTCAGGGTGCTGGGTGCTCAGTACTCAGGTTGCTGGGTGCTCAGTGCTCGGGGTGCTAGGTGCTCAGTACTCAGGGTGCTGGGTGCTCAGTACTCGGTTGCTGGGTGCTCAGTTCTCAGGGTCCTGGGTGCTCAGTGCTCGGGGTGCTGGGTGCTCAGTGCTCAGTACTCAGGGTGCTGGGTCCTCAGTGCTCGGGGTGCTGGGTGCTCAGTGCTCAGTACTCAGGGTGCTGGGTGCTCAGTGCTCCGGGTGCTGGGTGCTTAGTGCTCAGGGTGCTGGGTGCTCAGTGCTCAGGATGCTGGGTACTCAGTGCTCGGGGTGCTGGGTGCTCAGTACTCAGGGTGCTGGGTGCTCTGTACTCAGGGTGCTGGGTGCTCAGTGCTCGGGGTGCTGGGTGCTCAGTGCTCGGGGTGCTGGGTGCTCAGTGCTCGGGGTGCTCAGTACTCAGGGTGCTGTGTGTTCAGTGCTCAGGGTGCTGGGTGCTCAGTACTCAAAGTGCTCGGTGCATAGTACTCAGGGTGCTGGGTGCTCAGTACTCCGGGTGCTGGGTGATCAGTGCTCGGGGTGCTCGGTGCTCAGTGCTCAAGGTGCTGGGTAGTCAGTACTCGGGTGCACATTGCTCAGGGTGCTGGGTGCTCAGTACTCAGGGTGCTGGGTGCTCAGTGCTCAGGGTGCTCGGTGATCAGTACGTTGGGTGCTCAGTACTCAGGGTGCTGGGTGCTCAGTGCTCAGGGTGCTGGGTGCTCAGTGCTCAGGGTGCTGGGTGCTCAGTGCTCAGGGTGCTGGGTGCTCGGTGCTCAGGGTGCTGGGTGCTCCATGCTCGGGGTGCTGGGTGCTCAGTACTCAGGATGCTGGGTGCTCAGTGCTCAGGGTGCTAGGTGCTCAGTACGCTGGGTGCTCAGTACTCAGGGTGCTGGGTGCTCAGTACTCAGGGTGCTGGGTGCTCAGTACTCAGGGTGCTGGGTGCTCAGTGCTCAGGGTGCTCGGTGCTCAGTACGCTGGGTGCTCAGTACTCAGGGTGCTGGGTGCTCAGTACTCAGGGTGCTGGGTGCTCAGTACTCAGGGTGCTGGGTGCTCAGTACTCAGGGTGCTCGGTGCTCAGTACGCAGGGTGCTCAGTGCTCAGTGCTCGGGGTGCTGGGTGCTCAGTGCTCAGGGTGCTGGGTCCTCAGTGCTCGGGGTGCTGGGTGCTCAGTGCTCAGGGTGCTGGGTGCTCAGTGCTCAGAGTGCTGGGTGCTCAGTACTCAGGGTGCTCGGGTGCTCAGTGCTTGGGGTGTTGGGTGCTCAGTACTCAGGGTGCTGTGTGCTCAGTGCTCAGGGTGCTGGGTGCTCAGTACTCAGGGTGCTGGGTGCTCAGTACTCAGGGTGCTGGGTGCTCAGTGCTCGGGGTGCTGGGTGCTCAGTGCACGGGGTGCTGGGTGCTCAGTGCTCGGGGTGCTGGGTGCTCAGTGCTCAGGGTGCTGGGTGCTCAGTGCTCAGGGTGCTGGGTGCTCAGTGCTCTTGGTGCTGGGTGCTCAGTTCTCGGGGTGCTGGGTGCTCAGTGATCGGGGTGCTCGGTGCTCAGTGCTCAGTACTCAGGGTGCTCAGTGCTCAGGGTGCTGGGTGCTCAGTGCTCGGGGTGCTGGGTGCTCAGTCCTCAGGGTGCTGGGTGCTCAGTGCTCGGGGTGCTGGGTGCTCAGTGCTCAGGGTGCTGGGTGCTCAGTACTCAGGGTGCTCAGTACTCAGGGTGCTGGGTGCTCAGTGCTCAGGGTGCTGGGTGCTCAGTGCTCAGGGTGCTGGGTGCTCAGTGCTCAGGGTGCTCGGTGCTCAGTGCTCAGGGTGCTGGGTGCTCAGTACTAATGGTGCTTTGTGCTCAGTACTCAGGGTGCTCATGGCTAAGTACTCAGGGTGCTCAGTGCTCAGTACTCAGGGTGCTCAGTGCTCAGGGTGCTGGGTGCTCAGTGCTCGGGGTGCTGGGTGCTCAGTCCTCAGGGTGCTGGGTGCTCAGTGCTCAGGGTGCTCGGTGCTCAGTGCTCAGGGTGCTGGGTGCTCAGTACTCAGGGTGCTCAGTGCTCAGGGTGCTGGGTGCTCAGTGCTCGGGGTGCTGGGTGCTCAGTGCTCAGGGTGCTGGGTGCTCAGTGCTCAGGGTGCTGGGTGCTCGGTGCTCAGGGTGCTGGGTGCTCCATGCTCGGGGTGCTGGGTGCTCAGTACTCAGAATGCTGGGTGCTCAGTGCTCAGGGTGCTCGGTGCTCAGTACGCTGGGTGCTCAGTACTCAGGGTGCTGGGTGCTCAGTACTCAGGGTGCTGGGTGCTCAGTACTCAGGGTGCTGGGTGCTCAGTGCTCAGGGTGCTCGGTGCTCAGTACGCTGGGTGCTCAGTACTCAGGGTGCTGGGTGCTCAGTACTCAGGGTGCTGGGTGCTCAGTACTCAGGGTGCTGGGTGCTCAGTACTCAGGGTGCTCGGTGCTCAGTACGCAGGGTGCTCAGTGCTCAGTGCTCGGGGTGCTGGGTGCTCAGTGCTCAGGGTGCTGGGTCCTCAGTGCTCGGGGTGCTGGGTGCTCAGTGTTCAGGGTGCTGGGTGCTCAGTGCTCAGAGTGCTGGGTGATCAGTACTCAGGGTGCTCGGGTGCTCAGGGCTTGGGGTGTTGGGTGCTCAGTACTCAGGGTGCTGTGTGCTCAGTGCTCAGGGTGCTGGGTGCTCAGTTCTCAGGGTCCTGGGTGCTCAGTGCTCGGGGTGCTGGGTGCTCAGTGCTCAGTACTCAGGGTGCTGGGTCCTCAGTGCTCGGGGTGCTGGGTGCTCAGTGCTCAGTACTCAGGGTGCTGGGTGCTCAGTGCTCCGGGTGCTGGGTGCTTAGTGCTCAGGGTGCTGGGTGCTCAGTGCTCAGGGTGCTGGGTACTCAGTGCTCGGGGTGCTGGGTGCTCAGTACACAGGGTGCTGGGTGCTCAGTACTCAGGGTGCTGGCTGCTCAGTGCTCGGGGTGCTGGGTGCTCAGTGCTCGGGGTGCTGGGTGCTCAGTGCTCGGGGTGCTCAGTACTCAGGGTGCTGTGTGTTCAGTGCTCAGGGTGCTGGGTGCTCAGTACTCAGGGTGCTCGGTGCTTAGTACTCAGGGTGCTGGGTGCTCAGTACTCCGGGTGCTGGGTGATCAGTGCTCGGGGTGCTCGGTGCTCAGTGCTCAAGGTGCTGGGTAGTCAGTACTCGGGTGCACATTGCTCAGGGTGCTGGGTGCTCAGTACTCAGGGTGCTGGGTGCTCAGTGCTCAGGGTGCTCGGTGATCAGTACGTTGGGTGCTCAGTACTCAGGGTGCTGGGTGCTCAGTGCTCAGGGTGCTGGGTGCTCAGTGCTCAGGGTGCTGGGTGCTCAGTGCTCAGGGTGCTGGGTGCTCAGTGCTCAGGGTGCTGGGTGCTCCATGCTCGGGGTGCTGGGTGCTCAGTACTCAGGGTGCTGGGTGCTCAGTACTCAGGGTGCTGGGTGCTCAGTACTCAGGGTGCTCGGTGCTCAGTACGCAGGGTGCTCAGTGCTCAGTGCTCGGGGTGCTGGGTGCTCAGTGCTCAGGGTGCTGGGTCCTCAGTGCTCGGGGTGCTGGGTGCTCAGTGCTCAGGGTGCTGGGTGCTCAGTGCTCAGAGTGCTGGGTGCTCAGTACTCAGGGTGCTCGGGTGCTCAGTGCTTGGGGTGTTGGGTGCTCAGTACTCAGGGTGCTGTGTGCTCAGTGCTCAGGGTGCTGGGTGCTCAGTACTCAGGGTGCTGGGTGCTCAGTACTCAGGGTGCTGGGTGCTCAGTGCTCGGGGTGCTGGGTGCTCAGTGCACGGGGTGCTGGGTGCTCAGTGCTCGGGGTGCTGGGTGCTCAGTGCTCAGGGTGATGGGTGCTCAGTGCTCAGGGTGCTGGCTGCGCGGTGCTCAGGTTGCTGGGTGCTCAGTATTCGGGGTGCTGGGTGCTCAGTACTCGGGGTGCTGGGTTCTCAGTGCTCGGGGTGCTCGGTGCTCAGTACTCAGGGTGCTGTGTGCTCAGTGCTCGGGGTGCTCAGTACTCAGGGTGCTGTGTGTTCAGTGCTCAGGGTGCTGGGTGCTCAGTGCTCGGGGTGCTGTGTGCTCAGTGCTCGGGGTGCTGGGTGCTCAGTACTCGGGGTGCTGGGTGCTCAGTACTCAGGGTGCTGGGTGCTCGGTGCTCAGGGTGCTGGGTCCTCAGTGCTCAGGGTGCTGGGTGCTCAGTGCTCAGGGTGCTCGGTGCTAAGTACTCAGGGTGCTCGTTGCTCGGGGTGCTGGGTGCTCAGTGCTCGGGGTGCTGGGTGCTCAGTGCTCGAGGTGCTGGGTGCTCAGTACTCTGGGTGCTCGGTGCCCAGTACTCAGGGTGCTGGGTGCTCAGTGCTCGGGGTGCTGGGTGCTCAGTACTCATGGTGCTGGGTGCTCGGTGCTCAGTACGCTGGGTGCTCAGTTCTCAGGGTGCTGGCTGCTCAGTACTCAGGGTGCTCGGTGCTCAGTACTCAGGGAGCTGGGTGCTCAGTGCTCGGGCTGCTGGGTGCTCATTACTCAGGATGCTGGGTGCTCAGTACTCAGTGTGCTCAGTGCTTGGGGTGCTGGGTGCTCAGTACTCAGGGTGCTCAGTGCTTGGGGTGTTGGGTGCTCAGTACTCAGGGTGCTGGGTGCTCAATGCTCAGGGTGCTGGGTGCTCAGTACTCAGGGTGCTGGGTGCTCAGTACTCAGGGTGCTGGGTGCTCAATGCTCGGGGTGCTGGGTGCTCAGTGCTCGGGGTGCTGGGTGCTCAGTGCTCGGGGTGCTGGGTGCTCAGTTCTCGGGGCGCTGTGTGCTCAGTGCTCGGGGCGCTGGGTGCTCAGTGCTCGGGGTGCTCGGAGCTCAGTACTCAGGGTGCGGGGTGCTCAGTGCTCGGGGTGCTCGGTGCTCAGTACTCAGGGTCCTGGGTGCTCAGTGCTTGGGTGCTCGGTGCTCAGTACGTTGGGAGCTCACTACTCAGGGTGCTGTGTGCTCAGTGCTCAGGGTGCTGGGTGCTCAGCGCTCAGGGTGCTGGGTGCTCAGTGCTCAGGGTGCTGGGTGCTCAGTACTCAGGGTGCTGGGTGCGCAGTGCTCGGGGTGCTGGGTGCTCAGTGCTCAGGGTGCTGGGTGCTCAGTGCTCAGGGTGCTGGGTGCTCAGTACTCGGGGTGCTGGGTGCTCAGTACTCAGGGTGCTGGGTGCTCGGTGCTCAGTACACAGGGTGCTGGGTGCTCAGTACTCAGGGTGCTCGGGTGCTCAGTGCTTGGGGTATTGGGTGCTCAGTACTCCTGGTGCTGGGTGATCAGTGCTCGGGGTGCTCGGTGCTCAGTGCTCAAGGTGCTGGGTAGTCAGTACTCGGGTGCACATTGCTCAGGGTGCTGGGTGCTCAGTTCTCAGGGTGCTGGGTGCTCAGTGCTCAGGGTGCTCGGTGATCAGTACGTTGGGTGCTCAGTACTCAGGGTGCTGGGTGCTCAGTGCTCAGGGTGCTGGGTGCTCAGTGCTCAGGGTGCTGGTTGCACAGTGCTCAGGGTGCTGGGTGCTCAGTGCTCGGGGTGCTGGGTGCTCAGTACTCAGGGTGCTGGGTGCTCAGTGCTCAGGGTGCTCGGTGCTCAGTACGCTGGGTGCTCAGTACTCAGGGTGCTGGGTGCTCAGTACTCAGGGTGCTGGGTGCTCAGTACTCAGGGTGCTGGGTGCTCAGTGCTCAGGGTGCTCGGTGCTCAGTACGCTGGGTGCTCAGTACTCAGGGTGCTGGGTGCTCAGTACTCAGGGTGCTGGGTGCTCAGTACTCAGGGTGCTGGGTGCTCAGTACTCAGGGTGCTCGGTGCTCAGTACGCAGGGTGCTCAGTGCTCAGTGCTCGGGGTGCTGGGTCCTCAGTGCTCAGGGTGCTGGGTCCTCAGTGCTCGGGGTGCTGGGTGCTCAGTGCTCAGGGTGCTGGGTGCTCAGTACTCAGGGTGCTCGGGTGCTCAGTGCTTGGGCTGTTGGGTGCTCAGTACTCAGGGTGCTGTGTGCTCAGTGCTCAGGGTGCTGGGTGCTCAGTACTCAGGGTGCTGGGTGCTCAGTACTCAGGGTGCTGGTTGCTCAGTGCTCAGGGTGCTGGGTGCTCAGTGCACGGGGTTCTGGGTGCTCAGTGCTCGGGGTGCTGGGTGCTCAGTGCTCAGGGTGCTGGGTGCTCAGTGCTCGGGGTGCTGGGTGCTCAGTGCTCAGGGTGCTGGGTGCTCAGTACTCAGGGTGCTCAGTGCTCAGGGTGCTGGGTGCTCAGTGCTCGGGGTGCTGGGTGCTCAGTCCTCAGGGTGCTGGGTGCTCAGTGCTCGGGGTGCTGGGTGCTCAGTGCTCAGGGTGCTGGGTGCTCAGTACTCAGGGTGCTCAGTACTCAGGGTGCTGGGTGCTCAGTGGTCAGGGTGCTGGGTGCTCAGTGCTCAGGGTCCTGGGTGCTCAGTGCTCAGGGTGCTCGGTGCTCAGTGCTCAGGGTGCTGGGTGCTCAGTACTAATGGTGCTTTGTGCTCAGTACTCAGGGTGCTCATGGCTCAGTACTCAGGGTGCTCAGTGCTCAGTACTCAGGGTGCTCAGTGCTCAGGGTGCTGGGTGCTCAGTGCTCGGGGTGCTGGGTGCTCAGTCCTCAGGGTGCTGGGTGCTCAGTGCTCAGGGTGCTCGATGCTCAGTGCTCAGGGTGCTGGGTGCTCAGTACTCAGGTTGCTGGGTGCTCAGTGCTCGGGGTGCTAGGTGCTCAGTACTCAGTGTGCTGGGTGCTCAGTACTCGGTTGCTGGGTGCTCAGTTCTCAGGGTCCTTGGTGCTCAGTGCTCGGGGTGCTGGGTGCTCAGTGCTCAGTACTCAGGGTGCTGGGTGCTCAGTGCTCGGGGTGCTGGGTGCTCAGTGCTCAGTACTCAGGGTGCTGGGTGCTCAGTGCTCAGGGTGCTGGGTGCTTAGTGCTCAGGGTGCTGGGTGCTCAGTGCTCAGGGTGCTGGGTACTCAGTGCTCGGGGTGCTGGGTGCTCAGTACTCAGGGTGCTGGGTGCTCAGTACTCAGGGTGCTGGGTGCTCAGTGCTCGGGGTGCTGGGTGCTCAGTGCTCGGGGTGCTGGGTGCTCAGTGCTCGGGGTGCTCAGTACTCAGGGTGCTGTGTGTTCTGTGCTCAGGGTGCTGGGTGCTCAGTACTCAGGGTGCTCAGTGCTTAGTACTCAGGGTGCTGGGTGCTCAGTACTCCGGGTGCTGGGTGATCAGTGCTCGGGGTGCTCGGTGCTCAGCGCTCAAGTGCTGGGTAGTCAGTACTCGGGTACACATTGCTCAGGGTGCTGGGTGCTCAGTACTCAGGGTGCTGGGTGCTCAGTGCTCAGGGTGCTCGGTGATCACTACGTTGGGTGCTCAGTACTCAGTGTGCTGGGTGCTCAGTGCTCAGGGTGCTGGGTGCTCAGTGCTCAGGGTGCTGGGTGCTCAGTGCTCAGGGTGCTGGGTGCTCGGTGCTCGGGGTGCTGGGTGCTCAGTGCTCGGGGTGCTGGGTGCTCAGTACTCAGGGTGCTGGGTGCTCAGTGCTCAGGGTGCTCGGTGCTCAGTACGCTGGGTGCTCAGTACTCAGGGTGCTGGGTGCTCAGTGCTCAGGGTGCTGGGTCCTCAGTGCTCGGGGTGCTGGGTGCTCAGTGCTCAGGGTGCTGGGTGCTCAGTGCTCAGAGTGCTGGGTGCTCAGTACTCAGGGTGCTCGGGTGCTCAGTGCTTGGGGTGTTGGGTGCTCAGTACTCAGGATGCTGTGTGCTCAGTGCTCAGGGTGCTGGGTGCTCAGTACTCAGGGTGCTGGGTGCTCAGTACTCAGGGTGCTGGGTGCTCATTGCTCGGGGTGCTGGGTGCTCAGTGCACGGGGTGCTGGGTGCTCAGTGCTCGGGGTGCTGCGTGCTCAGTTCTCAGGGTGCTGGGTGCTCAGTGCTCAGGGTGCTGGGTGCTCAGTCCTCTTGGTGCTGGGTGCTCAGTGCTCGGGGTGCTGGGTGCTCAGTGCTCGGGGTGCTCGGTGCTCAGTGCTCGGGGTGCTGGGTGCTCAGTACTCGGGGTGCTAGGTGCTCAGTACTCAGGGTGCTGGGTGCTCAGTGCTCAGGGTGATGGGTGCTCAGTGCTCAGGGTGCTGGGTCCTCAGTGCTCGGGGTGCTGGGTGCTCAGTGCTCAGGGTGCTGGGTGCTCAGTGCTCAGAGTGCTGGGTGCTCAGTACTCAGGGTGCTCGGGTGCTCAGTGCTTGGGGTGTTGGGTGCTCAGTACTCAGGATGCTGTGTGCTCAGTGCTCAGGGTGCTGGGTGCTCAGTACTCAGGGTGCTGGGTGCTCAGTACTCAGGGTGCTGGGTGCTCAGTGCTCAGGGTGCTGGGTCCTCAGTGCTCGGGGTGCTGGGTGCTCAGTGCTCAGGGTGCTGGGTGCTCAGTGCTCAGAGTGCTGGGTGCTCAGTACTCAGGGTGCTCGGGTGCTCAGTGCTTGGGGTGTTGGGTGCTCAGTACTCAGGATGCTGTGTGCTCAGTGCTCAGGGTGCTGGGTGCTCAGTACTCAGGGTGCTGGGTGCTCAGTACTCAGGGTGCTGGGTGCTCATTGCTCGGGGTGCTGGGTGCTCAGTGCACGGGGTGCTGGGTGCTCAGTGCTCGGGGTGCTGCGTGCTCAGTTCTCAGGGTGCTGGGTGCTCAGTGCTCAGGGTGCTGGGTGCTCAGTGCTCTTGGTGCTGGGTGCTCAGTGCTCGGGGTGCTGGGTGCTCAGTGCTCGGGGTGCTCGGTGCTCAGTGCTCGGGGTGCTGGGTGCTCAGTACTCGGGGTGCTCGGTGCTCAGTACTCAGGGTGCTGGGTGCTCAGTGCTCAGGGTGATGGGTGCTCAGTGCTCAGGGTGCTGGCTGCGCGGTGCTCAGGTTGCTGGGTGCTCAGTAATCGGGTGCTGGGTGCTCAGTACTCGGGGTGCTGGGTTCTCAGTGCTCGGGGTGCTCGGTGCTCAGTACTCAGGGTGCTGTGTGCTCAGTGCTCGGGGTGCTCAGTACTCAGGGTGCTGTGTGTTCAGTGCTCAGGGTGCTGGGTGCTCAGTGCTCGGGGTGCTGTGTGCTCAGTGCTCGGGGTGCTGGGTGCTCAGTACTCGGGGTGCTGGGTGCTCAGTACTCAGGGTGCTGGGTGCTCGGTGCTCAGGGTGCTGGGTCCTCAGTGCTCAGGGTGCTGGGTGCTCAGTGCTCAGGGTGCTCGGTGCTTAGTACTCAGGGTGCTCGTTGCTTGGGGTGCTGGGTGCTCAGTGCTCGGGGTGCTGGGTGCTCAGTGCTCGGGGTGCTGGGTGCTCAGTACTCTGGGTGCTCGGTGCTCAGTACTCAGGGTGCTGGGTGCTCAGTGCTCGGGGCGCTGGGTGCTCAGTGCTCGGGGCGCTGGGTGCTCAGTGCTCGGGGTGCTCGGAGCTCAGTACTCAGGGTGTGGGGTGCTCAGTGCTCGGGGTGCTCGGTGCTCAGTACGTTGGGTGCTGACTACTCAGGGTGCTGTGTGCTCAGTACTCAGGGTGCTGGGTGCTCAGCGCTCAGGGTGCTGGGTGCTCAGTGCTCAGGGTGCTGGGTGCTCAGTACTCAGGGTGCTGGGTGCGCAGTGCTCGGGGTGCTGGGTGCTCAGTGCTCAGGGTGCTGGGTGCTCAGTGCTCAGGGTGCTGAGTGCTCAGTGCTCGGGGTGCTGGGTGCTCAGTGCTCGGGGTGCTGGGTGCTCAGTGCTCGGGTTGCTGCGTGCTCAGTGCTCGGGGTGCTGGGTGCTCAGTACTCGGGGTGCTGGGTGCTCAGTACTCAGGGTGCTGGGTGCTCAGTGCTCAGGGTGCTGGGTGCTCAGTGCTCAGGGTGCTGGTTGCTCAGTGCTCAGGGTGCTGGGTGCTCAGTGCTCGGGGTGCTGGGTGCTCAGTACTCAGGGTGCTGGGTGCTCAGTGCTCAGGGTGCTCGGTGCTCAGTACGCTGGGTGCTCAGTACTCAGGGTGCTGGGTGCTCAGTACTCAGGGTGCTGGGTGCTCAGTACTCAGGGTGCTGGGTGCTCAGTGCTCAGGGTGCTCGGTGCTCAGTACGCTGGGTGCTCAGTACTCAGGGTGCTGTGTGCTCAGTACTCAGGGTGCTGGGTGCTCAGTACTCAGGGTGCTGAGTGCTCAGTACTCAGGGTGCTCGGTGCTCAGTACGCAGGGTGCTCAGTGCTCAGTGCTCGGGGTGCTGGGTGCTCAGTGCTCGGGGTGCTCGGAGCTCAGTACTCAGGGTGCGGGGTGCTCAGTGCTCGGGGTGCTCGGTGCTCAGTACGTTGGGTGCTGAATACTCAGGGTGCTGTGTGCTCAGTGCTCAGGGTGCTGGGTGCTCAGCGCTCAGGGTGCTGGGTGCTCAGTGCTCAGGGTGCTGGGTGCTCAGTACTCAGGGTGCTGGGTGCGCAGTGCTCGGGGTGCTGGGTGCTCAGTGCTCAGGGTGCTGGGTGCTCAGTGCTCAGGGTGCTGAGTGCTCAGTGCTCGGGGTGCTGGGTGCTCAGTGCTCGGGGTGCTGGGTGCTCAGTGCTCGGGTTGCTGCGTGCTCAGTGCTCGGGGTGCTGGGTGCTCAGTACTCGGGGTGCTGGGTGCTCAGTACTCAGGGTGCTGGGTGCTCAGTGCTCAGGGTGCTGGGTGCTCAGTGCTCAGGGTGCTGGTTGCTCAGTGCTCAGGGTGCTGGGTGCTCAGTGCTCGGGTGCTGGGTGCTCAGTACTCAGGGTGCTGGGTGCTCAGTGCTCAGGGTGCTCGGTGCTCAGTACGCTGGGTGCTCAGTACTCAGGGTGCTGGGTGCTCAGTACTCAGGGTGCTGGGTGCTCAGTACTCAGGGTGCTGGGTGCTCAGTGCTCAGGGTGCTCGGTGCTCAGTACGCTGGGTGCTCAGTACTCAGGGTGCTGGGTGCTCAGTACTCAGGGTGCTGGGTGCTCAGTACTCAGGGTGCTGGGTGCTCAGTACTCAGGGTGCTCGGTGCTCAGTACGCAGGGTGCTCAGTGCTCAGTGCTCGGGGTGCTGGGTGCTCAGTGCTCAGGGTGCTGGGTCCTCAGTGCTCGGGGTGCTGGGTGCTCAGTGCTCAGGGTGCTGGGTGCTCAGTGCTCAGGGTGCTGGGTGCTCAGTGCTCAGAGTGCTGGGTGCTCAGTACTCAGGGTGCTCGGGTGCTCAGTGCTTGGGGTGTTGGGTGCTCAGTGCTCAGGGTGCTGGGTGCTCAGTGCTCAGGGTGCTGGGTGCTCAGTTTTCTTGGTGCTGGGTGCTCAGTGCTCGGGGTGCTGGTTGCTCAGTGCTCGGGGTGCTCGGTGCTCAGTGCTCAGTACTCAGGGTGCTCAGTGCTCAGGGTGCTGGGTGCTCAGTGCTCGTTGTGCTGGGTGCTCAGTCCTCAGGGTGCTGGGTGCTCAGTCCTCGGGGTGCTTGGTGCTCAGTGCTCAGGGTGCTGGGTGCTCAGTACTCAGGGTGCTCAGTACTCAGGGTGCTGGGTGCTCAGTGCTCAGGGTGCTGGGTGCTCAGTGCTCAGGGTGCTGGGTGCTCAGTGCTCAGGGTGCTCGGTGCTCAGTGCTCAGGGTGCTGGGTGCTCAGTACTAATGGTGCTTTGTGCTCAGTACTCAGGGTGCTCATGGCTAAGTACTCAGGGTACTCAGTGCTCAGTACTCAGGGTGCTCAGTGCTCAGGGTGCTGGGTGCTCAGTGCTCGGGGTGCTGGGTGCTCAGTCCTCAGGGTGCTGGGTGCTCAGTGCTCAGGGTGCTCGGTGCTCAGTGCTCAGGGTGCTGGGTGCTCAGTACTCAGTTTGCTGGGTGCTCAGTGCTCGGGGTGCTAGGTGCTCAGTACTCAGGGTGCTGGGTGCTCAGTACTCGGGTGCTGGGTGCTCAGTTCTCAGGGTCCTGGGTGCTCAGTGCTCGGGGTGCTGGGTGCTCAGTGCTCAGTACTCAGGGTGCTGGGTCCTCAGTGCTCGGGGTGCTGGGTGCTCAGTGCTCAGTACTCAGGGTGCTGGGTGCTCAGTGCTCCGGGTGCTGGGTGCTTAGTGCTCAGGGTGCTGGGTGCTCAGTGCTCAGGGTGCTGGGTACTCAGTGCTCGGGGTGCTGGGTGATCAGTACTCAGGGTGCTGGGTGCTCTGTACTCAGGGTGCTGGGTGCTCAGTGCTCGGGGTGCTGGGTGCTCAGTGCTCGGGGTGCTGGGTGCTCAGTGCTCGGGGTGCTCAGTACTCAGGGTGCTGTGTGTTCAGTGTTCAGGGTGCTGGGTGCTCAGTACTCAGGGTGCTCGGTGCATAGTACTCAGGGTGCTGGGTGCTCAGTACTCCGGGTGCTGGGTGATCAGTGCTCGGGGTGCTCGGTGCTCAGTGCTCAAGGTGCTGGGTAGTCAGTACTCGGGTGCACATTGCTCAGGGTGCTGGGTGCTCAGTGCTCAGGGTGCTGGGTGCTCAGTGCTCAGGGTGCTGGTTGCTCAGTGCTCAGGGTGCTGGGTGCTCAGTGCTCGGGGTGCTGGGTGCTCAGTACTCAGGGTGCTGGGTGCTCAGTGCTCAGGGTGCTCGGTGCTCAGTACGCTGGGTGCTCAGTACTCAGGGTGCTGGGTGCTCAGTACTCAGGGTGCTGGGTGCTCAGTACTCAGGGTGCTGGGTGCTCAGTGCTCAGGGTGCTCGGTGCTCAGTACGCTGGGTGCTCAGTACTCAGGGTGCTGTGTGCTCAGTACTCAGGGTGCTGGGTGCTCAGTACTCAGGGTGCTGAGTGCTCAGTACTCAGGGTGCTCGGTGCTCAGTACGCAGGGTGCTCAGTGCTCAGTGCTCGGGGTGCTGGGTGCTCAGTGCTCGGGGTGCTCGGAGCTCAGTACTCAGGGTGCGGGGTGCTCAGTGCTCGGGGTGCTCGGTGCTCAGTACGTTGGGTGCTGACTACTCAGGGTGCTGTGTGCTCAGTGCTCAGGGTGCTGGGTGCTCAGCGCTCAGGGTGCTGGGTGCTCAGTGCTCAGGGTGCTGGGTGCTCAGTACTCAGGGTGCTGGGTGCGCAGTGCTCGGGGTGCTGGGTGCTCAGTGCTCAGGGTGCTGGGTGCTCAGTGCTCAGGGTGCTGAGTGCTCAGTGCTCGGGGTGCTGGGTGCTCAGTGCTCGGGGTGCTGGGTGCTCAGTGCTCGGGTTGCTGCGTGCTCAGTGCTCGGGGTGCTGGGTGCTCAGTACTCGGGGTGCTGGGTGCTCAGTACTCAGGGTGCTGGGTGCTCAGTGCTCAGGGTGCTGGGTGCTCAGTGCTCAGGGTGCTGGTTGCTCAGTGCTCAGGGTGCTGGGTGCTCAGTGCTCGGGTGCTGGGTGCTCAGTACTCAGGGTGCTGGGTGCTCAGTGCTCAGGGTGCTCGCTGCTCAGTACGCTGGGTGCTCAGTACTCAGGGTGCTGGGTGCTCAGTACTCAGGGTGCTGGGTGCTCAGTACTCAGGGTGCTGGGTGCTCAGTGCTCAGGGTGCTCGGTGCTCAGTACGCTGGGTGCTCAGTACTCAGGGTGCTGGGTGCTCAGTACTCAGGGTGCTGGGTGCTCAGTACTCAGGGTGCTGGGTGCTCAGTACTCAGGGTGCTCGGTGCTCAGTACGCAGGGTGCTCAGTGCTCAGTGCTCGGGGTGCTGGGTGCTCAGTGCTCAGGGTGCTGGGTCCTCAGTGCTCGGGGTGCTGGGTGCTCAGTGCTCGGGGTGCTCGGAGCTCAGTACTCAGGGTGCGGGGTGCTCAGTGCTCGGGGTGCTTGGTGCTCAGTACGTTGGGTGCTGAATACTCAGGGTGCTGTGTGCTCAGTGCTCAGGGTGCTGGGTGCTCAGTACTGAGCACCCAACACTCTGAGCACTGAGCACCCAGCACGCTGAGTACTGAGCACTGAGCACACAGCACCCTGAGTACTGAGCACCCAGCACCCCGAGCACTGAGCACCCAGCGCCCCGAGCACTGAGCACCCAGCACCTTGAGTACTGAGCACCGAGCACCCCGAGCACTGAGCACCCAGCACCCCGAGCACTGAGCACCCAGCGCCCCGAGCACTGAGCACCCAGCACCCCGAGCACTGAGCACTGAGCACACTGAGCACTGAGCACCCAGCACCCCGAGTACTGAGCACTGAGCGCCCTGAGTACTGAGCACCCAGCACCCCGAGTACTGAGCACTGAGCACCCTGAGTACTGAGCACCCAGCACCCTGAGCACTGAGAACCCTGAGTACTGAGCACCGAGCACCCTGAGTACTGAGCACCCAGCCCCCTGAGCACTGAGCACGGAGCACCCCGAGGACTGAGCACCCCGCACCCTGAGCACTGAGCACCCAGCACCTTGAGTACTGAGCACCGAGCACCCCGAGCACTGAGCACCCAGCACCCTGAGTACTGAGCACCCAACACCCAGAGTACTGAGCACCCAGCACACTGATCACTGAGCACCCCGCACCCTGAGTACTGAGCACCCAGCACACTGAGTACTGAGCACCCAGCACCCTGAGTACTGAGCACCTAGCACCCTGAGCACTGAGCACTGACCACCCAGCACCCCGAGCACTGAGCACCCAGCACCCCGAGCACTGAGCACCTAGCGCCCTGAGCACTGAGCACCCGGCACCCTGAGCACTGAGCACCCAGCCCCCTGAGTACTGAGCACCCAGCACCATGAGTACTGAGCACCCAGCACCCTGAGTACTGAGCACCGAGCACCCCGAGCACTGAGCACCCAGCACCCCGAGCACTGAGCACCCAGCACCCTGAGCACTGAAAACCCAGCACCCTGAGCACTGAGCACCCAGCACCCTGAGTAATGAGTACTCAGCACCCGGAGCACTGAGCACCCAGCACCCTGAGTACTGAGCACCAAGCACCCTGAGCACTGAGCACCCAGCACCCTGAGTACTGAGCTCCCTGAGTACTGAGCACCGATCACCCTGAGCACTGAGCACCCAGCACCCTGAGTACTGAGCACCCAGCACCCTGAGCACTGAGCACCCAGCACCCTGAGCACTGAGCACCCAGCACCCTGAGTACTGAGCACCCAGCACCCTGAGTACTGAGTACCCAGCACCCTGAGCACTGAGGACCCAGCACCCTGAGTACTGAGCACCGAGCACCCTGAGTACTGAGCACCCAGCACCCTGAGTACTGAGCACACAGCACCCTGTGCACTGAGCACCCAGCACCCTGAGTACTGAGCACCCAGCACCCTGAGTACTGAGCACCCAGCACCCAGAGCACTGAGCACCCAGCACCCCGAGCACGGAGCACCCAGGACCCCGAGCACTGAGTACTGAGCACTCAGCACCCTGAGTACTGAGCACCGAGCTAACCGAGCACTGAGCACCCTGAGTACTGAGCACCCAGCACCCCGATCACTGAGCACCCAGCACCCTGAGCACTGAGCACCCAGCACCCTGAGCACTGAGCACCCAGCACCCTGAGTACTGAGCACCCAGCACGCTGAGTACTGAGCACCCAGCACCCTGAGCACTGAGCACCCAGCACCCTGAGTACTGAGCACTGAGCACCCAGCACCCCGAGCACTGAGCACCCAGCACCCTGTGTACTGAGCACTGAGCACCCTGAGTACTAAGCACCCAGCACCCTGAGTACTGAGCACCCAGCACCCTGAGCACTGAGCACCGAGCACCCCGAGCACTGAGCACCTAGCACCCTGAGCACTCAGCACCCAGCACCCCGAGCACTGAGCACCCAGCACCCTGAGCACTGAGCACCCAGCACCATGAGCACGGAGAACCCCGAGTACTGAGCACCAGCACCCTGAGCACTGAGCACCCAGCACCTTGAGTACTGAGCACCGAGCACCTCGAGCACTAAGCACCCAGCACCCTGAGTACTGAGCACCCAGCACCCTGAGCACTGAGCACCCAGAACCCTGAGCACTGAGCACCCAGCACCCTGAGCACGGAGCACCCAGCACCCTGAGTACTGAGCACCCAACACCCAGACTACTGAGCTCCCAGCACCCTGAGCACTGAGCACCCAGCACCCTGAGTACTGAGCACCCAGCACCCTGAGTACTGAACACCCAGCACCCTGAGCACTGAGCACCCTGAGCACTGAGTACTGAGCACTGAGCACCCTGAGCACTGAGCACCCAGCACCCCGAGTACTGAGCACCCAGCACCCCGAGCACTGAGCACCCAGCGCCCCGAGCACTGAGCACTCAGCACCCTGAGCACTGAGCACCCAGCACCCCGAGTACTGAGCACTGAGCACCCTGAGTACTGAGCACCAAGCACCCCGAGTACTGAGCACTGAGCACCCTGAGTACTGAGCACCCAGCACCCTGAGCACTGAGCACCCAGCACACTGAGTACTGAGCACTGAAAACCCTGAGTACTGAGCACCGAGCACCCTGAGTACTGAGCACCCAGCACCCTGATCACTGAGCACGGAGCACCCCGAGGACTGAGCACCCAGCACCCTGAGCACTGAGCACCCAGCACCTTGAGTACTGAGCACCGAGCACAACGAGCACTGAGCACCCAGCACCCTGAGTACTGAGCACCCAGCACCCTGAGCACTGAGCACCCAGCTCCCTGAGCACTGAGCACGCAGCACCCCAAGCACGGAGCACCCAGCACCCTGAGTACTGAGCACAGAGCACCCTGAGCACTGAGCACCCAGCACCCTGAGTACTGAGCACCCAGCACCCTGAGTACTGAGCAACCAGCACCCTGAGCACTGAGCACTGAGCACCCAGCACCCTGACCACTGAGCACTGAGCACCCAGCACCACAGCCCTGAGCACCCAGCACCCCGAGCACTGAGCACCCAGCACCCTGAGCACTGAGCACCCAGCACACTGAGTACTGAGCAACCAGCAACCTGAGTACTGAGCACCCAGCACCCTGAGTACTGAGCACTCAGCACCCTGAGTACTGAGCACCGAGCACAATGAGCAATGAGCACCCAGCACCCTGAGCACTGAGCACCCGGAGGACTGAGCACCCAGCACCCTGAGCACTGAGGACCGATCACTCTGAGCAGTGAGCACCCAGCACCCCGAGCACTGAGCACCCAGCACCCTGAGTACTGAGCACCCAGCACCCCGAGTACTGAGCACCCAGCACCCTGAGTACTGAGCACCCAGCACCCCGAGCACTGAGCACACAGCACCCTGAGTACTGAGCACCCTGAGTACTGAGAACTGAGCACAGATCATCCTGAGTACTGAGCACCCTGAGGACTGAGCACCCAGCACCCAGAGCAATGAGAACCCAGCACCCTGAGTACTGAGCACTGATCACCCTGAGCACTGAGCACCCAGCACCCCGAGCACTGAGCACCCAGCACCCCGAGCACTGAGCACCCAGCACCCTGAGCACTGAGCACCGAGCACCCTGAGTACTGAACACCCAGCACCCTGAGCACTCAGCACTGAGCACCCAGCACCCTGAGCACTGAGCACTGAGCACCCAGCACACCGAGCACTGAGCACCCAGCACCCTGAGCACCCAGCACCCTGAGCACTGAGCACCCTGAGCACTGAGCACCCTGAGCACTGAGCACTGAGCACCCAGCACCCTGAGTACTGAGCACCCAACACTCTGAGCACTGAGCACCCAGCACGCTGAGTACTGAGCACTGAGCACACAGCACCCTGAGTACTGAGCACCCAGCACCCCGAGCACTGAGCACCCAGCGCCCCGAGCACTGAGCACCCAGCACCTTGAGTACTGAGCACCGAGCACCCCGAGCACTGAGCACCCAGCACCCCGAGCACTGAGCACCCAGCGCCCCGAGCACTGAGCACCCAGCACCCCGAGCACTGAGCACTGAGCACACTGAGCACTGAGCACCCAGCACCCCGAGTACTGAGCACTGAGCGCCCTGAGTACTGAGCACCCAGCACCCCGAGTACTGAGCACTGAGCACCCTGAGTACTGAGCACCCAGCACCCTGAGCACTGAGAACCCTGAGTACTGAGCACCGAGCACCCTGAGTACTGAGCACCCAGCCCCCTGAGCACTGAGCACGGAGCACCCCGAGGACTGAGCACCCCGCACCCTGAGCACTGAGCACCCAGCACCTTGAGTACTGAGCACCGAGCACCCCGAGCACTGAGCACCCAGCACCCTGAGTACTGAGCACCCAACACCCAGAGTACTGAGCACCCAGCACACTGATCACTGAGCACCCCGCACCCTGAGTACTGAGCACCCAGCACACTGAGTACTGAGCACCCAGCACCCTGAGTACTGAGCACCTAGCACCCTGAGCACTGAGCACTGACCACCCAGCACCCCGAGCACTGAGCACCCAGCACCCCGAGCACTGAGCACCTAGCGCCCTGAGCACTGAGCACCCGGCACCCTGAGCACTGAGCACCCAGCCCCCTGAGTACTGAGCACCCAGCACCATGAGTACTGAGCACCCAGCACCCTGAGTACTGAGCACCGAGCACCCCGAGCACTGAGCACCCAGCACCCTGAGCACTGAGCACCCTGAGGACTGAGCACCCAGCACCCTGAGCACCGAGCACCCCGAGCACTGAGCACCCAGCACCCTGAGCACTGAGCACCCTGAGCACTGAGCACCCAGCACCCCGAGCACTGAGCACCCAGCACCCTGAGTACTGAGCACCCAGCACCCTGAGCACTGAGCACCCAGCACCCTGAGTACTGAGCACCCTGAGTACTGAGCACCGATCACCCTGAGCACTGAGCACCCAGCACCCTGAGTACTGAGCACCCAGCACCCTGAGCACTGAGCACCCAGCACCCTGAGTACTGAGCACCCAGAACCCTGAGTACTGAGTACAAAGCACCCTGAGCACTGAGCACCCAGCACCCTGAGTACTGAGCACCGAGCACACTAAGTACTGAGCACCAAGCATCCTGAGTACTGAGCACCCAGCACCCTGAGCACTGAGAACCCAGCACTCTGAGTACTGAACACCCAGCACCCTGAGCACTGAGCACTGAGCACCCTGAGCACTGAGTACTGAGCACTGAGCACCCTGAGCACTGAGCACCCAGCGCCCCGAGCACTGAGCACTCAGCACCCCGAGCACTGAGCACCCAGCGCCCCGAGCACTGAGCACTCAGCACCCTGAGCACTGAGCACCCAGCACCCCGAGTACTGAGCACTGAGCACCCTGAGTACTGAGCACCAAGCACCCCGAGTACTGAGCACTGAGCACCCTGAGTACTGAGCACCCAGCACCCTGAGCACTGAGCACCCAGCACCCTGAGTACTGAGCACTGAAAACCCTGAGTACTGAGCACCGAGCACCCTGAGTACTGAGCACCCAGCACCCTGATCACTGAGCACGGAGCACCCCGAGGACTGAGCACCCAGCACCCTGAGCACTGAGCACCCAGCACCTTGAGTACTGAGCACCGAGCACAACGAGCACTGAGCACCCAGCACCCTGAGTACTGAGCACCCAGCACCCTGAGCACTGAGCACCCAGCTCCCTGAGCACTGAGCACGCAGCACCCCAAGCACGGAGCACCCAGCACCCTGAGTACTGAGCACAGAGCACCCTGAGCACTGAGCACCCAGCACCCTGAGTACTGAGCACCCAGCACCCTGAGTACTGAGCAACCAGCACCCTGAGCACTGAGCACTGAGCACCCAGCACCCTGACCACTGAGCACTGAGCACCCAGCACCACAGCCCTGAGCACCCAGCACCCCGAGCACTGAGCACCCAGCACCCTGAGCACTGAGCACCCAGCACACTGAGTACTGAGCAACCAGCAACCTGAGTACTGAGAACCCAGCACCCTGAGTACTGAGCACTCAGCACCCTGAGTACTGAGCACCGAGCACAATGAGCAATGAGCACCCAGCACCCTGAGCACTGAGCACCCGGAGGACTGAGCACCCAGCACCCTGAGCACTGAGCACCGATCACTCTGAGCAGTGAGCACCCAGCACCCCGAGCACTGAGCACCCAGCACCCTGAGTACTGAGCACCCAGCACCCCGAGTACTGAGCACCCAGCACCCTGAGTACTGAGCACCCAGCACCCCGAGCACTGAGCACACAGCACCCTGAGTACTGAGCACCCTGAGTACTGAGAACTGAGCACAGATCATCCTGAGTACTGAGCACCCTGAGGACTGAGCACCCAGCACCCAGAGCAATGAGAACCCAGCACCCTGAGTACTGAGCACTGATCACCCTGAGCACTGAGCACGCAGCACCCCGAGCACTGAGCACCCAGCACCCTGAGCACTGAGCACCGAGCACCCTGAGTACTGAACACCCAGCACCCTGAGCACTCAGCACTGAGCACCCAGCACCCTGAGCACTGAGCACTGAGCACCCAGCACACCGAGCACTGAGCACCCAGCACCCTGAGCACCCAGCACCCTGAGCACTGAGCACCCTGAGCACTGAGCACCCTGAGCACTGAGCACTGAGCACCCAGCACCCTGAGTACTGAGCACCCAACACTCTGAGCACTGAGCACCCAGCACGCTGAGTACTGAGCACTGAGCACACAGCACCCTGAGTACTGAGCACCCAGCACCCCGAGCACTGAGCACCCAGCGCCCCGAGCACTGAGCACCCAGCACCCCGAGCACTGAGCACTGAGCACACTGAGCACTGAGCACCCAGCACCCCGAGTACTGAGCACTGAGCGCCCTGAGTACTGAGCACCCAGCACCCCGAGTACTGAGCACTGAGCACCCTGAGTACTGAGCACCCAGCACCCTGAGCACTGAGAACCCTGAGTACTGAGCACCGAGCACCCTGAGTACTGAGCACCCAGCCCCCTGAGCACTGAGCACGGAGCACCCCGAGGACTGAGCACCCCGCACCCTGAGCACTGAGCACCCAGCACCTTGAGTACTGAGCACCGAGCACCCCGAGCACTGAGCACCCAGCACCCTGAGTACTGAGCACCCAACACCCAGAGTACTGAGCACCCAGCACCCTGATCACTGAGCACCCCGCACCCTGAGTACTGAGCACCCAGCACACTGAGTACTGAGCACCCAGCACCCTGAGTACTGAGCACCTAGCACCCTGAGCACTGAGCACTGACCACCCAGCACCCCGAGCACTGAGCACCCAGCACCCCGAGCACTGAGCACCTAGCGCCCTGAGCACTGAGCACCCGGCACCCTGAGCACTGAGCACCCAGCCCCCTGAGTACTGAGCACCCAGCACCATGAGTACTGAGCACCCAGCACCCTGAGTACTGAGCACCGAGCACCCCGAGCACTGAGCACCCAGCACCCTGAGCACTGAGCACCCTGAGGACTGAGCACCCAGCACCCTGAGCACCGAGCACCCCGAGCACTGAGCACCCAGCACCCTGAGCACTGAGCACCCTGAGCACTGAGCACCCAGCACCCCGAGCACTGAGCACCCAGCACCCTGAGTACTGAGCACCCAGCACCCTGAGCACTGAGCACCCAGCACCCTGAGTACTGAGCACCCTGAGTACTGAGCACCGATCACCCTGAGCACTGAGCACCCAGCACCCTGAGTACTGAGCACCCAGCACCCTGAGCACTGAGCACCCAGCACCCTGAGTACTGAGCACCCAGAACCCTGAGTACTGAGTACAAAGCACCCTGAGCACTGAGCACCCAGCACCCTGAGTACTGAGCACCGAGCACACTAAGTACTGAGCACCAAGCATCCTGAGTACTGAGCACCCAGCACCCTGAGCACTGAGCACCCAGCACCCTGAGTACTGAGCACCCAGCACCCTGAGTACTGAGCACCCAGCACCCTGAGGACTGAGCACCCAGCACCCTGAGTACTGAGCACCCAGCACCCCGAGCACTGAGCACCCAGCACCCTGAGTACTGAGCACCCAGCACCCTGAGCACTGAGCACCCAGCACCCTGAGTACTGAGCACCCTGAGTACTGAGCACCGATCACCCTGAGCACTGAGCACCCAGCACCCTGAGTACTGAGCACCCAGCAACCTGAGCACTGAGCACACAGCACCCTGAGTACTGAGCACCCAGAACCCTGAGTACTGAGTACAATGCACCCTGAGCACTGAGCACCCAGCACCCTGAGTACTGAGCACCGAGCACACTAAGTACTGAGCACCAAGCATCCTGAGTACTGAGCACCCAGCACCCTGAGCACTGAGCACCCAGCACCCTGAGTACTGAGCACCCAGCACCCTGAGTACTGAGCACCCAGCACCCAGAGTACTGAGCACCCAGCACCCTGAGTACTGAGCACCCAGCACCCTGAGTACTGAGCACCGAGCACCCCAAGCACTGAGCAACCAGCACCCTGAGTACTGAGCACTGATCACCCTGAGTACTGAGCACCGAACACCCTGAGTACTGAGCACCCAGCACCCTGAGGACTGAGCACCCAGCACCCTGAACACTGAGCACCCAGCACCCTGAGTACTGTGCCCCCAGCACCCTGAGTACTGAGCACCCAGCACCCTGAGCACTGAGCACCCAGCACCCCGAGCACTGAGCACCCAGCACCCTGAGCACTGAGCACCCAGCACCCCGAGCACTGAGCACCCAGCACCCTGAGCACTGAGCACCCAGCACCCTGAGCACTGAGCACCAAGTACCCTGAGTACTGAGTACTCAGCACCCTGAGCACTGAGCACCCAGCACCCTGAGTACTGATCACCGAGCACCCCGAGCACTGAGCACCCAGCACCCTGAGTACTGAGCACCCAGCACCCTGACTACTGAGCACCCAGCACCCTGAGTACTGAGCACCCAGCACCCTGAGCACTGAGCACAAAGCACGCTGAGTACTGAGCACTGAGCACCCTTAGTACTGAGCACCGAGGACCCTGAGCACTGAGCACCCAGCACCCTGAGCACTGAGCAGCCAGCACCCTCAGCACTGAGCACCCAGCACCCCGAGCACTGAGCACCCAGCACCCTGAGCACTGAGCACCCAGCACCCCGAGTACTGAGCACCCAGCACCCCGAGTACTGAGCACCGAGCACCCCGAGCACTGAGCACCCAGCACCCTGAGTACTGAGCACCCAGTACCCTGAGTACTGAGCACCCCGAGTACTGAGCACCCAGCACCCCGAGCACTGAGCACCCAGCACCCTGAGAACTGAGAACCGAGCACCCTGAGTACTGAGCACCCAGCACCCTGAGTACTGAGCCCCCAGCACCCTGAGTACTGAGCACCCAGCACCCCGAGCACTGAGCACCCAGCACCCCGAGAATGAGCACCCAGCACCCTGAGTACTGAGCACCCAGCACCCCGAGCACGGAGCACCCAGGACCCCGAGCACTGAGTACTGAACACCCAGCACCTGGAGTACTGAGCACCGAGCTCCCTGAGCACTGAGCACCCAGCACCCTGAGCACTGAGCACCCAGCACCCTGAGCACTGAGCACCCAGCACCCTGAGTACTGAGCACCCAGCACGCTGAGTACTGAGCACTCAGCACCCTGAGCACTGAGCACCCAGCACCCTGAGTACTGAGCACTGAGCACCCAGCACCCCGAGCACTGAGCACCCAGCACCCTGTGTACTGAGCACTGAGCACCCTGATTACTAAGCACCTAGCACCCTGAGTACTGAGCACCCAGGACCCTGAGCACTGAGCACCGAGCACCCCGAGCACTGAGCACCCAGCACCCTGAGCACTCAGCACCCATCACCCCGATCACTGAGCACCCAGCACCCTGAGCACTGAGCACCCAGCACCCTGAGCACTGAGCACGGAGCACCCAGAGCACTGAGCACCCAGCACCCTGAGCGCTGAGCACCCAGCACCCTGAGTACTGAGCACCCAGCACCCTGAGTACTGAGCACCGATCACCCTGAGCACTGAGCACCCAGCACCCTGAGTACTGAGCACCCAGCACCCTGAGCACTGAGCACCCAGCACCCTGAGCATTGAGCACCCAGCACCCTGAGTACTGAGCACCCAGAACCCTGAGTACTGAGTATAAAGCACCCTGAGCACTGAGCACCCAGCACCCTGAGTACTGAGCACGGAGCACCCTGAGTACTGAGCACCCAGCACCCTGAGTACTGAGCACCCAGCACCCTGAGCACTGAGCACCCAGCACCCTGAGTACTGAGCACCCAGCACCCTGAGTACTGAGCACTGATCACCCTGAGCACTGAGCACCCAGCACCCCGAGCACTGAGCACCCAGCACCCTGAGTACTGAGCACCTAGCACCCTGAGCACTGAGCACCGAGCACCCTGAGTACTGAACACCCAGCAACCTGAGCACTGAGCACTGAGCACCCAGCACCCTGAGCACTGATCACTGAGCACCCAGCACCCCGAGCACTGAGCACCCAGCACCCTGAGCACCCAGCAACCAGAGCACTGAGCACCCTGAGCACTGAGCACCCTGAGCACTGAGCACTGAGCACCCAGCACCCTGAGTACTGAGCACCCAACACTCTGAGCACTGAGCACCCAGCACGCTGAGTACTGAGCACTGAGCACACAGCACCCTGAGCACTGAGCACCCAGCACCCTGAGCACTGAGCACTGAGCACCCAGCATCCCGAGCACTGAGCACCAGGCACCCTGAGCACCCAGCACCCTGAGCACTGAGCACCCTGAGTACTGAGCACCCAGCACCCTGAGCACTGAGCACACAGCACCCTGAGTACTGAGCACCCTGAGTACTGAGCACCGATCACCCTGAGCACTGAGCACCCAGCACCCTGAGTACTGAGAACACAGCACCCTGAGCACTGAGCACCCAGCACCCTGAGCACTGAACACCCAGCACCCTGAGTACTGAGCACCCAGCACCCTGAGTACTGATCACCGAGCTCCCCGAGCACTGAGCACCCAGCACCCTGAGCACTGAGCACCCAGCACCCTGAGTACTGAACACCCAGCACCCTGAGTACTGAGCACCCAGCACCCTGAGTACTGATCACCGAGCACCCCGAGCACTGAGCACCCAGCACCCTGAGTACTGAGCACCCAGCACCCTGAATACTGAGCACCCAGCACCCTGAGTACTGAGCACTCAGCACCCTGAGCACTGAGCACCCAGCACCCTGAGTACTGAGCACTGAGCACCCAGCACCCCGAGCACTGAGCACCCAGCACCCTGTGTACTGAGCACTGAGCACCCTGATTACTAAGCACCCAGCACCCTGAGTACTGAGCACCCAGGACCCTAAGCACTGAGCACCGAGCACCCCGAGCACTGAGCACTCAGCACCCTGAGCGCTCAGCACCCATCACCCCGATCACTGAGCACCCAGCACCCTGAGCACTGAGCACCCAGCACTCTGAGCACTGAGCACCCAGCACCCAGAGCACTGAGCACCCAGCACCCTGAGCACTGAGCACCCAGCACCCTGAGTACTGAGCACCCAGCACCCTGAGTACTGAGCACCCAGCACCCTGAGTACTGAGCACCGAGCACCCTGAGTACTGAGCACCGAGCACCCTGAGTACTGAGCACCCAGCACCCTGAGCACTGAGCACCCAGCACCCTGAGTACTGAGCACCGAGCACCCTGAGTACTGAACACCCAGCACCCTGAGCACTGAGCACTGAGCACACAGCAGCCTGAGCACTGAGAACTGAGCACCCAGCACCCCGAGCACTGAGCACCCAGCACCCTGAGCACCCAGCACGATGAGCACTGAGCACCCTGAGCACTGAGCACCCTCAGCACTGAGCACTGAGCACCCAGCACCCTGAGTACTGAGCACCCAACACTCTGAGCACTGAGCACCCAGCACCCTGAGTACTGAGCACTGAGCACACAGCACCCTGAGTACAGAGCACCCAGAACCCCAAACACTGAGCACCCAGCGCCCCGAGCGTTGAGAACCCAGCACCCTGAGCACTGAGCACTGAGCACACTGAGCACTGAGCACCCAGCACCCCGAGTACTGAGCACTGAGCACCCTGAGTACTGAGCACCCAGCACCCTGAGCACTGAGCACTGAGCACCCTGAGTACTGAGCACCCAGCACCCTGAGAACTGAGCACCCAGCACCCTGAGTACTGAGCACCCAGCACCCTGAGTACTGAGCACCCAGCACCCTGAGCACTGAGCACTGAGCACCCAGCACCTTGAGCACTGAGCACTGACCACCCAGCACCCCGAGCACTGAGCACCCAGCACCCCGAGCACTGAGCACCCAGCGCCCTGAGCACTGAGCACCCAGCACACTGAGCACTGAGCACCCAGCCCCCTGAGTACTGAGCACCCAGCACCATGAGTACTGAGCACCCAGCACCCTGAGCACTGAGCACCCTGAGGACTGAGCACCCAGCACCCTGAGCACTGAGCACCCAGCACCCTGAGTACTGAGCACCGATCACCCTGAGCACTGAGCACCCAGCACCCCGAGCACGGAGCACCCAGCACCCTGAGTACTGAGCACCCAGCACCCTGAGCACTGAGCACCCAGCACCCTGAGTACTGAGCACCCTGAGTACTGAGCACCGATCACCCTGAGCACTGAGCACCCAGCACCCTGTGTACTGAGCACCCAGCACCCTGAGCACTGAGCACCCAGCACCCTGAGCACTGAGCACCCAGCACCCTGAGTACTGAGCACCCAGCACCCTGAGTACTGAGTACCCAGCACCCTGAGCACTGAGGACCCAGCACCCTGAGTACTGAGCACCGAGCACCCTGAGTACTGAGCACCCAGCACCCTGAGTACTGAGCACACAGCACCCTGAGCACTGAGCACCCAGCACCCTGAGTACTGAGCACCAAGCACCCTGAGTACTGAGCACCCAGCACCCAGAGCACTGAGCACCCAGCACCCCGAGCATGGAGCACCCAGGACCCCGAGCACTGAGTACTGAGCACCCAGCACCCTGAGTACTGAGCACCGAGCTAACCGAGCACTGAGCACCCTGAGTACTGAGCACCCAGCACCCCGATCACTGAGCACCCAGCACCCTGAGCACTGAGCACCCAGCACCCTGAGCACTGAGCACCCAGCACCCTGAGTACTGAGCACCCAGCAGGCTGAGTACTGAGCACCCAGCACCCTGAGCACTGAGCACCCAGCACCCTGAGTACTGAGCACTGAGCACCCAGCACCCCGAGCACTGAGCACCCAGCACCCTGTGTACTGAGCACTGAGCACCCTGAGTACTAAGCACCCAGCACACTGAGTACTGAGCACCCAGCACCCTGAGCACTGAGCACCGAGCACCCCGAGCACTGAGCACCCAGCACCCTGAGCACTCAGCACCCAGCACCCCGAGCACTGAGCACCAAGCACCCTGAGCACTGAGCACCCAGCACCATGAGCACGGAGAACCCCTAGTACTGAGCACCCAGCACCCTGAGCACTGAGCACCCAGCACCTTGAGTACTGAGCACCGAGCACCTCGAGCACTAAGCACCCAGCACCCTGAGTACTGAACACCCAGCAACCTGAGCACTGAGCACTGAGCACCCAGCACCCTGAGCACTGAGCACTGAGCACCCAGCACACCGAGCACTGAGCACCCAGCACCCTGAGCATCCAGCACCCAGAGCACTGAGCACCCTGTGCACTGAGCACCCTGAGCACTGAGAACCCAGCACCCTGAGTACTGAGCACCCAACACTCTGAGCACTGAGCACCCAGCACGCTGAGTACTGAGCACTGAGCACACAGCACCCTGAGCACTGAGCACCCAGCACCCTGAGCACTGAGCACTGAGCACCCAGCATCCCGAGCACTGAGCACCAGGCACCCTGAGCACCCAGCACCCTGAGCACTGAGCACCCTGAGTACTGAGCACCCAGCACCCTGAGCACTGAGCACACAGCACCCTGAGTACTGAGCACCCTGAGTACTGAGCACCGATCACCCTGAGCACTGAGCACCCAGCACCCTGAGTACCGAGCACACAGCACCCTGAGCACTGAGCACCCAGCACCCTGAGCACTGAGCACCCAGCACCCTGAGTACTGAGCACCCAGAACCCTGAGTACTGAGTACAAAGCACCCTGAGCACTGAGCACCCAGCACCCTGAGTACTGAGCACCGAGCACCCTGTGTACTGAGCACCCAGCACCCTGAGTACTGAGCACCCAGCACCCTGAGCACTGAGCACCCAGCACCCTGAGTACTGAGCACCCAGCACCCTGAGTACTGAGCACCCAGCACCCTGAGTAAGGAGCACCCAGCACCCTGAGTACTGAGCACCCAGCATCGTGAGTACTGAGCACCGAGCACCCCGAGCACTGAGCAACCAGCACCCTGAGTACTGAGCACTGAGCACCCTGAGTACTAAGCACCGAACACCCTGAGTACTGAGCACCCAGCACCCTGAGGACTGAGCACCCAGCACCCTGAGCACTGAGCACCCAGCACCCTGAGTAATGAGCACCCAGCACCCTGAGTACTGAGCACCCAGCACCCTGAGCACTGAGCACCCAGCACCCCGAGCACTGAGCACCCAGCACCCTGAGTACTGAGTACTCAGCACCCTGAGCACTGAGCACCCAGCACCCTGAGTACTGATCACCGAGCACCCCGAGCACTGAGCACCCAGCACCCTGAGCACTGAGCACCCAGCACCCTGAGTAATGAGCACCCAGCACCCTGAGTACTGATCACCGAGCACCCCGAGCACTGAGCACCCAGCACCCTGAGTACTGAGCACCCAGCACCCTGAATACTGAGCACCCAGCACCCTGAGTACTGAGCACCCAGCACCCTGAGCACTGAGCACAAAGCACGCTGAGTACTGAGCACTGAACACCGTGAGTACTGAGCACCGAGGACCCTGAGCACTGAGCACCCAGCACGCTGAGTACTGAGCACTGAGCACCCTGAGTACTGAGCACCTAGCACCCTGAGTACTGAGCACCCAGCACCCTGAGCACTGAGCAGCCAGCACCCTCAGCACTGAGCACCCAGCACTCCGAGCACTGAGCACCCAGCACCCTGAGCACTGAGCACCCAGCACCCCGAGTACTGAGCACCGAGCACCCCGAGCTCTGAGCACCCAGCACACTGAGTACTGAGCACCCAGTACCCTGGGTACTGAGCACCCCGAGTACTGAGCACCCAGCACCCCGAGCACTGAGCACCCAGCACCCTGAGTACTGAGAACAGATCACCCCGAGCTCGGAGCACCCAGGACCCCGAGCACTGAGTACTGAGCAGCCAGCACCCTGAGCACTGAGCACCCAGCACCCTGAGCACTGAACACCCAGCACCCTGAGTACTGAGCACCCAGCACCCTGAGTACTGATCACCGAGCACCCCGAGCACTGAGCACCCAGCACCCTGAGTACTGAGCACCCAGCACCCTGAATACTGAGCACCCAGCACCCTGAGTACTGAGCACTCAGCACCCTGAGCACTGAGGACCCAGCACCCTGAGTACTGAGCACTGAGCACCCAGCACCCCGAGCACTGAGCACCCAGCACCCTGTGTACTGAGCACTGAGCACCCTGATTACTAAGCACCCAGCACCCTGAGTACTGAGCACCCAGGACCCTAAGCACTGAGCACCGAGCACCCCGAGCACTGAGCACTCAGCACCCTGAGCACTCAGCACCCATCACCCCGATCACTGAGCACCCAGCACCCTGAGCACTGAGCACCCAGCACTCTGAGCACTGAGCACCCAGCACCCAGAGCACTGAGCACCCAGCACCCTGAGCACTGAGCACCCAGCACCCTGAGTACTGAGCACCCAGCACCCTGAGTACTGAGCACCCAGCACCCTGAGTACTGAGCACCGAGCACCCTGAGTACTGAGCACCGAGCACCCTGAGTACTGAGCACCCAGCACCCTGAGCACTGAGCACCCAGCACCCTGAGTACTGAGCACCCAGCACCCTGAGTACTGAGCACCTAGCACCCCGAGCACTGAGCACCCAGAACCCTGAGTACTGAGCACCTAGCACCCTGAGCACTGAGCACCGAGCACCCTGAGTACTGAACACCCAGCACCCTGAGCACTGAGCACTGAGCACACAGCACCCTGAGCACTGAGAACTGAGCACCCAGCACCCCGAGCACTGAGCACCCAGCACCCTGAGCACCCAGCACCCTGAGCACTGAGCACCCTGAGCACTGAGCACCCTCAGCACTGAGCACTGAGCACCCAGCACCCTGAGTACTGAGCACCCAACACTCTGAGCA
Source organism: Microtus oregoni (assembly GCF_018167655.1). Classification (NCBI taxonomy): domain Eukaryota; kingdom Metazoa; phylum Chordata; class Mammalia; order Rodentia; family Cricetidae; genus Microtus; species Microtus oregoni. Next base: position 1,260,929 of record NW_024544606.1, read on the forward strand.
CTGAGCACCCAGCACGCTGAGTACTGAGCACTGAGCACACAGCACCCTGAGTACAGAGCACCCAGCACCCCGAGCACTGAGCACCCAGCGCCCCGAGCGTTGAGAACCCAGCACCCTAAGCACTGAGCACTGAGCACACTGAGCACTGAGCACCCAGCACCCCGAGTACTGAGCACTGAGCACCCTGAGTACTGAGCACCCAACACCCCGAGTACTGATCACCCAGCACCCTGAGAACTGAGCACCCAGCACCCTGAGTACTGAGCACCCAGCACCCTGAGTACTGAGCACCCAGCACCCTGCGCACTGAGCACTGAGCACCCAGCACCTTGAGCACTGAGCACTGACCACCCAGCACCCCGAGCACTGAGCACCCAGCACCCCGAGCACTGAGCACCCAGCGCCCTGAGCACTGAGCACCCAGCACACTGAGCACTGAGCACCCAGCCCCCTGAGTACTGAGCACCCAGCACCATGAGTACTGAGCACCCAGCACCCTGAGCACTGAGCACCCTGAGGACTGAGCACCCAGCACCCTGAGCACTGAGCACCCAGCACCCTGAGTACTGAGCACCGATCACCCTGAGCACTGAGCACCCAGCACCCCGAGCACTGAGCACCCAGCACCCTGAGTACTGAGCACCCAGCACCCTGAGCACTGAGCACCCAGCACCCTGAGTACTGAGCACCCTGAGTACTGAGCACCGATCACCCTGAGCACTGAGCACCCAGCACCCTGAGTACTGAGCACCCAGCACCCTGAGCACTGAGCACCCAGCACCCTGAGCACTGAGCACCCAGCACCCTGAGTACTGAGCACCCAGCACCCTGAGTACTGAGTACCCAGCACCCTGAGCACTGAGGACCCAGCACCCTGAGTACTGAGCACCGAGCACCCTGAGTACTGAGCACCCAGCACCCTGAGTACTGAGCACACAGCACCCTGAGCACTGAGCACCCAGCACCCTGAGTACTGAGCACCCAGCACCCTGAGTACTGAGCACCCAGCACCCAGAGCACTGAGCACCCAGCACCCCGAGCATGGAGCACCCAGGACCCCGAGCACTGTGTACTGAGCACCCAGCACCCTGAGTACTGAGCACCGAGCTAACCGAGCACTGAGCACCCTGAGTACTGAGCACCCAGCACCCCGATCACTGAGCACCCAGCACCCTGAGCACTGAGCACCCAGCACCCTGAGCACTGAGCACCCAGCACCCTGAGTACTGAGCACCCAGCACGCTGAGTACTGAGCACCCAGCACCCTGAGCACTGAGCACACAGCACCCTGAGTACTGAGCACTGAGCACCCAGCACCCCGTGCACTGAGCACCCAGCACCCTGTGTACTGAGCACTGAGCACCCTGAGTACTAAGCACCCAGCACCCTGAGTACTGAGCACCCAGCACCCTGAGCACTGAGCACCGAGCACCCCGAGCACTGAGCACCCAGCACCCTGAGCACTCAGCACCCAGCACCCCGAGCACTGAGCACCAAGCACCCTGAGCACTGAGCACCCAGCACCATGAGCACGGAGAACCCCGAGTACTGAGCACCCAGCACTCTGAGCACTGAGCACCCAGCACCTTGAGTACTGAGCACCGAGCACCTCGAGCACTAAGCACCCAGCACCCTGAGTACTGAGCACCCAGCACCCTGAGCACTGAGCACCCAGAACCCTGAGCACTGAGCACAGAGCACCCTGAGCACGGAGCACCCAGCACCCTGAGTACTGAGCACCCAACACCCAGACTACTGAGCTCCCAGCACACTGAGCACTTAGCAGCCAGCACCCTGAGTACTGAGCACCCAGCACCCTGAGTACTGAACACCCAGCACCCTGAGCACTGAGCACTGAGCACCCTGAGCACTGAGTACTGAGCACTGAGCACCCTGAGCACTGAGCACCCAGCACCCCGAGTACTGAGCACCCAGCACCCTGAGCACTGAGCACCCAGCGCCCCGAGCACTGAGCACCCAGCACCGCGAGCACTGAGCACTGAGCACCCTGAGCACTGAGCACCCAGCACCCGGAGTACTGAGCACTGAGCACCCTGAGTACTGAGCACCAAGCACCCCGAGTACTGAGCACTGAGCACCCTGAGTACTGAGCACCCAGCACCCTGAGCACTGAGCACCCAGCACCCTGAGTACTGAGCACTGAAAACCCTGAGTACTGAGCACCGAGCACCCTGAGTACTGAGCACCCAGCACACTGATCACTGAGCACGGAGCACCCCGAGGACTGAGCACCCAGCACCCTGAGCACTGAGCACCCAGCACCTTGAGTACTGAGCACCGAGCACAACGAGCACTGAGCACCCAGCACCCTGAGTACTGAGCACCCAGCACCCTGAGCACTGAGCACCCAGCTCCCTGAGCACTGAGCACGCAGCACCCCAAGCACTGAGCACCCAGCACCCTGAGTACTGAGCACAGAGCACCCTGAGCACTGAGCACCCAGCACCCTGAGTACAGAGCACCCAGCACCCTGAGTACTGAGCACCCAGCACCCTGAGTACTGAGCACCCAGCACCCAGAGCACTGAGCACCCAGCACCCCGAGCATGGAGCACCCAGGACCCCGAGCACTGAGTACTGAGCACCCAGCACCCTGAGTACTGAGCACCAAGCTAACCGAGCACTGAGCACCCTGAGTACTGAGCACCCAGCACCCCGATCACTGAGCACCCAGCACCCTGAGCACTGAGCACCCAGCACCCTGAGCACTGAGCACCCAGCACCCTGAGTACTGAGCACCCAGCACGCTGAGTACTGAGCACCCAGCACCCTGAGCACTGAGCACACAGCACCCTGAGTACTGAGCACTGAGCACCCAGCACCCCTTGCACTGAGCACCCATCACCCTGTGTACTGAGCACTGAGCACCCTGAGTACTAAGCACCCAGCACCCTGAGTACTGAGCACCCAGCACCCTGAGCACTGAGCACCGAGCACCCCGAGCACTGAGCACCCAGCACCCTGAGCACTCAGCACCCAGCACCCCGAGCACTGAGCACCAAGCACCCTGAGCACTGAGCACCCAGCACCATGAGCACGGAGAACCCCGAGTACTGAGCACCCAGCACCCTGAGCACTGAGCACCCAGCACCTTGAGTACTGAGCACCGAGCACCTCGAGCACTAAGCACCCAGCACCCTGAGTACTGAGCACCCAGCACCCTGAGCACTGAGCACCCAGAACCCTGAGCACTGAGCACAGAGCACCCTGAGCACGGAGCACCCAGCACCCTGAGTACTGAGCACCCAACACCCAGACTACTGAGCTCCCAGCACACTGAGCACTTAGCAGCCAGCACCCTGAGTACTGAGCACCCAGCACCCTGAGTACCTGAGTACTGAACACCCAGCACCCTGAGCACTGAGCACTGAGCACCCTGAGCACTGAGTACTGAGCACTGAGCACCCTGAGCACTGAGCACCCAGCACCCCGAGTACTGAGCACCCAGCACCCTGAGCACTGAGCACCCAGCGCCCCGAGCACTGAGCACCCAGCACCGCGAGCACTGAGCACTGAGCACCCTGAGCACTGAGCACCCAGCACCCGGAGTACTGAGCACTGAGCACCCTGAGTACTGAGCACCAAGCACCCCGAGTACTGAGCACTGAGCACCCTGAGTACTGAGCACCCAGCACCCTGAGCACTGAGCACCCAGCACCCTGAGTACTGAGCACTGAAAACCCTGAGTACTGAGCACCGAGCACCCTGAGTACTGAGCACCCAGCACACTGATCACTGAGCACGGAGCACCCCGAGGACTGAGCACCCAGCACCCTGAGCACTGAGCACCCAGCACCTTGAGTACTGAGCACCGAGCACAACGAGCACTGAGCACCCAGCACCCTGAGTACTGAGCACCCAGCACCCTGAGCACTGAGCACCCAGCTCCCTGAGCACTGAGCACGCAGCACCCCAAGCACTGAGCACCCAGCACCCTGAGTACTGAGCACAGAGCACCCTGAGCACTGAGCACCCAGCACCCTGAGTACAGAGCACCCAGCACCCTGAGTACTGAGCAACCAGCACCCTGAGCACTGAGCACTGAGCACCCAGCACCCTGAGCACTGAGCACCCAGCACCACAGCCCTGAGCACCCAGCACCCCGAGCACTGAGCACCCAGCACCCTGAGCACTGAGCACCCAGCACCCTGAGTACTGAGCAACCAGCAACCTGAGTACTGAGCACCCAGCACCCTGAGTACTGAGCAGTCAGCACCCTGAGTACTGAGCATCGAGCACACCGAGCAATGAGCACCCAGCACCCTGAGCACTGAGCACCCGGAGGACTGAGCACCCAGCACCCTGAGCACTGAGCACCGATCACTCTGAGCAGTGAGCACCCAGCACCCCGAGCACTGAGCACCCAGCACCCTGAGTACTGAGCACCCAGCACCCCGAGCACTGAGCACCCAGCACCCTGAGTACTGAGCACCCTGAGTACTGAGCACTGAGCACAGAGCATCCTGAGTACTGAGCACCCTGAGGACTGAGCACCCAGCACCCAGAGCACTGAGAACCCAGCACCCTGAGTACTGAGCACTGATCACCCTGAGCACTGAGCACCCAGCACCCCGAGCACTGAGCACCCAGCACCCTGAGTACTGAGCACCCAGCACCCTGAGCACTGAGCACCGAGCACCCTGAGTACTGAACACCCAGCACCCTGAGCACTCAGCACTGAGCACCCAGCACCCTGAGCACTGAGCACTGAGCACCCAGCACCCCGAGCACTGAGCACCCAGCACCCTGAGCACCCAGCACCCTGAGCACTGAGCACCCTGAGCACTGAGCACCCTGAGCACTGAGCACTGAGCACCCAGCACCCTGAGTACTGAGCACCCAACACTCTGAGCACTGAGCACCCAGCACGCTGAGTACTGAGCACTGAGCACACAGCACCCTGAGTACTGAGCACCCAGCACCCCGAGCACTGAGCACCCAGCGCCCCGAGCACTGAGCACCCAGCACCCCGAGCACTGAGCACTGAGCACACTGAGCACTGAGAACCCTGAGTACTGAGCACCCAGCACCCTGAGCACTGAGAACCCTGAGTACTGAGCACCGAGCACCCTGAGTACTGAGTACCCAGCCCCCTGAGCACTGAGCACGGAGCACCCCGAGGACTGAGCACCCCGCACCCTGAGCACTGAGCACCCAGCACCTTGAGTACTGAGCACCGAGCACCCCGAGCACTGAGCACCCAGCACCCTGAGTACTGAGCACCCAACACCCAGAGTACTGAGCACCCAGCACCCTGATCACTGAGCACCCAGCACCCTGAGTACTGAGCACCCAGCACCCTGAGTACTGAGCACCCAGCACCCTGAGCACTGAGCACTGAGCACCCAGCACCCTGAGCACTGAGCACTGACCACCCAGCACCCCGAGCACTGAGCACCCAGCACCCCGAGCACTGAGCACCCAGCGCCCTGAGCACTGAGCACCCAGCACCCTGAGCACTGAGCACCCAGCCCCCTGAGTACTGAGCACCCAGCACCATGAGTACTGAGCACCCAGCACCCTGAGTACTGAGCACCGAGCACCCCGAGCACTGAGCACCCAGCACCCTGAGCACTGAGCACCCTGAGGACTGAGCACCCAGCACCCTGAGCACCGAGCACACCGAGCACTGAGCACCCAGCACCCTGAGCACTGAGCACCCTGAGCACTGAGCACCCAGCACACCGAGCACTGAGCACCCAGCACCCTGAGTACTGAGCACCCAGCACCCTGAGCACTGAGCACCCAGCACCCTGAGTACTGAGCACCCAGCACCCTGAGCACTGAGCACGCAGCACCCTGAGCACTGAGCACCCAGCACCCTGAGTACTGAGCACCCAGAACCCTGAGTACTGAGTACAAAGCACCCTGAGCACTGAGCACCCAGCACCCTGAGTACTGAGCACCGAGCACACTAAGTACTGAGCACCAAGCACCCTGAGTACTGAGCACACAGCACCCTGAGAACTGAGCACACAGCACCCTGAGTACTGAGCACCCAGCACCCTGAGTACTGAGCACCCAGCACCCTGAGTACTGAGCACCCAGCACCCTGAGTACTGAGCACCCAGCACCCTGAGTACTGAGCACCGAGCACCCCGAGCACTGAGCAACCAGCACCCTGAGTACTGAGCACTGAGCACCCTGAGTACTGAGCACCGAACACCCTGAGTACTGAGCACCCAGCACCCTGAGGACTGAGCACCCAGCACCCTGAACACTGAGCACCCAGCACCCTGAGAACTGAGCCCCCAGCACCCTGAGTACTGAGCACCCAGCACCCTGAGCACTGAGCACCCAGCACCCCGAGCACTGAGCACCCAGCACCCCGAGCACTGAGCACCCAGCACCCCGAGCACTGAGCACCCAGCACCCTGAGTACTGAGCACAGAGCACCCTGAGCACTGAGCACCCAGCACCCTGAGTACTGAGCACCCAGCACCCTGAGTACTGAGCAACCAGCACCCTGAGCACTGAGCACTGAGCACCCAGCACCCTGAGCACTGAGCACTGAGCACCCAGCACCACAGCCCTGAGCACCCAGCACTCCGAGCACTGAGCACCCAGCACCCTGTGCACTGAGCACCCAGCACCCTGAGTACTGAGCACTGAGCACCCTGATTACTAAGCACCCAGCACCCTGAGTACTGAGCACCCAGGACCCTAAGCACTGAGCACCGAGCACCCCGAGCACTGAGCACTCAGCACCCTGAGCACTCAGCACCCATCACCCCGATCACTGAGCACCCAGCACCCTGAGCACTGAGCACCCAGCACTCTGAGCACTGAGCACCCAGCACCCAGAGCACTGAGCACCCAGCACCCTGAGCACTGAGCACCCAGCACCCTGAGTACTGAGCACCCAGCACCCTGAGTACTGAGCACCCAGCACCCTGAGTACTGAGCACCGAGCACCCTGAGTACTGAGCACCGAGCACCCTGAGTACTGAGCACCCAGCACCCTGAGCACTGAGCACCCAGCACCCTGAGTACTGAGCACCCAGCACCCTGAGTACTGAGCACCCAGCACCCCGAGCACTGAGCACCCAGAACCCTGAGTACTGAGCACCTAGCACCCTGAGCACTGAGCACCGAGCACCCTGAGTACTGAACACCCAGCACCCTGAGCACTGAGCACTGAGCACACAGCACCCTGAGCACTGAGAACTGAGCACCCAGCACCCCGAGCACTGAGCACCCAGCACCCTGAGCACCCAGCACCCTGAGCACTGAGCACCCTGAGCACTGAGCACCCTCAGCACTGAGCACTGAGCACCCAGCACCCTGAGTACTGAGCACCCAACACTCTGAGCACTGAGCACCCAGCACGCTGAGTACTGAGCACTGAGCACACAGCACCCTGAGTACAGAGCACCCAGCACCCCGAGCACTGAGCACCCAGCGCCCCGAGCGTTGAGAACCCAGCACCCTGAGCACTGAGCACTGAGCACACTGAGCACTGAGCACCCAGCACCCCGAGTACTGAGCACTGAGCACCCTGAGTACTGAGCACCCAACACCCCGAGTACTGATCACCCAGCACCCTGAGAACTGAGCACCCAGCACCCTGAGTACTGAGCACCCAGCACCCTGAGTACTGAGCACCCAGCACCCTGAGCACTGAGCACTGAGCACCCAGCACCTTGAGCACTGAGCACTGACCACCCAGCACCCCGAGCACTGAGCACCCAGCACCCCGAGCACTGAGCACCCAGCGCCCTGAGCACTGAGCACCCAGCACACTGAGCACTGAGCACCCAGCCCCCTGAGTACTGAGCACCCAGCACCATGAGTACTGAGCACCCAGCACCCTGAGCACTGAGCACCCTGAGGACTGAGCACCCAGCACCCTGAGCACTGAGCACCCAGCACCCTGAGTACTGAGCACCGATCACCCTGAGCACTGAGCACCCAGCACCCCGAGCACTGAGCACCCAGCACCCTGAGTACTGAGCACCCAGCACCCTGAGCACTGAGCACCCAGCACCCTGAGTACTGAGCACCCTGAGTACTGAGCACCGATCACCCTGAGCACTGAGCACCCAGCACCCTGAGTACTGAGCACCCAGCACCCTGAGCACTGAGCACCCAGCACCCTGAGCACTGAGCACCCAGCACCCTGAGTACTGAGCACCCAGCACCCTGAGTACTGAGTACCCAGCACCCTGAGCACTGAGGACCCAGCACCCTGAGTACTGAGCACCCAGCACCCTGAGTACTGAGCACCCAGCACCCTGAGTACTGAGCACACAGCACCCTGAGCACTGAGCACCCAGCACCCTGAGTACTGAGCACCCAGCTCCCTGAGTACTGAGCACCCAGCACCCAGAGCACTGAGCACCCAGCACCCCGAGCATGGAGCACCCAGGACCCCGAGCACTGAGTACTGAGCACCCAGCACCCTGAGTACTGAGCACCGAGCTAACCGAGCACTGAGCACCCTGAGTACTGAGCACCCAGCACCCCGATCACTGAGCACCCAGCACCCTGAGCACTGAGCACCCAGCACCCTGAGCACTGAGCACCCAGCACCCTGAGTACTGAGCACCCAGCACGCTGAGTACTGAGCACCCAGCACCCTGAGCACTGAGCACCCAGCACCCTGAGTACTGAGCACTGAGCACCCAGCACCCCGAGCACTGAGCACCCAGCACCCTGTGTACTGAGCACTGAGCACCCTGAGTACTAAGCACCCAGCACCCTGAGTACTGAGCACGCAGCACCCTGAGCACTGAGCACCGAGCACCCCGAGCACTGAGCACCCAGCACCCTGAGCACTCAGCACCCAGCACCCCGAGCACTGAGCACCAAGCACCCTGAGCACTGAGCACCCAGCACCATGAGCACGGAGAACCCCGAGTACTGAGCACCCAGCACCCTGAGCACTGAGCACCCAGCACCTTGAGTACTGAGCACCGAGCACCTCGAGCACTAAGCACCCAGCACCCTGAGTACTGAGCACCCAGCACCCTGAGCACTGAGCACCCAGAACCCTGAGCACTGAGCACAGAGCACCCTGAGCACGGAGCACCCAGCACCCTGAGTACTGAGCACCCAACACCCAGACTACTGAGCTCCCAGCACACTGAGCACTGAGCAGCCAGCACCCTGAGTACTGAGCACCCAGCACCCTGAGTACTGAACACCCAGCACCCTGAGCACTGAGCACTGAGCACCCTGAGCACTGAGTACTGAGCACTGAGCACCCTGAGCACTGAGCACCCAGCACCCCGAGTACTGAGCACCCAGCACCCTGAGCACTGAGCACCCAGCGCCCCGAGCACTGAGCACCCAGCACCGCGAGCACTGAGCACTGAGCACCCTGAGCACTGAGCACCCAGCACCCGGAGTACTGAGCACTGAGCACCCTGAGTACTGAGCACCCAGCACCCTGAGCACTGAGCACCCAGCACCCTGAGTACTGAGCACTGAAAACCCTGAGTACTGAGCACCGAGCACCCTGAGTACTGAGCACCCAGCACCCTGATCACTGAGCACGGAGCACCCCGAGGACTGAGCACCCAGCACCCTGAGCACTGAGCACCCAGCACCTTGAGTACTGAGCAACGAGCACAACGAGCACTGAGCACCCAGCACCCTGAGTACTGAGCACCCAGCACCCTGAGCACTGAGCACCCAGCTCCCTGAGCACTGAGCACGCAGCACCCCAAGCACTGAGCACCCAGCACCCTGAGTACTGAGCACAGAGCACCCTGAGCACTGAGCACCCAGCACCCTGAGTACAGAGCACCCAGCACCCTGAGTACTGAGCAACCAGCACCCTGAGCACTGAGCACTGAGCACCCAGCACCCTGAGCACTGAGCACCCAGCACCACAGCCCTGAGCACCCAGCACCCCGAGCACTGAGCACCCAGCACCCTGAGCACTGAGCACCCAGCACCCTGAGTACTGAGCAACCAGCAACCTGAGTACTGAGCACCCAGCACCCTGAGTACTGAGCAGTCAGCACCCTGAGTACTGAGCATCGAGCACACCGAGCAATGAGCACCCAGCACCCTGAGCACTGAGCACCCGGAGGACTGAGCACCCAGCACCCTGAGCACTGAGCACCGATCACTCTGAGCAGTGAGCACCCAGCACCCCGAGCACTGAGCACCCAGCACCCTGAGTACTGAGCACCCAGCACCCCGAGTACTGAGCACCCAGCACCCTGAGTACTGAGCACCCAGCACCCCGAGCACTGAGCACCCAGCACCCTGAGTACTGAGCACCCTGAGTACTGAGCACTGAGCACAGAGCATCCTGAGTACTGAGCACCCTGAGGACTGAGCACCCAGCACCCAGAGCACTGAGAACCCAGCACCCTGAGTACTGAGCACTGATCACCCTGAGCACTGAGCACCCAGCACCCCGAGCACTGAGCACCCAGCACCCTGAGTACTGAGCACCCAGCACCCTGAGCACTGAGCACCGAGCACCCTGAGTACTGAACACCCAGCACCCTGAGCACTCAGCACTGAGCACCCAGCACCCTGAGCACTGAGCACTGAGCACCCAGCACCCCGAGCACTGAGCACCCAGCACCCTGAGCACCCAGCACCCTGAGCACTGAGCACCCTGAGCACTGAGCACCCTGAGCACTGAGCACTGAGCACCCAGCACCCTGAGTACTGAGCACCCAACACTCTGAGCACTGAGCACCCAGCACGCTGAGTACTGAGCACTGAGCACACAGCACCCTGAGTACTGAGCACCCAGCACCCCGAGCACTGAGCACCCAGCGCCCCGAGCACTGAGCACCCAGCACCCCGAGCACTGAGCACTGAGCACACTGAGCACTGAGAACCCTGAGTACTGAGCACCCAGCACCCTGAGCACTGAGAACCCTGAGTACTGAGCACCGAGCACCCTGAGTACTGAGTACCCAGCCCCCTGAGCACTGAGCACGGAGCACCCCGAGGACTGAGCACCCCGCACCCTGAGCACTGAGCACCCAGCACCTTGAGTACTGAGCACCGAGCACCCCGAGCACTGAGCACCCAGCACCCTGAGTACTGAGCACCCAACACCCAGAGTACTGAGCACCCAGCACCCTGATCACTGAGCACCCAGCACCCTGAGTACTGAGCACCCAGCACCCTGAGTACTGAGCACCCAGCACCCTGAGCACTGAGCACTGAGCACCCAGCACCCTGAGCACTGAGCACTGACCACCCAGCACCCCGAGCACTGAGCACCCAGCACCCCGAGCACTGAGCACCCAGCGCCCTGAGCACTGAGCACCCAGCACCCTGAGCACTGAGCACCCAGCCCCCTGAGTACTGAGCACCCAGCACCATGAGTACTGAGCACCCAGCACCCTGAGTACTGAGCACCGAGCACCCCGAGCACTGAGCACCCAGCACCCTGAGCACTGAGCACCCTGAGGACTGAGCACCCAGCACCCTGAGCACCGAGCACACCGAGCACTGAGCACCCAGCACCCTGAGCACTGAGCACCCTGAGCACTGAGAACCCAGCACACCGAGCACTGAGCACCCAGCACCCTGAGTACTGAGCACCCAGCACCCTGAGCACTGAGCACCCAGCACCCTGACTACTGAGCACCCAGCACCCTGAGTACTGAGCACACAGCACCCTGAGCACTGAGCACCCAGCACCCTGAGTACTGAGCACCCAGCACCCTGAGTACTGAGCACCCAGCACCCAGAGCACTGAGCACCCAGCACCCCGAGCATGGAGCACCCAGGACCCCGAGCACTGAGTACTGAGCACCCAGCACCCTGAGTACTGAGCACCGAGCTAACCGAGCACTGAGCACCCTGAGTACTGAGCACCCAGCACCCCGATCACTGAGCACCCAGCACCCTGAGCACTGAGCACCCAGCACCCTGAGCACTGAGCACCCAGCACCCTGAGTACTGAGCACCCAGCACGCTGAGTACTGAGCACCCAGCACCCTGAGCACTGAGCACCCAGCACCCTGAGTACTGAGCACTGAGCACCCAGCACCCCGAGCACTGAGCACCCAGCACCCTGTGTACTGAGCATTGAGCACCCTGAGTACTAAACACCCAGCACCCTGAGTACTGAGCACCCAGCACCCTGAGCACTCAGCACCCAGCACCCCGAGCACTGAGCACCAAGCACCCTGAGCACTGAGCACCCAGCACCATGAGCACGGAGAACCCCGAGTACTGAGCACCCAGCACCCTGAGCACTGAGCACCCAGCACCTTGAGTACTGAGCACCGAGCACCTCGAGCACTAAGCACCCAGCACCCTGAGTACTGAGCACCCAGCACCCTGAGCACTGAGCACCCAGAACCCTGAGCACTGAGCACAGAGCACCCTGAGCACGGAGCACCCAGCACCCTGAGTACTGAGCACCCAACACCCAGACTACTGAGCTCCCAGCACACTGAGCACTGAGCAGCCAGCACCCTGAGTACTGAGCACCCAGCACCCTGAGTACTGAACACCCAGCACCCTGAGCACTGAGCACTGAGGACCCTGAGCACTGAGTACTGAGCACTGAGCACCCTGAGCACTGAGCACCCAGCACCCCGAGTACTGAGCACCCAGCACCCTGAGCACTGAGCACCCAGCGCCCCGAGCACTGAGCACCCAGCACCGCGAGCACTGAGCACTGAGCACCCTGAGCACTGAGCACCCAGCACCCGGAGTACTGAGCACTGAGCACCCTGAGTACTGAGCACCAAGCACCCCGAGTACTGAGCACTGAGCACCCTGAGTACTGAGCACCCAGCACCCTGAGCACTGAGCACCCAGCACCCTGAGTACTGAGCACTGAAAACCCTGAGTACTGAGCACCGTGCACCCTGAGTACTGAGCACCCAGCACCCTGATCGCTGAGCACGGAGCACCCCGAGGCCTGAGCACCCAGCACCCTGAGCACTGAGCACCCAGCACCTTGAGTACTGAGCACCGAGCACAACGAGCACTGAGCACCCAGCACCCTGAGTACTGAGCACCCAGCACCCTGAGCACTGAGCACCCAGCTCCCTGAGCACTGAGCACGCAGCACCCCAAGCACTGAGCACCCAGCACCCTGAGTACTGAGCACAGAGCACCCTGAGCACTGAGCACCCAGCACCCTGAGTACAGAGCACCCAGCACCCTGAGTACTGAGCAACCAGCACCCTGAGCACTGAGCACTGAGCACCCAGCACCCTGAGCACTGAGCACCCAGCACCACAGCCCTGAGCACCCAGCACCCCGAGCACTGAGCACCCAGCACCCTGAGCACTGAGCACCCAGCACCCTGAGTACTGAGCAACCAGCAACCTGAGTACTGAGCACCCAGCACCCTGAGTACTGAGCAGTCAGCACCCTGAGTACTGAGCACCGAGCACACCGAGCAATGAGCACCCAGCACCCTGAGCACTGAGCACCCGGAGGACTGAGCACCCAGCACCCTGAGCACTGAGCACCGATCACTCTGAGCAGTGAGCACCCAGCACCCCGAGCACTGAGCACCCAGCACCCTGAGTACTGAGCACCCAGCACCCCGAGTACTGAGCAACCAGCAACCTGAGTACTGAGCACCCAGCACCCTGAGTACTGAGCAGTCAGCACCCTGAGTACTGAGCACCGAGCACACCGAGCAATGAGCACCCAGCACCCTGAGCACTGAGCACCCGGAGGACTGAGCACCCAGCACCCCGAATACTGAGCACCCAGCACCCTGAGTACTGAGCACCCAGCACCCCGAGCACTGAGCACCCAGCACCCTGAGTACTGAGCACCCTGAGTACTGAGCACTGAGCACAGAGCATCCTGAGAACTGAGCACCCTGAGGACTGAGCACCCAGCACCCAGAGCACTGAGAACCCAGCACCCTGAGTACTGAGCACTGATCACCCTGAGCACTGAGCACCCAGCACCCCGAGCACTGAGCACCCAGCACCCTGAGTACTGAGCACCCAGCACCCTGAGCACTGAGCACCGAGCACCCTGAGTACTGAACACCCAGCACCCTGAGCACTCAGCACTGAGCACCCAGCACCCTGAGCACTGAGCACTGAGCACCCAGCACCCCGAGCACTGAGCACCCAGCACCCTGAGCACCCAGCACCCTGAGCACTGAGCACCCTGAGCACTGAGCACCCTGAGCACTGAGCACTGAGCACCCAGCACCCTGAGTACTGAGCACCCAACACTCTGAGCACTGAGCACCCAGCACGCTGAGTACTGAGCACTGAGCACACAGCACCCTGAGTACTGAGCACCCAGCACCATGAGTACTGAGCACCCAGCACCCTGAGTACTGAGCACCGAGCACCCCGAGCACTGAGCACCCAGCACCCTGAGCACTGAGCACCCTGAGGACTGAGCACCCAGCACCCTGAGCACCGAGCACACCGAGCACTGAGCACCCAGCACCCTGAGCACTAAGCACCCTGAGCACTGAGCACCCAGCACACCGAGCACTGAGCACCCAGCACCCTGAGTACTGAGCACCCAGCACCCTGAGCACTGAGCACCCAGCACCCTGAGTACTGAGCACCCTGTGTACTGAGCACGGATCACCCTGAGCACTGAGCACCCAGCACCCTGAGTACTGAGCACCCAGCACCCTGAGCACTGAGCACCCAGCACCCTGAGCACTGAGCACCCAGCACCCTGAGTACTGATCACCCAGAACCCTGAGTACTGAGTACAAAGCACCCTGAGCACTGAGCACCCAGCACCCTGAGTACTGAGCACCGAGCACACTAAGTACTGAGCACCAAGCACCCTGAGTACTGAGCACACAGCACCCTGAGCACTGAGCACACAGCACCCTGAGTACTGAGCACCCAGCACCCTGAGTACTGAGCACACAGCACCCTGAGTACTGAGCACCCAGCACCCTGAGTACTGAGCACCGAGCACCCTGAGTACTGAGCACCGAGCACGCCGAGCACTGAGCAACCAGCACCCTGAGTACTGAGCACTGAGCACCCTGAGTACTGAGCACCGAACACCCTGAGTACTGAGCACCCAGCACCCTGAGGACTGAGCACCCAGCAGCCTGAACACTGAGCACCCAGCACCCTGAGTACTGAGCCCCCAGCACCCTGAGTACTGAGCACCCAGCACCCTGAGCACTGAGCACCCAGCACCCCGAGCACTGAGCACCCAGCACCCCGAGCACTGAGCACCCAGCACCCCGAGCACTGAGCACCCAGCACCCTGAGTACTGAGCACAGAGCACCCTGAGCACTGAGCACCCAGCACCCTGAGTACTGAGCACCCAGCACCCTGAGTACTGAGCAACCAGCACCCTGAGCACTGAGCACTGAGCACCCAGCACCCTGAGCACTGAGCACTGAGCACCCAGCACCACAGCCCTGAGCACCCAGCACTCCGAGCACTGAGCACCCAGCACCCTGAGCACTGAGCACCCAGCACCCTGAGTACTGAGCAACCAGCAACCTGAGTACTGAGCACCCAGCACCCTGAGTACTGAGCACTCAGCACCCTGAGTACTGAGCACCGAGCACACCGAGCAATGAGCACCCAGCACCCTGAGCACTGAGCACCCGGAGGACTGAGCACCCAGCACCCTGAGCACTGAGCACCGATCACTCTGAGCAGTGAGCACCCAGCACCCCGAGCACTGAGCACCCAGCACCCTGAGTACTGAGCACCCAGCACCCCGAGTACTGAGCACCCAGCACCCTGAGTACTGAGCACCCAGCACCCCGAGCACTGAGCACCCAGCACCCTGAGTACTGAGCACCCTGAGTACTGAGCACTGAGCACAGAGCACCCTGAGTACTGAGCACCCTGAGGACTGAGCACCCAGCACCCAGAGAACTGAGAACCCAGCACCCTGAGTACTGAGCACTGATCACCCTGAGCACTGAGCACCCAGCACCCCGAGCACTGAGCACCCAGCACCCTGAGTACTGAGCACCCAGCACCCTGAGCACTGAGCACCGAGCACCCAGAGTACTGAACACCCAGCACCCTGAGCACTCAGCACTGAGCACCCAGCACCCTGAGCACTGAGCACTGAGCACCCAGCACCCCGAGCACTGAGCACCCAGCACCCTGAGCACCCAGCACCCTGAGCACTGAGCACCCTGAGCACTGAGCACCCTGAGCACTGAGCACTGAGCACCCAGCACCCTGAGTACTGAGCACCCAACACTCTGAGCACTGAGCACCCAGCACGCTGAGTACTGAGCACTGAGCACACAGCACCCTGAGTACTGAGCACCCAGCACCCCGAGCACTGAGCACCCAGCGCCCCGAGCACTGAGCACCCAGCACCCCGAGCACTGAGCACTGAGCACACTGAGCACTGAGCACCCAGCACCCCGAGTACTGAGCACTGAGCGCCCTGAGTACTGAGCACCCAGCACCCCGAGTACTGAGCACTGAGCACCCTGAGTACTGAGCACCCAGCACCCTGAGCACTGAGAACCCTGAGTACTGAGCACCGAGCACCCTGAGTACTGAGCACCCAGCCCCCTGAGCACTGAGCACGGAGCACCCCGAGGACTGAGCACCCCGCACCCTGAGCACTGAGCACCCAGCACCTTGAGTACTGAGCACCGAGCACCCCGAGCACTGAGCACCCAGCACCCTGAGTACTGAGCACCCAACACCCAGAGTACTGAGCACCCAGCACCCTGATCACTGAGCACCCAGCACCCTGAGTACTGAGCACCCAGCACCCTGAGTACTGAGCACCCAGCACCCTGAGCACTGAGCACCCAGCACCCTAAGCACTGAGCACTGACCACCCAGCACCCAGAGCACTGAGCACCCAGCACCCCGAGCACTGAGCACCCAGCGCCCTGAGCACTGAGCACCCAGCACCCTGAGTACTGAGCACCGAGCACCCCGAGCACTGAGCACCCAGCACCCTGAGCACTGAGCACCCTGAGGACTGAGCACCCAGCACCCTGAGCACCGAGCACCCCGAGCACTGAGCACCCAGCACCCTGAGCACTGAGCACCCTGAGCACTGAGCACCCAGCACACCGAGCACTGAGCACCCAGCACCCTGAGTACTGAGCACCCAGCACCCTGAGCACTGAGCACCCAGCACCCTGAGTACTGAGCACCCTGAGTACTGAGCACCGATCACCCTGAGCACTGAGCACCCAGCACCCTGAGTACTGAGCACCCAGCACCCTGAGCACTGAGCACCCAGAACCCTGAGCACTGAGCACCCAGCACCCTGAGTACTGAGGACCCAGAACCCTGAGTACTGAGTACAAAGCACCCTGAGCACTGAGCACCCAGCACCCTGAGTACTGAGCACCGAGCACACTAAGTACTGAGCACCAAGCACCCTGAGTACTGAGCACCCAGCACCCTGAGCACTGAGCACCCAGCACCCTGAGTACTGAGCACCCAGCACCCTGAGTACTGAGCACCCAGCACCCTGAGTACTGAGCACCCAGCACCCTGAGTACTGAGCACCCAGCACCCTGAGTACTGAGCACCGAGCACCCCGAGCACTGAGCAACCAGCACCCTGAGTACTGAGCACTGAGCACCCTGAGTACTGAGCACCGAACACCCTGAGTACTGAGCACCCAGCACCCTGAGGACTGAGCACCCAGCACCCTGAACACTGAGCACCCAGCACCCTGAGTACTGAGCCCCCAGCACCCTGAGTACTGAGCACCCAGCACCCTGAGCACTGAGCACCCAGCACCCCGAGCACTGAGCACCCAGCACCCCGAGCACTGAGCACCCAGCACCCCGAGCACTGAGCACCCAGCACCCTGAGCACTGAGCACCCAGCACCCTGAGCACTGAGCACCCAGCACCCTGAGTACTGAGTACTCAGCACCCTGAGCACTGAGCACCCAGCACCCTGAGTACTGATCACCGAGCACCCCGAGCACTGAGCACCCAGCACCCTGAGTACTGAGCACCCAGCACCCTGAGTACTGAGCACCCAGCACCCTGAGCACTGAGCACAAAGCACGCTGAGTACTGAGCACTGAGCACCCTGAGTACTGAGCACCGAGGACCCTGAGCACTGAGCACCCAGCACGCTGAGTACTGAGCACTGAGCACCCTGAGTACTGAGCACCTAGCACCCTGAATACTGAGCACACAGCACCCTGAGCACTGAGCAGCCAGCACCCTCAGCACTGAGCACCCAGCACCCCGAGCACTGAGCACCCAGCACCCTGAGCACTGAGCACCCAGCACCCCGAGTACTGAGCACCCAGCACCCTGAGTACTGAGCACCAAGTACCCTGAGTACTGAGCACCCCGAGTACTGAGCAGCCAGCACCCCGAGCACTGAGCACCCAGCACCCTGAGTACTGAGAACAGATCACCCTGAGTACTGAGCACCCAGCACCCTGAGTACTGAGCCCCCAGCACCCTGAGTACTGAGCACCCAGCAACCCGAGCACTGAGCACCCAGCACCCCGAGAATGAGCACCCAGCACCCTGAGTACTGAGAACCGAGCTCCCTGAGTATTGAGCACCCAGCACCCTGAGTACTGAGCCCCCAGCACCCTGAGCACTGAGCACCCAGCACACCGAGCACTGAGCACCCAGCACCCCGAGAATGAGCACCCAGCACACTGAGTACTGAGCACCCAGCACCCCGAGCACGGAGCACCCAGGACCCCGAGCACTGAGTACTGAGCACCCAGCACCCTGAGTACTGAGCACCGAGCTCCCCGAGCACTGAGCACCCAGCACCCTGAGCACTGAGCACCCAGCACCCTGAGCACTGAGCACCCAGCACCCTGAGCACTGAGCACCCAGCACCCTGAGCACTGAGCACCCAGCACCCAGAGCACTGAGCACGGAGCACCCTGAGCACTGAGCACCCAGCACCCTGAGTACTGAGCACCCAGCACCCTGAGTACTGAGCACCCTGAGTACTGAGCACCGATCACCCTGAGCACTGAGCACCCAGCACCCTGAGTACTGAGCACCCAGCACCCTGAGCACTGAGCACCCAGCACCCTGAGCATTGAGCACACAGCACCCTGAGTACTGAGCACCCAGAACCCTGAGTACTGAGTACAAAGCACCCTGAGCACTGAGCACCCAGCACCCTGAGTACTGAGCACGGAGCACCCTGAGTACTGAGCACCCAGCACCCTGAGTACTGAGCACCCAGCACCCTGAGCACTGAGCACCCAGCACCCTGAGTACTGAGCACCCAGCACCCTGAGTACTGAGCACTGATCAGCCTGAGCACTGAGCACCCAGCACCCCGAGCACTGAGCACCCAGCACCCTGAGTACTGAGCACCTAGCACCCTGAGCACTGAGCACCGAGCACCCTGAGTACTGAACACCCAGCACCCTGAGCACTGAGCACTGAGCTCCCAGCACCCCGAGTACTGAGCACTGAGCGCCCTGAGTACTGAGCACCCAGCACCCCGAGTACTGAGCACTGAGCACCCTGAGTACTGAGCACCCAGCACCCTGAGCACTGAGAACCCTGAGTACTGAGCACCGAGCACCCTGAGTACTGAGCACCCAGCCCCCTGAGCACTGAGCACGGAGCACCCCGAGGACTGAGCACCCCGCACCCTGAGCACTGAGCACCCAGCACCTTGAGTACTGAGCACCGAGCACCCCGAGCACTGAGCACCCAGCACCCTGAGTACTGAGCACCCAACACCCAGAGTACTGAGCACCCAGCACCCTGATCACTGAGCACCCAGCACCCTGAGTACTGAGCACCCAGCACCCTGAGTACTGAGCACCCAGCACCCTGAGCACTGAGCACCCAGCACCCTGAGCACTGAGCACTGACCACCCAGCACCCAGAGCACTGAGCACCCAGCACCCCGAGCACTGAGCACCCAGCGCCCTGAGCACTGAGCACCCAGCACCCTGAGTACTGAGCACCGAGCACCCCGAGCACTGAGCACCCAGCACCCTGAGCACTGAGCACCCTGAGGACTGAGCACCCAGCACCCTGAGCACCGAGCACCCCGAGCACTGAGCACCCAGCACCCTGAGCACTGAGCACCCTGAGCACTGAGCACCCAGCACACCGAGCACTGAGCACCCAGCACCCTGAGTACTGAGCACCCAGCACCCTGAGCACTGAGCACCCAGCACCCTGAGTACTGAGCACCCTGAGTACTGAGCACCGATCACCCTGAGCACTGAGCACCCAGCACCCTGAGTACTGAGCACCCAGCACCCTGAGCACTGAGCACCCAGAACCCTGAGCACTGAGCACCCAGCACCCTGAGTACTGAGGACCCAGAACCCTGAGTACTGAGTACAAAGCACCCTGAGCACTGAGCACCCAGCACCCTGAGTACTGAGCACCGAGCACACTAAGTACTGAGCACCAAGCACCCTGAGTACTGAGCACCCAGCACCCTGAGCACTGAGCACCCAGCACCCTGAGTACTGAGCACCCAGCACCCTGAGTACTGAGCACCCAGCACCCTGAGTACTGAGCACCCAGCACCCTGAGTACTGAGCACCCAGCACCCTGAGTACTGAGCACCGAGCACCCCGAGCACTGAGCAACCAGCACCCTGAGTACTGAGCACTGAGCACCCTGAGTACTGAGCACCGAACACCCTGAGTACTGAGCACCCAGCACCCTGAGGACTGAGCACCCAGCACCCTGAACACTGAGCACCCAGCACCCTGAGTACTGAGCCCCCAGCACCCTGAGTACTGAGCACCCAGCACCCTGAGCACTGAGCACCCAGCACCCCGAGCACTGAGCACCCAGCACCCCGAGCACTGAGCACCCAGCACCCCGAGCACTGAGCACCCAGCACCCTGAGCACTGAGCACCCAGCACCCTGAGCACTGAGCACCCAGCACCCTGAGTACTGAGTACTCAGCACCCTGAGCACTGAGCACCCAGCACCCTGAGTACTGATCACCGAGCACCCCGAGCACTGAGCACCCAGCACCCTGAGTACTGAGCACCCAGCACCCTGAGTACTGAGCACCCAGCACCCTGAGCACTGAGCACAAAGCACGCTGAGTACTGAGCACTGAGCACCCTGAGTACTGAGCACCGAGGACCCTGAGCACTGAGCACCCAGCACGCTGAGTACTGAGCACTGAGCACCCTGAGTACTGAGCACCTAGCACCCTGAATACTGAGCACACAGCACCCTGAGCACTGAGCAGCCAGCACCCTCAGCACTGAGCAACCAGCACCCCGAGCACTGAGCACCCAGCACCCTGAGCACTGAGCACCCAGCACCCCGAGTACTGAGCACCCAGCACCCTGAGTACTGAGCACCAAGTACCCTGAGTACTGAGCACCCCGAGTACTGAGCAGCCAGCACCCCGAGCACTGAGCACCCAGCACCCTGAGTACTGAGAACAGATCACCCTGAGTACTGAGCACCCAGCACCCTGAGTACTGAGCCCCCAGCACCCTGAGTACTGAGCACCCAGCAACCCGAGCACTGAGCACCCAGCACCCCGAGAATGAGCACCCAGCACCCTGAGTACTGAGAACCGAGCACCCTGAGTATTGAGCACCCAGCACCCTGAGTACTGAGCCCCCAGCACCCTGAGCACTGAGCACCCAGCACACCGAGCACTGAGCACCCAGCACCCCGAGAATGAGCACCCAGCACACTGAGTACTGAGCACCCAGCACCCCGAGCACGGAGCACCCAGGACCCCGAGCACTGAGTACTGAGCACCCAGCACCCTGAGTACTGAGCACCGAGCTCCCCGAGCACTGAGCACCCAGCACCCTGAGCACTGAGCACCCAGCACCCTGAGCACTGAGCACCCAGCACCCTGAGCACTGAGCACCCAGCACCCTGAGCACTGAGCACCCAGCACCCAGAGCACTGAGCAGCCAGCACCCTGAGCACTGAGCACCCAGCACCCTGAGTACTGAGCACCCAGCACCCTGAGTACTGAGCACCCTGAGTACTGAGCACCGATCACCCTGAGCACTGAGCACCCAGCACCCTGAGTACTGAGCACCCAGCACCCTGAGCACTGAGCACCCAGCACCCTGAGCATTGAGCACACAGCACCCTGAGTACTGAGCACCCAGAACCCTGAGTACTGAGTACAAAGCACCCTGAGCACTGAGCACCCAGCACCCTGAGTACTGAGCACGGAGCACCCTGAGTACTGAGCACCCAGCACCCTGAGTACTGAGCACCCAGCACCCTGAGCACTGAGCACCCAGCACCCTGAGTACTGAGCACCCAGCACCCTGAGTACTGAGCACTGATCACCCTGAGCACTGAGCACCCAGCACCCCGAGCACTGAGCACCCAGCACCCTGAGTACTGAGCACCTAGCACCCTGAGCACTGAGCACCGAGCACCCTGAGTACTGAACACCCAGCACCCTGAGCACTGAGCACTGAGCACCCAGCACCCTGAGCACTGAGCACTGAGCACCCAGCACCCCGAGCACTGAGCACCCAGCACCCTGAGCACCCAGCACCCTGAGCACTGAGCACCCTGAGCACTGAGCACCCTGAGCACTGAGCACTGAGCACCCAGCACCCTGAGTACTGAGCACCCAACACTCTGAGCAATGAGCACCCAGCACGCTGAGTACTGAGCACTGAGCACACAGCACCCTGAGCACTGAGCACCCAGCACCCTGAGCACTGAGCACTGAGCACCCAGCACCCCGAGCACTGAGCACCCAGCACCCTGAGCACCCAGCACCCTGAGCACTGAGCACCCTGAGTACTGAGCACCCAGCACCCTGAGCACTGAGCACACAGCACCCTGAGTACTGAGCACCCTGAGTACTGAGCACTGATCACCCTGAGCACTGAGCACCCAGCACCCTGTATACTGAGCACACAGCACCCTGAGCACTGAGCACCCAGCACCCTGAGCACTGAGCACCCAGCACCCTGAGTACTGAGCACCCAGAACCCTGAGTACTGAGTACAAAGCACCCTGAGCACTGAGCACCCAGCACCCTGAGTACTGAGCACCGAGCACGATGAGTACTGAGCACCCAGCACCCTGAGTACTGAGCACCCAGCACCCTGAGCACTGAGCACCCAGCACCCTGAGTACTGAGCACCCAGCACCCTGAGTACTGAGCACCCAGCACCCTGAGTACGGAGCACCCAGCATCCTGAGTACTGAGCACCCAGCACCCTGAGTACTGAGCACTGAGCACCCTGAGCACTGAGCAACCAGCACCCTGAGTACTGAGCACTGAGCACCCTGAGTACTAAGCACCGAACACCCTGAGTACTGAGCACCCAGCACCCTGAGGACTGAGCACCCAGCACCCTGAGCACTGAGCACCCAGCACCCTGAGTAATGAGCACCCAGCACCCTGAGTACTGAGCACCCAGCACCCTGAGCACTGAGCACCCAGCACCCCGAGCACTGAGCACCCAGCACCCCGAGCACTGAGCACCCAGTACCCTGAGCACTGAGCACCCAGCACCCTGAGCACTGAGCACCCAGCACCCTGAGTACTGAGTACTCAGGACCCTGAGCACTGACCACCCAGCACCCTGAGTACTGATCACCGAGCACCCCGAGCACTGAGCACCCAGCACCCTGAGTACTGAGCACCCAGCACCCTGAGCACTGAGCACAAAGCACACTGAGTACTGAGCACTGAACACCCTGAGTACTGAGCACCGAGGACCCTGAGCACTCAGCACCCAGCACGCTGAGTACTAAGCACTGAGCACCCTGAGTACTGAGCACCTAGCACCCTGAGTACTGAGCACCCAGCACCCTGAGCACTGAGCAGCCAGCACCCTCAGCACTGAGCACCCAGCACCCCGAGCACTGAGCACCCAGCACCCTGAGCACTGAGCACCCAGCACCCCGAGTACTGAGCACCGAGCACCCCGAGCTCTGAGCACCCAGCACCCTGAGTACTGAGCACCCAGTACCCTGAGTACTGAGCACCCCGAGTACTGAGCTCCCAGCACCCAGAGCACTGAGCACCCAGCACCCTGAGTACTGAGAACAGATCACCCCGAGCACGCAGCAACCAGTACCCCGAGCACTGAGTACTGAGCACCCAGCACCCTGAGTACTGAGCACCGAGCTCCCCGAGCACTGAGCACCCAGCACCCTGAGCACTGAGCACCCAGCACCCTGAGCAGTGAACACCCAGCACCCTGAGTACTGAGCACCCAGCACGCTGAGTACTGAGCACTCAGCACCCTGAGCACTTAGCACCCAGCACCCTGAGTACTGAGCACTGAGCACCCAGCACCCCGAGCACTGAGCACCCAGCACCCTGTGTACTGAGCACTGAGCACCCTGATTACTAAGCACCTAGCACCCTGAGTACTGAGCACCCAGGACCCTGAGCACTGAGCACCGAGCACCCCGAGCACTGAGCACTCAGCACCCTGAGCACTCAGCACCCATCACCCCGATCACTGAGCACCCAGCACCCTGAGCACTGAGCACCCAGCACCGTGAGCACTGAGCACCCAGCAACCAGAGCACTGAGCACCCAGCACCCTGAGCACTGAGCACCCAGCACCCTGAGTACTGAGCACCCAGCACCCTGAGTACTGAGCACCCAGCACCCTGAGTACTGAGCACCGAGCACCCTGAGTACTGAGCATCGAGCACACTGAGTAATGAGCAACCAGCACCCTGAGCACTGAGCACCCAGCACCCTGAGTACTGAGCACCCAGCACCCTGAGTACTGAGCACCCAGCACCCCGAGCACTGAGCACCCAGCACCCTGAGTACTGAGCACCTAGCACCCTGAGCACTGAGCACCGAGCACCCTGAGTACTGAACACCCAGCACCCTGAGCACTGAGCACTGAGCACCCAGCACCCTGAGCACTGAGAACTGAGCACCCAGCACCCCGAGCACTGAGCAACCAGCACCCTGAGCACCCAGCACCCTGAGCACTGAGCACCCTGAGCACTGAGGACCCTGAGCACTGAGCACTGAGCACCAAGCACCCTGAGTACTGAGCACCCAACACTCTGAGCACTGAGTACCCAGCACGCTGAGTACTGAGCACTGAGCACACAGCACCCTGAGTACTGAGCACCCAGCACCCCGAGCACTGAGCACCCAGCGCCCCGAGCACTGAGCACCCAGCACCCTGAGCACTGAGCACTGAGCACACTGAGCACTGAGCACCCAGCACCCCGAGTACTGAGAACTGAGCACCCTGAGTACTGCGCACCCAACACCCAGAGTACTGATCACCCAGCACCCTGAGAACTGAGCACCCAGCACCCTGAGTACTGAGCACCCAGCACCCTGAGTACTGAGCACCCAGCACCCTGAGCACTGAGCACTGAGCACCCAGCACCTTGAGCACTGAGCACTGACCACCCAGCACCCTGAGCACTGAGCACCCAGCACCCTGAGCACTGAGCACCCAGCACCCTGAGTACTGAGTACTCAGCACCCTGAGCACTGAGCACCCAGCACCCTGAGTACTGATCACCGAGCACCCCGAGCACTGAGCACCCAGCACCCTGAGTACTGAGAACCCAGCACCCTGAGTACTGAGCACCCAGCACCCTGAGTACTGAGCACCCAGCACCCTGAGCACTGAGCACAAAGCACGCTGAGTACTGAGCACTGAGCACCCTGAGTACTGAGCACCGAGGACCCTGAGCACTGAGCACCCAGCACGCTGAGTACTGAGCACTGAGCACACTGAGTTCTGAGCACCTAGCACCCTGAGTACTGAGCACCCAGCACCCTGAGCACTGAGCAGCCAGCACCCTCAGCACTGAGCACCCAGCACCCCGAGCACTGAGCACCCAGCACCCTGAGCACTGAGCAACCAGCACCCCGAGTACTGAGCACCCAGCACCCCGAGTACTGAGCACCGAGCACCCCGAGCACTGAGCACCCAGCACCCTGAGTACTGAGCACCCAGTACCCTGAGTACTGAGCACCCCGAGTACTGAGCACCCAGCACCCCGAGCACTGAGCACCCAGCACCCTGAGTACTGAGAACAGATCACCCTGAGCACTGAGCACCCAGCACCCTGAGTACTGAGCACCCAGAACCCTGAGTACTGAGTACAAAGCACCCTGAGCACTGAGCACCCAGCACCCTGAGTACTGAGCACCGAGCACCCTGAGTACTGAGCACCCAGCACCCTGAGTACTGAGCACCCAGCACCCTGAGCACTGAGCACCCAGCACCCTGAGTACTGAGCACCCAGCACCCTGAGTACTGAGCACCCAGCACCCTGAGTACGGAGCACCCAGCACCCTGAGTACTGAGCACCCAGCACCCTGAGTACTGAGCACCGAGCACCCCGAGCACTGAGCAACCAGCACCCTGAGTACTGAGCACTGAGCACCCTGAGTACTAAGCACCGAACACCCTGAGTACTGAGCACCCAGCACCCTGAGGACTGAGCACCCAGCACCCTGAGCACTGAGCACCCAGCACCCTGAGTAATGAGCACCCAGCACCCTGAGTACTGAGCACCCAGCACCCTGACCACTGAGCACCCAGCACCCCGAGCACTGAGCACCCAGCACCCCGAGCACTGAGCACCCAGCACCCTGAGCACTGAGCACCCAGCACCCTGAGCACTGAGCACCCAGCACCCTGAGTACTGAGTACTCAGCACCCTGAGCACTGAGCACCCAGCACCCTGAGTACTGATCAACGAGCACCCCGAGCACTGAGCACCCAGCACCCTGAGTACTGATCACCGAGCACCCCGAGCACTGAGCACCCAGCACCCTGAGTACTGAGCACCCAGCACCCTGAGTACTGAGCACCCAGCACCCTGAGTACTGAGCACCCAGCACCCTGAGCACTGAGCACAAAGCACGCTGAGTACTGAGCACTGAGCACCCTGAGTACTGAGCACCGAGGACCCTGAGCACTGAGCACCCAGCACGCTGAGTACTGAGCACTGAGCACCCTGAGTACTGAGCACCTAGCACCCTGAGTACTGAGCACCCAGCACCCTGAGAACTGAGCAGCCAGCACCCTCTGCACTGAGCACCCAGCACCCCGAGCACTGAGCACCCAGCACCCTGAGTACTGAGCACCCAGCACCCTGAGCACTGAGCACCCAGCACACCGAGCACTGAGCACCCAGCACCCCGAGAATGAGCACCCAGCACCCTGAGTACTGAGCACCCAGCACCCCGAGCACGGAGCACCCAGGACCCCGAGCACTGAGTACTGAGCACCCAGCACCCTGAGTACTGAGCACCGAGCTCCCCGAGCACTGAGCACCCAGCACCCTGAGCACTGAGCACCCAGCACCCTGAGCACTGAGCACCCAGCACCCTGAGCACTGAGCACCCAGCACCCTGAGCACTGAGCACCCAGCACCCAGAGCACTGAGCACCCAGCACCCTGAGCACTGAGCACCCAGCACCCTGAGTACTGAGCACCCAGCACCCTGAGTACTGAGCACCCTGAGTACTGAGCACCGATCACCCTGAGCACTGAGCACCCAGCACCCTGAGTACTGAGCACCCAGCACCCTGAGCACTGAGCACCCAGCACCCTGAGCATTGAGCACCCAGCACCCTGAGTACTGAGCACCCAGAACCCTGAGTACTGAGTACAAAGCACCCTGAGCACTGAGCACCCAGCACCCTGAGTACTGAGCACGGAGCACCCTGAGTACTGAGCACCCAGCACCCTGAGTACTGAGCAACCAGCACCCTGAGCACTGAGCACCCAGCACCCTGAGTACTGAGCACCCAGCACCCTGAGTACTGAGCACTGATCACCCTGAGCACTGAGCACCCAGCACCCCGAGCACTGAGCACCCAGCACCCTGAGTACTGAGCACCTAGCACCCTGAGCACTGAGCACCGAGCACCCTGAGTACTGAACACCCAGCACCCTGAGCACTGAGCACTGAGCACCCAGCACCCTGAGCACTGAGCACTGAGCACCCAGCACCCCGAGCACTGAGCACCCAGCACCCTGAGCACCCAGCACCCTGAGCACTGAGCACCCTGAGCACTGAGCACCCTGAGCACTGAGCACTGAGCACCCAGCACCCTGAGTACTGAGCACCCAACACTCTGAGCAATGAGCACCCAGCACGCTGAATACTGAGCACTGAGCACACAGCACCCTGAGCACTGAGCACCCAGCACCCTGAGCTCTGAGCACTGAGCACCCAGCACCCCGAGCACTGAGCACCCAGCACCCTGAGCACCCAGCACCCTGAGCACTGAGCACCCTGAGTACTGAGCACAAAGCACCCTGAGCACTGAGCACACAGCACCCTGAGTACTGAGCACCCTGAGTAGTGAGCACTGATCACCCTGAGCACTGAGCACCCAGCACCCTGAGTACTGAGCACACAGCACCCTGAGCACTGAGCACCCAGCACCCTGAGCACTGAGCACCCAGCACCCTGAGTACTGAGCACCCAGAACCCTGAGTACTGAGTACAAAGCACCCTGAGCACTGAGCACCCAGCACCCTGAGTACTGAGCACCGAGCACCCTGAGTACTGAGCACCCAGCACCCTGAGTACTGAGCACCCAGCACCCTGAGCACTGAGCACCGAGCACCCTGAGTACTGAGCACCCAGCACCCTGAGTACGGAGCACCCAGCACCCTGAGTACTGAGCACCCAGCACCCTGAGTACTGAGCACCGAGCACCCCGAGCACTGAGCAACCAGCACCCTGAGTACTGAGCACTGAGCACCCTGAGTACTAAGCACCGAACACCCTGAGTACTGAGCACCCAGCACCCTGAGGACTGAGCACCCAGCACCCTGAGCACTGAGCACCCAGCACCCTGAGTAATGAGCACCCAGCACCCTGAGGACTGAGCACCCAGCACCCTGAGCACTGAGCACCCAGCACCCCGAGCACTGAGAACCCAGCACCCCGAGCACTGAGCACCCAGCACCCTGAGCACTGAGCACCCAGCACCCTGAGCACTGAGCACCCAGCACCCTGAGTACTGAGTACTCAGCACCCTGAGCACTGAGCACCCAGCACCCTAGGTACTGATCACCGAGCACCCCGAGCACTGAGCACCCAGCACCCTGAGTACTGATCACCGAGCACCCCGAGCACTGAGCACCCAGCACCCTGAGTACTGAGCACCCAGCACCCTGAGTACTGAGCACCCAGCACCCTGAGTACTGAGCACCCAGCACCCTGAGCACTGAGCACAAAGCACGCTGAGTACTGAGCACTGAGCACCCTGAGTACTGAGCACCGAGGACCCTGAGCACTGAGCACCCAGCACGCTGAGTACTGAGCACTGAGCACCCTGAGTACTGAGCACCTAGCACCCTGAGTACTGAGCACCCAGCACCCTGAGAACTGAGCAGCCAGCACCCTCTGCACTGAGCACCCAGCACCCCGAGCACTGAGCACCCAGCACCCTGAGTACTGAGCCCCCAGCACCCTGAGCACTGAGCACCCAGCACACCGAGCACTGAGCACCCAGCACCCCGAGAATGAGCACCCAGCACCCTGAGTACTGAGCACCCAGCACCCCGAGCACGGAGCACCCAGGACCCCGAGCACTGAGTACTGAGCACCCAGCACCCTGAGTACTGAGCACCGAGCTCCCCGAGCACTGAGCACCCAGCACCCTGAGCACTGAGCACCCAGCACCCTGAGCACTGAGCACCCAGCACCCTGAGCACTGAGCACCCAGCACCCTGAGCACTGAGCACCCAGCACCCAGAGCACTGAGCACCCAGCACCCTGAGCACTGAGCACCCAGCACCCTGAGTACTGAGCACCCAGCACCCTGAGTACTGAGCACCCTGAGTACTGAGCACCGATCACCCTGAGCACTGAGCACCCAGCACCCTGAGTACTGAGCACCCAGCACCCTGAGCACTGAGCACCCAGCACCCTGAGCATTGAGCACCCAGCACCCTGAGTACTGAGCACCCAGAACCCTGAGTACTGAGTACAAAGCACCCTGAGCACTGAGCACCCAGCACCCTGAGTACTGAGCACGGAGCACCCTGAGTACTGAGCACCCAGCACCCTGAGTACTGAGCAACCAGCACCCTGAGCACTGAGCACCCAGCACCCTGAGTACTGAGCACCCAGCACCCTGAGTACTGAGCACTGATCACCCTGAGCACTGAGCACCCAGCACCCCGAGCACTGAGCACCCAGCACCCTGAGTACTGAGCACCTAGCACCCTGAGCACTGAGCACCGAGCACCCTGAGTACTGAACACCCAGCACCCTGAGCACTGAGCACTGAGCACCCAGCACCCTGAGCACTGAGCACTGAGCACCCAGCACCCCGAGCACTGAGCACCCAGCACCCTGAGCACCCAGCACCCTGAGCACTGAGCACCCTGAGCACTGAGCACCCTGAGCACTGAGCACTGAGCACCCAGCACCCTGAGTACTGAGCACCCAACACTCTGAGCAATGAGCACCCAGCACGCTGAGTACTGAGCACTGAGCACACAGCACCCTGAGCACTGAGCACCCAGCACCCTGAGCACTGAGCACTGAGCACCCAGCACCCCGAGCACTGAGCACCCAGCACCCTGAGCACCCAGCACCCTGAGCACTGAGCACCCTGAGTACTGAGCACAAAGCACCCTGAGCACTGAGCACACAGCACCCTGAGTACTGAGCACCCTGAGTAGTGAGCACTGATCACCCTGAGCACTGAGCACCCAGCACCCTGAGTACTGAGCACACAGCACCCTGAGCACTGAGCACCCAGCACCCTGAGCACTGAGCACCCAGCACCCTGAGTACTGAGCACCCAGAACCCTGAGTACTGAGTACAAAGCACCCTGAGCACTGAGCACCCAGCACCCTGAGTACTGACCACCGAGCACCCTGAGTACTGAGCACCCAGCACCCTGAGTACTGAGCACCCAGCACCCTGAGCACTGAGCACCGAGCACCCTGAGTACTGAGCACCCAGCACCCTGAGTACGGAGCACCCAGCACCCTGAGTACTGAGCACCCAGCACCCTGAGTACTGAGCACCGAGCACCCCGAGCACTGAGCAACCAGCACCCTGTGTACTGAGCACTGAGCACCCTGAGTACTAAGCACCGAACACCCTGAGTACTGAGCACCCAGCACCCTGAGGACTGAGCACCCAGCACCCTGAGCACTGAGCACCCAGCACCCTGAGTAATGAGCACCCAGCACCCTGAGTACTGAGCACCCAGCACCCTGAGCACTGAGCACCCAGCACCCCGAGCACTGAGCACCCAGCACCCCGAGCACTGAGCACCCAGCACCCTGAGCACTGAGCACCCAGCACCCTGAGCACTGAGCACCCAGCACCCTGAGTACTGAGTACTCAGCACCCTGAGCACTGAGCACCCAGCACCCTAGGTACTGATCACCGAGCACCCCGAGCACTGAGCACCCAGCACCCTGAGTACTGAGCACCCAGCACCCTGAGCACTGAGCACAAAGCACGCTGAGTACTGAGCACTGAACACCCTGAGTACTGAGCACTGAGGACCCTGAGCACTCAGCACCCAGCACGCTGAGTACTAAGCACTGAGCACCCTGAGTACTGAGCACCTAGCACCCTGAGTACTGAGCACCCAGCACCCTGAGCACTGAGCAGCCAGCACCCTCAGCACTGAGCACCCAGCACCCCGAGCACTGAGCACCCAGCACCCTGAGCACTGAGCACCCAGCACCCCGAGTACTGAGCACCGAGCACCCCGAGCTCTGAGCACCCAGCACCCTGAGTACTGAGAACAGATCACCCCGAGCACGGAGCACCCAGTACCCCGAGCACTGAGTACTGAGCACCCAGCACCCTGAGTACTGAGCACCGAGCTCCCCGAGCACTGAGCACCCAGCACCCTGAGCACTGAGCACCCAGCACCCTGAGCACTGAACACCCAGCACCCTGAGTACTGAGCACCCAGCACGCTGAGTACTGAGCACTCAGCACCCTGAGCACTGAGCACCCAGCACCCTGAGTACTGAGCACTGAGCACCCAGCACCCCGAGCACTGAGCACCCAGCACCCTGTGTACTGTGCACTGAGCACCCTGATTACTAAGCACCTAGCACCCTGAGTACTGAGCACCCAGGACCCTGAGCACTGAGCACCGAGCACCCCGAGCACTGAGCACTCAGCACCCTGAGCACTCAGCACCCATCACCCCGATCACTGAGCACCCAGCACCCTGAGCACTGAGCACCCAGCACCCTGAGCACTGAGCACCCTGCAACCAGAGCACTGAGCACCCAGCACCCTGAGCACTGAGCACCCAGCACCCTGAGTACTGAGCACCCAGCACCCTGAGTACTGAGCACCCAGCACCCTGAGTACTGAGCACCGAGCACCCTGAGTACTGAGCACCGAGCACCCTGAGTACTGAGCACCCAGCACCCTGAGCACTGAGCACCCAGCACCCTGAGTACTGAGCACCCAGCACCCTGAGTACTGAGCACCCAGCACCCCGAGCACTGAGCACCCAGCACCCTGAGTACTGAGCACCTAGCACCCTGAGCACTGAGCACCGAGCACCCTGAGTACTGAACACCCAGCACCCTGAGCACTGAGCACTGAGCACCCAGCACCCTGAGCACTGAGAACTGAGCACCCAGCACCCCGAGCACTGAGCACCCAGCACCCTGAGCACCCAGCACCCTGAGTACTGAGCACCCTGAGCACTGAGCACCCTGAGCACTGAGCACTGAGCACCCAGCACCCTGAGTACTGAGCACCCAACACTCTGAGCACTGAGCACCCAGCACGCTGAGTACTGAGCACTGAGCACACAGCACCCTGAGTACTGAGCACCCAGCACCCCGAGCACTGAGCACCCAGCGCCCCGAGCACTGAGCACCCAGCACCCTGAGCACTGAGCACTGAGCACACTGAGCACTGAGCACCCAGCACCCCGAGTACTGAGCACTGAGCACCCTGAGTACTGCGCACCCAACACCCAGAGTACTGATCACCCAGCACCCTGAGAACTGAGCACCCAGCACCCTGAGTACTGAGCACCCAGCACCCTGAGTACTGAGCACCCAGCACCCTGAGCACTGAGCACTGAGCACCCAGCACCTTGAGCACTGAGCACTGACCACCCAGCACCCTGAGCACTGAGCACCCAGCACCCTGAGCACTGAGCACCCAGCACCCTGAGTACTGAGCACCCAGCACCCTGAGCACTGAGCACCCAGCACCCCGAGCACTGAGCACCCAGCACCCCGAGCACTGAGCACCCAGCACCCTGAGCACTGAGCACCCAGCACCCTGAGCACTGAGCACCCAGCACCCTGAGTACTGAGTACTCAGCACCCTGAGCACTGAGCACCCAGCACCCTAGGTACTGATCACCGAGCACCCCGAGCACTGAGCACCCAGCACCCTGAGTACTGAGCACCCAGCACCCTGAGCACTGAGCACAAAGCACGCTGAGTACTGAGCACTGAACACCCTGAGTACTGAGCACTGAGGACCCTGAGCACTCAGCACCCAGCACGCTGAGTACTAAGCACTGAGCACCCTGAGTACTGAGCACCTAGCACCCTGAGTACTGAGCACCCAGCACCCTGAGCACTGAGCAGCCAGCACCCTCAGCACTGAGCACCCAGCACCCCGAGCACTGAGCACCCAGCACCCTGAGCACTGAGCACCCAGCACCCCGAGTACTGAGCACCGAGCACCCCGAGCTCTGAGCACCCAGCACCCTGAGTACTGAGAACAGATCACCCCGAGCACGGAGCACCCAGTACCCCGAGCACTGAGTACTGAGCACCCAGCACCCTGAGTACTGAGCACCGAGCTCCCCGAGCACTGAGCACCCAGCACCCTGAGCACTGAGCACCCAGCACCCTGAGCACTGAACACCCAGCACCCTGAGTACTGAGCACCCAGCACGCTGAGTACTGAGCACTCAGCACCCTGAGCACTGAGCACCCAGCACCCTGAGTACTGAGCACTGAGCACCCAGCACCCCGAGCACTGAGCACCCAGCACCCTGTGTACTGTGCACTGAGCACCCTGATTACTAAGCACCTAGCACCCTGAGTACTGAGCACCCAGGACCCTGAGCACTGAGCACCGAGCACCCCGAGCACTGAGCACTCAGCACCCTGAGCACTCAGCACCCATCACCCCGATCACTGAGCACCCAGCACCCTGAGCACTGAGCACCCAGCACCCTGAGCACTGAGCACCCTGCAACCAGAGCACTGAGCACCCAGCACCCTGAGCACTGAGCACCCAGCACCCTGAGTACTGAGCACCCAGCACCCTGAGTACTGAGCACCCAGCACCCTGAGTACTGAGCACCGAGCACCCTGAGTACTGAGCACCGAGCACCCTGAGTACTGAGCACCCAGCACCCTGAGCACTGAGCACCCAGCACCCTGAGTACTGAGCACCCAGCACCCTGAGTACTGAGCACCCAGCACCCCGAGCACTGAGCACCCAGCACCCTGAGTACTGAGCACCTAGCACCCTGAGCACTGAGCACCGAGCACCCTGAGTACTGAACACCCAGCACCCTGAGCACTGAGCACTGAGCACCCAGCACCCTGAGCACTGAGAACTGAGCACCCAGCACCCCGAGCACTGAGCACCCAGCACCCTGAGCACCCAGCACCCTGAGTACTGAGCACCCTGAGCACTGAGCACCCTGAGCACTGAGCACTGAGCACCCAGCACCCTGAGTACTGAGCACCCAACACTCTGAGCACTGAGCACCCAGCACGCTGAGTACTGAGCACTGAGCACACAGCACCCTGAGTACTGAGCACCCAGCACCCCGAGCACTGAGCACCCAGCGCCCCGAGCACTGAGCACCCAGCACCCTGAGCACTGAGCACTGAGCACACTGAGCACTGAGCACCCAGCACCCCGAGTACTGAGCACTGAGCACCCTGAGTACTGCGCACCCAACACCCAGAGTACTGATCACCCAGCACCCTGAGAACTGAGCACCCAGCACCCTGAGTACTGAGCACCCAGCACCCTGAGTACTGAGCACCCAGCACCCTGAGCACTGAGCACTGAGCACCCAGCACCTTGAGCACTGAGCACTGACCACCCAGCACCCTGAGCACTGAGCACCCAGCACCCTGAGCACTGAGCACCCAGCACCCTGAGTACTGAGTACTCAGCACCCTGAGCACTTAGCAACCAGCACCCTGAGTACTGATCACCGAGCACCCCGAGCACTGAGCACCCAGCACCCTGAGTACTGAGCACCCAGCACCCTGAGTACTGAGCACCCAGCACCCTGAGTACTGAGCACCCAGCACCCTGAGCACTGAGCACAAAGCACGCTGAGTACTGAGCACTGAGCACCCTGAGTACTGAGCACCGAGGACTCTGAGCACTGAGCACCCAGCACGCTGAGTACTGAGCACTGAGCACCCTGAGTACTGAGCACCTAGCACCCTGAGTACTGAGCACCCAGCACCCTGAGCACTGAGCAGCCAGCACCCTCAGCACTGAGCACCCAGCACCCCGAGCACTGAGCACCCAGCACCCTGAGCACTGAGCACCCAGCACCCCGAGTACTGAGCACCCAGCACCCCGAGTACTGAGCACCGAGCACCCCGAGCACTGAGCACCCAGCAACCTGAGTACTGAGCACCCAGTACCCTGAGTACTGAGCACCCCGAGTACTGAGCACCCAGCACCCCGAGCACTGAGCACCCAGCACCCTGAGTACTGAGAACAGATCACCCTGTGTACTGAGCACCCAGCACCCTGAGTACTGAGCCCCCAGCACCCTGAGTACTGAGCACCCAGCAACCCGAGCACTGAGCACCCAGCACCCCGAGAATGAGCACCCAGCACCCTGAGTACTGAGAACCGAGCACCCTGAGTACTGAGCACCCAGCACCCTGAGTACTGAGCCCCCAGCACCCTGAGCACTGAGCACCCAGCACACCGAGCACTGAGCACCCAGCACCCCGAGAATGAGCACCCAGCACCCTGAGTACTGAGCACCCAGCACCCCGAGCACGGAGCACCCAGGACCCCGAGCACTGAGTACTGAGCACCAGCACCCTGAGTACTGAGCACCGAGCTCCCCGAGCACTGAGCACCCAGCACCCTGAGCACTGAGCACCCAGCACCCTGAGCACTGAGCAACCAGCACCCTGAGCACTGAGCACCCAGCACCCTGAGCACTGAGCACCCAGCACCCAGAGCACTGAGCACCCAGCACCCTGAGCACTGAGCACCCAGCACCCTGAGTACTGAGCACCCAGCACCCTGAGTACTGAGCACCCTGAGTACTGAGCACCGATCACCCTGAGCACCCAGCACCCTGAGTACTGAGCACCCAGCACCCTGAGCACTGAGCACCCAGCACCCTGAGCATTGAGCACCCAGCACCCTGAGTACTGAGCACCCAGAACCCTGAGTACTGAATACAAAGCACCCTGAGCACTGAGCACCCAGCACCCTGAGTACTGAGCACGGAGCACCCTGAGTACTGAGCACCCAGCACCCTGAGTACTGAGCAACCAGCACCCTGAGCACTGAGCACCCAGCACCCTGAGTACTGAGCACTGATCACCCTGAGCACTGAGCACCCAGCACCCCGAGCACTGAGCACCCAGCACCCTGAGTACTGAGCACCTAGCACCCTGAGCACTGAGCACCGAGCACCCTGAGTACTGAACACCCAGCACCCTGAGCACTGAGCACTGAGCACCCAGCACCCTGAGCACTGAGCACTGAGCACCCAGCACCCCGAGCACTGAGCACCCAGCACCCTGAGCACCCAGCACCCTGAGCATTGAGCACCCTGAGCACTGAGCACCCTGAGCACTGAGCACTGAGCACCCAGCACCCTGAGTACTGAGCACCCAACACTCTGAGCAATGAGCACCCAGCACGCTGAGTACTGAGCACTGAGCACACAGCACCCTGAGCACTGAGCACCCAGCACCCTGAGCACTGAGCACTGAGCACCCAGCACCCCGAGCACTGAGCACCCAGCACCCTGAGCACCCAGCACCCTGAGCACTGAGCACCCTGAGTACTGAGCACCCAGCACCCTGAGCACTGAGCACACAGCACCCTGAGTACTGAGCACCCTGAGTAGTGAGCACTGATCACCCTGAGCACTGAGCACCCAGCACCCTGAGTACTGAGCACACAGCACACTGAGCACTGAGCACCCAGCACCCTGAGCACTGAGCACCCAGCACCCTGAGTACTGAGCACCCAGAACCCTGAGTACTGAGTACAAAGCACCCTGAGCACTGAGCACCCAGCACCCTGAGTACTGAGCACCGAGCACCCTGAGTACTGAGCACCCAGCACCCTGAGTACTGAGCACCCAGCACCCTGAGCACTGAGCACCCAGCACCCTGAGTACTGAGCACCCAGCACCCTGAGTACTGAGCAGCCAGCACCCTGAGTACGGAGCACCCAGCACCCTGAGTACTGAGCACCCAGCACCCTGAGTACTGAGCACCGAGCACCCTGAGTACTGAGCACTGAGCACCCTGAGTACTAAGCACCGAACACCCTGAGTAGTGAGCACCCAGCACCCTGAGGACTGAGCACCCAGCACCCTGAGCACTGAGCACCCAGCACCCTGAGTAATGAGCACCCAGCACCCTGAGTACTGAGCACCCAGCACCCTGAGCACTGAGCACCCAGCACCCCGAGCACTGAGCACCCAGCACCCCGAGCACTGAGCACCCAGCACCCTGAGCACTGAGCACCCAGCACCCTGAGCACTGAGCACCCAGCACCCTGAGTACTGAGTACTCAGCACCCTGAGCACTGAGCACCTAGCACCCTGAGCACTGAGCACCGAGCACCCTGAGTACTGAACACCCAGCACCCTGAGCACTGAGAACTGAGCACCCAGCACCCTGAGCACTGAGAACTGAGCACCCAGCACCCCGAGCACTGAGCACCCAGCACCCTGAGCACCCAGCACCCTGAGTACTGAGCACCCTGAGAACTGAGCACCCTGAGCACTGAGCACTGAGCACCCAGCACCCTGAGTACTGAGCACCCAACACTCTGAGCACTGAGCACCCAGCACGCTGAGTACTGAGCACTGAGCACACAGCACCCTGAGTACTGAGCACCCAGCACCCCGAGCACTGAGCACCCAGCGCCCCGAGCACTGAGCACCCAGCACCCTGAGCACTGAGCACTGAGCACACTGAGCACTGAGCACCCAGCACCCCGAGTACTGAGCACTGAACACCCTGAGTACTGCGCACCCAACACCCAGAGTACTGATCACCCAGCACCCTGAGAACTGAGCACCCAGCACCCTGAGTACTGAGCACCCAGCACCCTGAGTACTGAGCACCCAGCACCCTGAGCACTGAGCACTGAGCACCCAGCACCTTGAGCACTGAGCACTGACCACCCAGCACCCTGAGCACTGAGCACCCAGCACCCTGAGCACTGAGCACCCAGCACCCTGAGTACTGAGTACTCAGCACCCTGAGCACTGAGCACCCAGCACCCTGAGTACTGATCACCGAGCACCCCGAGCACTGAGCACCCAGCACCCTGAGTACTGAGCACCCAGCACCCTGAGTACTGAGCACCCAGCACCCTGAGTACTGAGCACCCAGCACCCTGAGCACTGAGCACCCAGCACCCCGAGCACTGAGCACCCAGCACCCTGAGTACTGAGCACCGAGGACTCTGAGCACTGAGCACCCAGCACGCTGAGTACTGAGCACTGAGCACCCTGAGTACTGAGCACCTAGCACCCTGAGTACTGAGCACCCAGCACCCTGAGCACTGAGCAGCCAGCACCCTCAGCACTGAGCACCCAGCACCCCGAGCACTGAGCACCCAGCACCCTGAGCACTGAGCACCCAGCACCCCGAGTACTGAGCACCCAGCACCCCGAGTACTGAGCACCGAGCACCCCGAGCACTGAGCACCCAGCACCCTGAGTACTGAGCACCCAGTACCCTGAGTACTGAGCACCCCGAGTACTGAGCACCCAGCACCCCGAGCACTGAGCACCCAGCACCCTGAGTACTGAGAACAGATCACCCTGTGTACTGAGCACCCAGCACCCTGAGTACTGAGCCCCCAGCACCCTGAGTACTGAGCACCCAGCAACCCGAGCACTGAGCACCCAGCACCCCGAGAATGAGCACCCAGCACCCTGAGTACTGAGAACCGAGCACCCTGAGTACTGAGCACCCAGCACCCTGAGTACTGAGCCCCCAGCATCCTGAGCACTGAGCACCCAGCACACCGAGCACTGAGCACCCAGCACCCCGAGAATGAGCACCCAGCACCCTGAGTACTGAGCACCCAGCACCCCGAGCACGGAGCACCCAGGACCCCGAGCACTGAGTACTGAGCACCAGCACCCTGAGTACTGAGCACCGAGCTCCCCGAGCACTGAGCACCCAGCACCCTGAGCACTGAGCACCCAGCACCCTGAGCACTGAGCACCCAGCACCCTGAGCACTGAGCACCCAGCACCCTGAGCACTGAGCACCCAGCACCCAGAGCACTGAGCACCCAGCACCCTGAGCACTGAGCACCCAGCACCCTGAGTACTGAGCACCCAGCACCCTGAGTACTGAGCACCCTGAGTACTGAGCACCGATCACCCTGAGCACTGAGCACCCAGCACCCTGAGTACTGAGCACCCAGCACCCTGAGCACTGAGCACCCAGCACCCTGAGCATTGAGCACCCAGCACCCTGAGTACTGAGCACCCAGAACCCTGAGTACTGAGTACAAAGCACCCTGAGCACTGAGCACCCAGCACCCTGAGTACTGAGCACGGAGCACCCTGAGTACTGAGCACCCAGCACCCTGAGTACTGAGCAACCAGCACCCTGAGCACTGAGCACCCAGCAGCCTGAGTACTGAGCACTGATCACCCTGAGCACTGAGCACCCAGCACCCCGAGCACTGAGCACACAGAACCCTGAGTACTGAGCACCTAGCACCCTGAGCACTGAGCACCGAGCACCCTGAGTACTGAACACCCAGCACCCTGAGCACTGAGCACTGAGCACCCAGCACCCTGAGCACTGAGCACGGAGCACCCAGCACCCCGAGCACTGAGCACCCAGCACCCTGAGCACCCAGCACCCTGAGCACTGAGCACCCTGAGCACTGAGCACCCTGAGCACTGAGCACTGAGCACCCAGCACCCTGAGTACTGAGCACCCAACACTCTGAGCAATGAGCACCCAGCACGCTGAGTACTGAGCACTGAGCACACAGCACCCTGAGCACTGAGCACCCAGCACCCTGAGCACTGAGCACTGAGCACCCAGCACCCCGAGCACTGAGCACCCAGCACCCTGAGCACCCAGCACCCTGAGCACTGAGCACCCTGAGTACTGAGCACCCAGCACCCTGAGCACTGAGCACACAGCACCCTGAGTACTGAGCACCCTGAGTAGTGAGCACTGATCACCCTGAGCACTGAGCACCCAGCACCCTGAGTACTGAGCACACAGCACCCTGAGCACTGAGCACCCAGCACCCTGAGCACTGAGCACCCAGCACCCTGAGTACTGAGCACCCAGAACCCTGAGTACTGAGTACAAAGCACCCTGAGCACTGAGCACCCAGCACCCTGAGTACTGAGCACCGAGCACCCTGAGTACTGAGCACCCAGCACCCTGAGTACTGAGCACCCAGCACCCTGAGCACTGAGCACCCAGCACCCTGAGTACTGAGCACCCAGCACCCTGAGTACTGAGCACCCAGCACCCTGAGTACGGAGCACCCAGCACCCTGAGTACTGAGCACCCAGCACCCTGAGTACTGAGCACCGAGCACCCGAGCACTGAGCAACCAGCACCCTGAGTACTGAGCACTGAGCACCCTGAGTACCAAGCACCGAACACCCTGAGTAGTGAGCACCCAGCACCCTGAGGACTGAGCACCCAGCACCCTGAGCACTGAGCACCCAGCACCCTGAGTAATGAGCACCCAGCACCCTGAGTACTGAGCACCCAGCACCCTGAGCACTGAGCACCCAGCACCCCGAGCACTGAGCACCCAGCACCCCGAGCACTGAGCACCCAGCACCCTGAGCACTGAGCACCCAGCACCCTGAGCACTGAGCACCCAGCACCCTGAGTACTGAGTACTCAGCACCCTGAGCACTGAGCACCCAGCACCCTGAGTACTGGTCACCGAGCACCCCGAGCACTGAGCACCCAGCACCCTGAGTACTGAGCACCCAGCACCCTGAGCACTGAGCACAAAGCACGCTGAGTACTGAGCTCTGAACACCCTGAGTACTTAGCACCGAGGACCCTGAGCACTCAGCACCCAGCACGCTGAGTACTAAGCACTGAGCACCCTGAGTACTGAGCACCTAGCACCCTGAGTACTGAGCACCCAGCACCCTGAGCACTGAGCAGCCAGCACCCTCAGCACTGAGCACCCAGCACCCCGAGCACTGAGCACCCAGCACCCTGAGCACTGAGCACCCAGCACCCCGAGTACTGAGCACCGAGCACCCCGAGCTCTGAGCACCCAGCACCCTGAGTACTGAGCACCCAGTACCCTGAGTACTGAGTACCCCGAGTACTGAGCACCCAGCACCCCGAGCACTGAGCACCCAGCACCCTGAGTACTGAGAACAGATCACCCCGAGCACGGAGCACCCAGTACCCCGAGCACTGAGTACTGAGCACCCAGCACCCTGAGTACTGAACACCGAGCTCCCCGAGCACTGAGCACCCAGCACCCTGAGCACTGAGCACCCAGCACCCTGAGCACTGAACACCCAGCACCCTGAGTACTGAGCACCCAGCACGCTGAGTACTGAGCACTCAGCACCCTGAGCACTGAGCACCCAGCACCCTGAGTACTGAGCACTGAGCACCCAGCACCCCGAGCACTAAACACCCAGCACCCTGTGTACTGAGCACTGAGCACCCTGATTACTAAGCACCTATCACCCTGAGTACTGAGCACTCAGCACCCTGAGCACTCAGCACCCAGCACCCCGAGCACTGAGCACAAAGCACCCTGAGCACTGAGCACCCAGCACCCAGAGCACTGAGCACCCAGCACCCTGAGCACTGAGCACCCAGCACCCTGAGTACTGAGCACCCAGCACCCTGAGTACTGAGCACCCAGCACCCTGAGTACTGAGCACCGAGCACCCTGAGTACTGAGCACCGAGCACCCTGAGTACTGAGCACCCAGCACCCTGAGCACTGAGCACCCAGCACCCTGAGTACTGAGCACCCAGCACCCTGAGTACTGAGCACCCAGCACCCCTAGCACTGAGCACCCAGCACCCTGAGTACTGAGCACCTAGCACCCTGAGCACTGAGCACCGAGTACCCTGAGTACTGAACACCCAGCACCCTGAGCACTGAGCACTGAGCACCCAGCACCCTGAGCACTGAGAACTGAGCACCCAGCACCCCGAGCACTGAGCACCCAGCACCCTGAGCACCCAGCACCCTGAGCACTGAGCACCCTGAGCACTGAGCACCCTGAGCACTGAGCACTGAGCACCCAGCACCCTGAGTACTGAGCACCCAGCACCCTGAGCACTGAGCACCCAGCACCCCGAGCACTGAGCACCCAGCACCCCGAGCACTGAGCACCCAGCACCCTGAGCACTGAGCACCCAGCACCCTGAGCACTGAGCACCCAGCACCCTGAGTACTGAGTACTCAGCACCCTGAGCACTGAGCACCCAGCACCCTGAGTACTGATCACCGAGCACCCCGAGCACTGAGCACCCAGCACCCTGAGTACTGAGCACCCAGCACCCTGAGCACTGAGCACAAAGCACGCTGAGTACTGAGCACTGAACACCCTGAGTACTGAGCACCGAGGACCCTGAGCACTCAGCACCCAGCACGCTGAGTACTAAGCACTGAGCACCCTGAGTACTGAGCACCTAGCACCCTTAGTACTGAGCACCCAGCACCCTGAGCACTGAGCAGCCAGCACCCTCAGCACTGAGCACCCAGCACCCCGAGCACTGAGCACCCAGCACCCCGAGCACTGAGCACCCAGCACCCCGAGTACTGAGCACCGAGCACCCCGAGCTCTGAGCACACAGCACCCTGATTACTGAGCACCCAGTACCCTGAGTACTGAGCACCCCGAGTACTGAGCACCCAGCACCCCGAGCACTGAGCACCCAGCACCCTGAGTACTGAGAACAGATCACCCCGAGCACGGAGCACCCAGTACCCCGAACACTGAGTACTGAGCACCCAGCACCCTGAGTACTGAGCACTGAGCTCCCCGAGCACTGAGCACCCAGCACCCTGAGCACTGAGCACCCAGCACCCTGAGCACTGAACACCCAGCACCCTGAGTACTGAGCACTGAGCACCCAGCACCCCGAGCACTGAGCACCCAGCACCCTGTGTACTGAGCACTGAGCACCCTGATTACTAAGCACCTAGCACCCTGAGTACTGAGCACCCAGGACCCTGAGCACTGAGCACCGAGCACCCCGAGCACTGAGCACTCAGCACCCTGAGCACCCAGCACCCATCACCGCGATCACTGAGCACCCAGCACCCTGAGCACTGAGCACCCAGCACCCTGAGCACTGAGCACCCAGCACCCAGAGCACTGAGCACCCAGCACCCTGAGCACTGAGCACCCAGCACCCTGAGTACTGAGCACCCAGCACCCTGAGTACTGAGCACCCAGCACCCTGAGTACTGAGCACCGAGCACCCGGAGTACTGAGCACCGAGCACCCTGAGTACTGAGCACCCAGCACCCTGAGCACTGAGCACCCAGCACCCTGAGTACTGAGCACCCAGCACCCTGAGTACTGAGCACCCAGCACCCCTAGCACTGAGCACCCAGCACCCTGAGTACTGAGCACCTAGCACCCTGAGCACTGAGCACCGAGCACACTGAGTACTGAACACCCAGCACCCTGAGCACTGAGCACTGAGCACCCAGCACCCTGAGCACTGAGAACTGAGCACCCAGCACCCCGAGCACTGAGCACCCAGCACCCTGAGCACCCAGCACCCTGAGCACTGAGCACCCTGAGCACTGAGCACCCTGAGCACTGAGCACTGAGCACCCAGCACCCTGAGTACTGAGCACCCAACACTCTGAGCACTGAGCACCCAGCACGCTGAGTACTGAGCACTGAGCACACAGCACCCTGAGTACTGAGCACCCAGCACCCCGAGCACTGAGCACCCAGCGCCCCGAGCACTGAGCACCCAGCACCCTGAGCACTGAGCACTGAGCACACTGAGCACTGAGCACCCAGCACCCCGAGTACTGAGCACTGAGCACCCTGAGTACTGCGCACCCAACACCCAGAGTACTGATCACCCAGCACCCTGAGAACTGAGCACCCAGCACCCTGAGTACTGAGCACCCAGCACCCTGAGTACTGAGCACCCAGCACCCTGAGCACTGAGCACTGAGCACCCAGCACCTTGAGCACTGAGCACTGACCACCCAGCACTCCGAGCACTGAGCACCCAGCACCCCAAGCACTGAGCACCCAGCGCCCTGAGCACTGAGCACCCAGCACCCTGAGCACTGAGCACCCAGCCCCCTGAGTACTGAGCACCCAGCACCATGAGTACTGAGCACCCAGCACCCTGAGCACTGAGCACCCTGAGGACTGAGCACCCAGCTCCCTGAGCACTGAGCACCCAGCACCCTGAGTACTGAGCACCGATCACCCTGAGCACTGAGCACCCAGCACCCCGAGCACTGAGCACCCAGCCCCCTGAGTACTGAGCACCCAGCACCCTGAGCACTGAGCACCCAGCACCCTGAGTACTGAGCACCCTGAGTACTGAGCACCG
This sequence comes from Microtus oregoni, assembly GCF_018167655.1. Taxonomy (NCBI): domain Eukaryota; kingdom Metazoa; phylum Chordata; class Mammalia; order Rodentia; family Cricetidae; genus Microtus; species Microtus oregoni. The sequence goes on from NW_024544606.1 coordinate 1,305,549, forward strand.
ATCACCCTGAGCACTGAGCACCCAGCACCCTGAGTACTGAGCACCCAGCAACCTGAGCACTGAGCAACCAGCACCCTGAGCACTGAGCACCCAGCACCCTGAGTACTGAGCACCCAGCACCCTGAATACTGAGTACCCAGCACCCTGAGCACTGAGGACCCAGCACCCTGAGTACTGAGCACCGAGCACCCTGAGTACTGAGCACCCAGCACCCTGAGTACTGAGCACACAGCACCCTGAGCACTGAGCACCCAGCACCATGAGTACTGAGCACCCAGCACCCTGAGTACTGAGCACCCAGCACCCAGAGCACTGAGCACCCAGCACCCCGAGCACGGAGCACCCAGGACCCCGAGCACTGAGTACTGAGCACCCAGCACCCTGAGTACTGAGCACCGAGCTAACCGAGCACTGAGCACCCTGAGTACTGAGCACCCAGCACCCTGTGCACTGAGCACCCAGCACCCTGTGCACTGAGCACCCAGCACCCTGAGCACTGAGCACCCAGCACCCTGAGTACTGAGCACCCAGCACGCTGAGTACTGAGCACCCAGCACCCTGAGCACTGAGCAGGCAGCACCCTGAGTACTGAGCACTGAGCACCCAGCACCCCGAGCACTGAGCACCCAGCACCCTGTGTACTGAGCACTGAGCACCCTGAGCAATGAGCACCGAGCACCCCGAGCACTGAGCACCCAGCACCCTGAGCACTCAGCACCCAGCACCCCGAGCACTGAGCACCGAGCACCCTGAGCACTGAGCACCCAGCACCCTGAGCACTCAGCACCCAGCACCCCGAGCACTGAGCACCCAGCACCCTGAGCACTGAGCACCCAGCACCATGAGCACGGAGCACCCCGAGTACTGAGCACCCAGCACCCTGAGCACTGAGCACCCAGCACCTTGAGTACTGAGCACCGAGCACCTCGAGCACTAAGCACCCAGCACCCTGAGTACTGAGCACCCAGCACCCTGAGCACTGAGCACCCAGAACCCTGAGCACTGAGCACCCAGCACCCTGAGCACGGAGCACCCAGCACCCTGAGTACTGAGCACCCAACACCCAGACTACTGAGCTCCCAGCACCCTGAGCACTGAGAACCCAGCACCCTGAGTACTGAGCACCCAGCACCCTGAGTACTGAACACCCAGCACCCTGAGCACTGAGCACTGAGCACCCTGAGCACTGAGTACTGAGCACTGAGCACCCTGGGCACTGAGCACCCAGCACCCCGAGTACTGAGCACCCAGCACCCCGAGCACTGAGCACCCAGCGCCCCGAGCACTGAGCACCCAGCACCCCGAGCACTGAGCACTGAGCACCCTGAGCACTGAGCACCAAGCACCCCGAGTACTGAGCACTGAGCACCCTGAGTACTGAGCACCAAGCACCCCGAGTACTGAGCACTGAGCACCCTGAGTACTGAGCACCCAGCACCCTGAGCACTGAGCACCCAGCACCCTGAGTACTGAGCACTGAAAACCCTGAGTACTGAGCACCGAGCACCCTGAGTACTGAGCACCCAGCACCCTGATCACTGAGCACGGAGCACCCCGAGGACTGAGCACCCAGCACCCTGAGCACTGAGCACCCAGCACCTTGAGTACTGAGCACCGAGCACAACGAGCACTGAGCACCCAGCACCCTGAGTACTGAGCACCCAGCACCCTGAGCACTTAGCACCCAGCTCCCTGAGCACTGAGCACGCAGCACCCCAAGCACTCAGCAACCAGCACCCTGAGTACTGAGCACAGAGCACCCTGAGCACTGAGCACCCAGCACGCTGAGTACTGAGCACCCAGCACCCTGAGTACTGAGCAACCAGCACCCTGAGCACTGAGCACTGAGCACCCAGCACCCTGAGCACTGAGCACTGAGCACCCAGCACCACAGCCCTGAGCACCCAGCACCCTGAGCACTGAGCACCCAGCACCCTGAGCACTGAGCACCCAGCACCCTGAGTACTGAGCAACCAGCTACCTGAGTACTGAGCACCCAGCACCCTGAGTACTGAGCACTCAGCAGCCTGAGTACTGAGCACCGAGCACACCGAGCAATGAGCACCCAGCACCCTGAGCACTGAGCACCCGGAGGACTGAGCACCCAGCACTCTGAGCACTGAGCACAGATCACTCTGAGCAGTGAGCACCCAGCACCCCGAGCACTGAGCACCCAGCACCCTGAGTACTGAGCACCCAGCACCCCGAGTACTGAGCACCCAGCACCCTGAGTACTGAGCACCCAGCACCCCGAGCACTGAGCACCCAGCACCCTGAGTACTGAGCACCCTGAGTACTGAGCACTGAGCACAGAGCATCCTGAGTACTGAGCACTCTGAGGACTGAGCACCCAGCACCCAGAGCACTGAGAACCCAGCACCCTGAGTACTGAGCACTGATCACCCTGAGCACTGAGCACCCAGCACCCCGAGCACTGAGCACCCAGCACCCTGAGTACTGAGCACCCAGCACCCTGAGCACTGAGCACCGAGCACCCTGAGTACTGAACACCCAGCACCTTGAGCACTCAGCACTGAGCACCCAGCACCCTGAGCACTGAGCACTGAGCATCCAGCACCCCGAGCACTGAGCACCCAGCACCCTGAGCACCCAGCACCCTGAGCACTGAGCACCCTGAGCACTGAGCACCCTGAGCACTGAGCACTGAGCACCCAGCACCCTGAGTACTGAGCACCCAACACTCTGAGCACTGAGCACCCAGCACGCTGAGTACTGAGCACTGAGCACACAGCACCCTGAGTACTGAGCACCCAGCACCCCGAGCACTGAGCACCCAGCGCCCCGAGCACTGAGCACCCAGCACCCCGAGCACTGAGCACTGAGCACACTGAGCACTGAGCACCCAGCACCCCGAGTACTGAGCACTGAGCGCCCTGAGTACTGAGCACCCAGCACCCCGAGTACTGAGCACTGAGCACCCTGAGTACTGAGCACCCAGCACCCTGAGCAATGAGAACCCTGAGTACTGAGCACCGAGCACACTGAGTACTGAGCACCCAGCCCCCTGAGCACTGAGCACGGAGCACCCCGAGGACTGAGCACCCCCACCCTGAGCACTGAGCACCCAGCACCTTGAGTACTGAGCACCGAGCACCCCGAGCACTGAGCACCCAGCACCCTGAGTACTGAGCACCCAACACCCAGAGTACTGAGCACCCAGCACCCTGAGTACTGAGCACCCAGCACCCTGAGCACTGAGCACTGAGCACCCAGCACCCTGAGCACTGAGCACTGACCACCCAGCACCCCGAGCACTGAGCACCCAGCACCCCGAGCACTGAGCACCCAGCGCCCTGAGCACTGAGCACCCAGCACCCTGAGCACTGAGCACCCAGCACCCTGAGTACTGAGCACCCAGCACCATGAGTACTGAGCACCCAGCACCCTGAGTACTGAGCACCGAGCAACCCGAGCACTGAGCACCCAGCACCCTGAGCACTGAGCACCCTGAGGACTGAGCACCCAGCACCCTGAGCACCGAGCACCCCGAGCACTGAGCACCCAGCACCCTGAGCACTGAGCACCCTGAGCACTGAGCACCCAGCACACCGAGCACTGAGCACCCAGCACCCTGAGTACTGAGCACCCATCACCCTGAGCACTGAGCACCCAGCACCCTGAGTACTGAGCACCCTGAGTACTGAGCACCGATCACCCTGAGCACTGAGCACCCAGCACCCTGAGTACTGAGCACCCAGCACCCTGAGCACTGAGCACCCAGCACCCTGAGCACTGAGCACCCAGCACCCTGAGTACTGGTCACCGAGCACCCCGAGCACTGAGCACCCAGCACCCTGAGTACTGAGCACCCAGCACCCTGAGCACTGAGCACAAAGCACGCTGAGTACTGAGCTCTGAACACCCTGAGTACTTAGCACCGAGGACCCTGAGCACTCAGCACCCAGCACGCTGAGTACTAAGCACTGAGCACCCTGAGTACTGAGCACCTAGCACCCTGAGTACTGAGCACCCAGCACCCTGAGCACTGAGCAGCCAGCACCCTCAGCACTGAGCACCCAGCACCCCGAGCACTGAGCACCCAGCACCCTGAGCACTGAGCACCCAGCACCCCGAGTACTGAGCACCGAGCACCCCGAGCTCTGAGCACCCAGCACCCTGAGTACTGAGCACCCAGTACCCTGAGTACTGAGCACCCCGAGTACTGAGCACCCAGCACCCCGAGCACTGAGCACCCAGCACCCTGAGTACTGAGAACAGATCACCCCGAGCACGGAGCACCCAGTACCCCGAGCACTGAGTACTGAGCACCCAGCACCCTGAGTACTGAGCACCGAGCTCCCCGAGCACTGAGCACGGAGCACCCTGAGCACTGAGCACCCAGCACCCTGAGCACTGAACACCCAGCACCCTGAGTACTGAGCACCCAGCACGCTGAGTACTGAGCACTCAGCACCCTGAGCACTGAGCACCCAGCACCCTGAGTACTGAGCACTGAGCACCCAGCACCCCGAGCACTGAACACCCAGCACCCTGTGTACTGAGCACTGAGCACCCTGATTACTAAGCACCTAGCACCCTGAGTACTGAGCACCCAGGACCCTGAGCACTGAGCACCGAGCACCCCGAGCACTGAGCACTCAGCACCCTGAGCACTCAGCACCCAGCACCCCGAGCACTGAGCACCCAGCACCCTGAGCACTGAGCACCCAGCACCCAGAGCACTGAGCACCCAGCACCCTGAGCACTGAGCACCCAGCACCCTGAGTACTGAGCACCCAGCACCCTGAGCACTGAGCACCCAGCACCCTGAGCACTGAGCACCCAGCACCCTGAGTACTGGTCACCGAGCACCCCGAGCACTGAGCACCCAGCACCCTGAGTACTGAGCACCCAGCACCCTGAGCACTGAGCACAAAGCACGCTGAGTACTGAGCTCTGAACACCCTGAGTACTTAGCACCGAGGACCCTGAGCACTCAGCACCCAGCACGCTGAGTACTAAGCACTGAGCACCCTGAGTACTGAGCACCTAGCACCCTGAGTACTGAGCACCCAGCACCCTGAGCACTGAGCAGCCAGCACCCTCAGCACTGAGCACCCAGCACCCCGAGCACTGAGCACCCAGCACCCTGAGCACTGAGCACCCAGCACCCCGAGTACTGAGCACCGAGCACCCCGAGCTCTGAGCACCCAGCACCCTGAGTACTGAGCACCCAGTACCCTGAGTACTGAGCACCCCGAGTACTGAGCACCCAGCACCCCGAGCACTGAGCACCCAGCACCCTGAGTACTGAGAACAGATCACCCCGAGCACGGAGCACCCAGTACCCCGAGCACTGAGTACTGAGCACCCAGCACCCTGAGTACTGAGCACCGAGCTCCCCGAGCACTGAGCACGGAGCACCCTGAGCACTGAGCACCCAGCACCCTGAGCACTGAACACCCAGCACCCTGAGTACTGAGCACCCAGCACGCTGAGTACTGAGCACTCAGCACCCTGAGCACTGAGCACCCAGCACCCTGAGTACTGAGCACTGAGCACCCAGCACCCCGAGCACTGAACACCCAGCACCCTGTGTACTGAGCACTGAGCACCCTGATTACTAAGCACCTAGCACCCTGAGTACTGAGCACCCAGGACCCTGAGCACTGAGCACCGAGCACCCCGAGCACTGAGCACTCAGCACCCTGAGCACTCAGCACCCAGCACCCCGAGCACTGAGCACCCAGCACCCTGAGCACTGAGCACCCAGCACCCAGAGCACTGAGCACCCAGCACCCTGAGCACTGAGCACCCAGCACCCTGAGTACTGAGCACCCAGCACCCTGAGTAAAGAGCACCCAGCACCCTGAGTACTGAGCACCGAGCACCCTGAGTACTGAGCACCGAGCACCCTGAGTACTGAGCACCCAGCACCCTGAGCACTGAGCACCCAGCACCCTGAGTACTGAACACCCAGCACCCTGAGTACTGAGCACCCAGCACCCCTAGCACTGAGCACCCAGCACCCTGAGTACTGAGCACCTAGCACCCTGAGCACTGAGCACCGAGCACCCTGAGTACTGAACACCCAGCACCCTGAGCACTGAGCACTGAGCACCCAGCAACCTGAGCACTGAGAACTGAGCACCCAGCACCCCGAGCACTGAGCACCCAGCACCCTGAGCACCCAGCACCCTGAGCACTGAGCACCCTGAGCACTGAGCACCCTGAGCACTGAGCACTGAGCACCCAGCACCCTGAGTACTGAGCACCCAGCACCCTGAGCACTGAGCACCCAGCACCCCGAGCACTGAGCACCCAGCACCCCGAGCACTGAGCACCCAGCACCCTGAGCACTGAGCACCCAGCACCCTGAGCACTGAGAACCCAGCACCCTGAGTACTGAGTACTCAGCACCCTGAGCACTGAGCACCCAGCACCCTGAGTACTGAACACCGAGCACCCCGAGCACTGAGCACCCAGCACCCTGAGTACTGAGCACCCAGCACCCTGAGCACTGAGCACAAAACACGCTGAGTACTGAGCACTGAACACCCTGAGTACTGAGCACCGAGGACCCTGAGCACTCAGCACCCAGCACGCTGAGTACTAAGCACTGAGCACCCTGAGTACTGAGCACCTAGCACCCTGAGTACTGAGCACCCAGCACCCTGAGCACTGAGCAGCCAGCACCCTCAGCACTGAGCACCCAGCACCCCGAGCACTGAGCACCCAGCACCCTGAGCACTGAGCACCCAGCACCCCGAGTACTGAGCACCGAGCACCCCGAGCTCTGAGCACCCAGCACCCTGATTACTGAGCACCCAGTACCCTGAGTACTGAGCACCCCGAGTACTGAGCACCCAGCACCCCGAGCACTGAGCACCCAGCACCCTGAGTACTGAGAACAGATCACCCCGAGCACGGAGCACCCAGTACCCCCGAACACTGAGTACTGAGCACCCAGCACCCTGAGTACTGAGCACCGAGCTCCCCGAGCACTGAGCACCCAGCACCCTGAGCACTGAGCACCCAGCACCCTGAGCACTGAACACCCAGCACCCTGAGTACTGAGCACCCAGCACGCTGAGTACTGAGCACTCAGCACCCTGAGCACTGAGCACCCAGCACCCTGAGTACTGAGCACTGAGCACCCAGCACCCCGAGCACTGAGCACCCAGCACCCTGTGTACTGAGCACTGAGCACCCTGATTACTAAGCACCTAGCACCCTGAGTACTGAGCACCCAGGACCCTGAGCACTGAGCACCCCGAGCACTGAGCACTCAGCACCCTGAGCACTCAGCACCCATCACCCCGATCACTGAGCACCCAGCACCCTGAGCACTGAGCACCCAGCACCCTGAGCACTGAGCACCCAGCACCCCGAGCACTGAGCACCCAGCACCCTGAGCACTGAGCACCCAGCACCCCGAGTACTGAGCACCGAGCACCCCGAGCTCTGAGCACCCAGCACCCTGAGTACTGAGCACCCAGTACCCTGAGTACTGAGCACCCCGAGTACTGAGCACCCAGCACCCCGAGCACTGAGCACCCAGCACCCTGAGTACTGAGAACAGATCACCCCGAGCACTGAGCACCCAGCACCCAGAGCACTGAGCACCCAGCACCCTGAGCACTGAGCACCCAGCACCCTGAGTACTGAGCACCCAGCACCCTGAGTACTGAGCACCCAGCACCCTGAGTACTGAGCACCGAGCACCCGGAGTACTGAGCACCGAGCACCCTGAGTACTGAGCACCCAGCACCCTGAGCACTGAGCACCCAGCACCCTGAGTACTGAGCACCCAGCACCCTGAGTACTGAGCACCCAGCACCCCTAGCACTGAGCACCCAGCACCCTGAGTACTGAGCAACTAGCACCCTGAGCACTGAGCACCGAGCACACTGAGTACTGAACACCCAGCACCCTGAGCACTGAGCACTGAGCACCCAGCACCCTGAGCACTGAGAACTGAGCACCCAGCACCCCGAGCACTGAGCACCCAGCACCCTGAGCACCCAGCACCCTGAGCACTGAGCACCCTGAGCACTGAGCACCCTGAGCACTGAGCACTGAGCACCCAGCACCCTGAGTACTGAGCACCCAACACTCTGAGCACTGAGCACCCAGCACGCTGAGTACTGAGCACTGAGCACACAGCACCCTGAGTACTGAGCACCCAGCACCCCGAGCACTGAGCACCCAGCGCCCCGAGCACTGAGCACCCAGCACCCTGAGCACTGAGCACTGAGCACACTGAGCACTGAGCACCCAGCACCCCGAGTACTGAGCACTGAGCACCCTGAGTACTGCGCACCCAACACCCAGAGTACTGATCACCCAGCACCCTGAGAACTGAGCACCCAGCACCCTGAGTACTGAGCACCCAGCACCCTGAGTACTGAGCACCCAGCACCCTGAGCACTGAGCACTGAGCACCCAGCACCTTGAGCACTGAGCACTGACCACCCAGCACCCCGAGCACTGAGCACCCAGCACCCCAAGCACTGAGCACCCAGCGCCCTGAGCACTGAGCACCCAGCACCCTGAGCACTGAGCACCCAGCCCCCTGAGTACTGAGCACCCAGCACCATGAGTACTGAGCACCCAGCACCCTGAGCACTGAGCACCCTGAGCACTGAGCACCCAGCTCCCTGAGCACTGAGCACCCAGCACCCTGAGTACTGAGCACCGATCACCCTGAGCACTGAGCACCCAGCACCCCGAGCACTGAGCACCCAGCACCCTGAGTACTGAGCACCCAGCACCCTGAGCACTGAGCACCCAGCACCCTGAGTACTGAGCACCCTGAGTACTGAGCACCGATCACCCTGAGCACTGAGCACCCAGCACCCTGAGTACTGAGCACCCAGCACCCTGAGCACTGAGCAACCAGCACCCTGAGCACTGAGCACCCAGCACCCTGAGTACTGAGCACCCAGCACCCTGAGTACTGAGTACCCAGCACCCTGAGCACTGAGGACCCAGCACCCTGAGTACTGAGCACCGAGCACCCTGAGTACTGAGCACCCAGCACCCTGAGTACTGAGCACACAGCACCCTGAGCACTGAGCACCCAGCACCCTGAGTACTGAGCACCCAGCACCCTGAGTACTGAGCACCCAGCACCCAGAGCACTGAGCACCCAGCACCCCGAGCACGGAGCACCCAGGACCCCGAGCACTGAGTACTGAGCACCCAGCACCCTGAGTACTGAGCACCGAGCTAACCGAGCACTGAGCACCCTGAGTACTGAGCACCCAGCACCCTGTGCACTGAGCACCCAGCACCCTGTGCACTGAGCACCCAGCACCCTGAGCACTGAGCACCCAGCACCCTGAGTACTGAGCACCCAGCACGCTGAGTACTGAGCACCCAGCACCCTGAGCACTGAGCAGGCAGCACCCTGAGTACTGAGCACTGAGCACCCAGCACCCCGATCACTGAGCACCCAGCACCCTGTGTACTGAGCACTGAGCACCCTGAGCACTGAGCACCGAGCACCCCGAGCACTGAGCACCCAGCACCCTGAGCACTCAGCACCCACCACCCCGAGCACTGAGCACCGAGCACCCCGAGCACTGAGCACCCAGCACCCTGAGCACTCAGCACCCAGCACCCCGAGCACTGAGCACCCAGCACCCTGAGCACTGAGCACCCAGCACCATGAGCACGGAGCACCCCGAGTACTGAGCACCCAGCACCCTGAGCACTGAGCACCCAGCACCTTGAGTACTGAGCACCGAGCACCTCGAACACTAAGCACCCAGCACCCTGAGTACTGAGCACCCAGCACCCTGAGCACTGAGCACCCAGAACCCTGAGCACTGAGCACCCAGCACCCTGAGCACGGAGCACCCAGCACCCTGAGTACTGAGCACCCAACACCCAGACTACTGAGCTCCCAGCACCCTGAGCACTGAGCACCCAGCACCCTGAGTACTGAGCACCCAGCACCCTGAGTACTGAACACCCAGCACCCTGAGCACTGAGCACTGAGCACCCTGAGCACTGAGTACTGAGCACTGAGCACCCTGAGCACTGAGCACCCAGCACCCCGAGTACTGAGCACCCAGCACCCCGAGCACTGAGCACCCAGCGCCCCGAGCACTGAGCACCCAGCACCCCGAGCACTGAGCACTGAGCACCCTGAGCACTGAGCACCAAGCACCCCGAGTACTGAGCACTGAGCACCCTGAGTACTGAGCACCAAGCACCACGAGTACTGAGCACTGAGCACCCTGAGTACTGAGCACCCAGCACCCTGAGCACTGAGCACCCAGCACCCTGAGTACTGAGCACTGAAAACCCTGAGTACTGAGCACCGAGCACCCTGAGTACTGAGCACCCAGCACCCTGATCACTGAGCACGGAGCACCCCGAGGACTGAGCACCCAGCACCCTGAGCACTGAGCACCCAGCACCTTGAGAACTGAGCACCGAGCACAATGAGCACTGAGCACCCAGCACCCTGAGTACTGAGCACCCAGCACCCTGAGCACTGAGCACCCAGCTCCCTGAGCACTGAGCACGCAGCACCCCAAGCACTCAGCAACCAGAACCCTGAGTACTGAGCACAGAGCACCCTGAGCACTGAGCACCCAGCACCCTGAGTACTGAGCACCCAGCACCCTGAGTACTGAGCACCCAGCACCCTGAGCACTGAGCACTGAGCACCCAGCACCCTGAGCACTGAGCACTGAGCACCCAGCACCACAGCCCTGAGCACCCAGCACCCCGAGCACTGAGCACCCAGCACCCTGAGCACTGAGCACCCAGCACCCTGAGTACTGAGCAACCAGCTACCTGAGTACTGAGCACCCAGCACCCTGAGTACTGAGCACTCAGCAGCCTGAGTACTGAGCACCGAGCACACCGAGCAATGAGCACCCAGCACCCTGAGCACTGAGCACCCGGAGGACTGAGCACCCAGCACTCTGAGCACTGAGCACAGATCACTCTGAGCAGTGAGCACCCAGCACCCCGAGCACTGAGCACCCAGCACCCTGAGTACTGAGCACCCAGCACCCCGAGTACTGAGCACCCAGCACCCTGAGCACTGAGCACCCAGCACCCCGAGCACTGAGCACCCAGCACCCTGAGTACTGAGCACCCTGAGTACTGAGCACTGAGCACAGAGCATCCTGAGTACTGAGCACTCTGAGGACTGAGCACCCAGCACCCAGAGCAATGAGAACCCAGCACCCTGAGTACTGAGCAATGATCACCCTGAGCACTGAGCACCCAGCACCCCGAGCACTGAGCACCCAGCACCCTGAGTACTGAGCACCCAGCACCCTGAGCACTGAGCACCGAGCACCCTGAGTACTGAACACCCAGCACCTTGAGCACTCAGCACTGAGAACCCAGCACCCTGAGCACTGAGCACTGAGCACCCAGCACCCCGAGCACTGATCACCCAGCACCCTGAGCACCCAGCACCCTGAGCACTGAGCACCCTGAGCACTGAGCACCCTGAGCACTGAGCACTGAGCACCCAGCACCCTGAGTACTGAGCACCCAACACTCTGAGCACTGAGCACCCAGCACGCTGAGTACTGAGCACTGAGCACACAGCACCCTGAGTACTGAGCACCCAGCACCCCGAGCACTGAGCACCCAGCGCCCCGAGCACTGAGCACCCAGCACCCCGAGCACTGAGCACTGAGCACACTGAGCACTGAGCACCCAGCACCCCGAGTACTGAGCACTGAGCGCCCTGAGTACTGAGCACCCAGCACCCCGAGTACTGAGCACTGAGCACCCTGAGTACTGAGCACCCAGCACCCTGAGCACTGAGAACCCTGAGTACTGAGCACCGAGCACACTGAGTACTGAGCACCCAGCCCCCTGAGCACTGAGCACGGAGCACCCCGAGGACTGAGCACCCCCACCCTGAGCACTGAGCACCCAGCACCTTGAGTACTGAGTACCGAGCACCCCGAGCACTGAGCGCCCAGCACCCTGAGTACTGAGCACCCAACACTCAGAGTACTGAGCACCCAGCACCCTGAGTACTGAGCACCCAGCACCCTGAGCACTGAGCACTGAGCACCCAGCACCCTGAGCACTGAGCACTGACCACCCAGCACCCCGAGCACTGAGCACCCAGCACCCCGAGCACTGAGCACCCAGCGCCCTGAGCAATGAGCACCCAGCACCCTGAGCACTGAGCACCCAGCCCCCTGAGTACTGAGCACCCAGCACCATGAGTACTGAGCACCCAGCACCCTGAGTACTGAGCACCGAGCAACCCGAGCACTGAGCACCCAGCACCCTGAGCACTGAGCACCCTGAGGACTGAGCACCCAGCACCCTGAGCACCGAGCACCCCGAGCACTGCGCACCCAGCACCCTGAGCACTGAGCACCCTGAGCACTGAGCACCCAGCACACCGAGCACTGAGCACCCAGCACCCTGAGTACTGAGCACCCATCACCCTGAGCACTGAGCACCCAGCACCCTGAGTACTGAGCACCCTGAGTACTGAGCACCGATCACCCTGAGCACTGAGCACCCAGCACCCTGAGTACTGAGCACCCAGCACCCTGAGCACTGAGCACCCAGCACCCTGCGCACTGAGCACACAGCACCCTGAGTACTGAGCACCCAGAACCCTGAGTACTGAGTACAAAGCACCCTGAGCACTGAGCACCCAGCACCCTGAGTACTGAGCACCGAGCACACTAAGTACTGAGCACCAAGCACCCTGAGTACTGAGCACCCAGCACCCTGAGCACTGAGCACCCAGCACCCTGAGTACTGAGCACCCAGCACCCTGAGTACTGAGCACCCAGCACCCTGAGTACTGAGCACCGAGCACCCCGAGCACTGAGCAACCAGCACCCTGAGTACTGAGCACTGAGCACCCTGAGTACTGAGCACCGAACACCCTGAGTACTGAGCACCCAGCACCCTGAGGACTGAGCACCCAGCACCCTGAACACTGAGCACCCAGCACCCTGAGTACTGAGCCCCCAGCACCCTGAGTACTGAGCACCCAGCACCCTGAGCACTGAGCACCCAGCACCCCGAGCACTGAGCACCCAGCACCCCGAGCACTGAGCACCCAGCACCCCGAGCACTGAGCACCCAGCACCCTGAGCACTGAGCACCCAGCACCCTGAGCACTGAGCACCCAGCACCCTGAGTACTGAGTACTCAGCACCCTGAGCACTGAGCACCCAGCACCCTGAGTACTGATCACAGAGCACCCCGAGCACTGAGCACCCAGCACCCTGAGTACTGAGCACCCAGCACCCTGAGTACTGAGCACCCAGCACCCTGAGTACTGAGCACCCAGCACCCTGAGCACTGAGCACAAAGCACGCTGAGTACTGAGCACTGAGCACCCGGAGTACTGAGCACCGAGGACCCTGAGAACTGAGCACCCAGCACGCTGAGTACTGAGCACCCAGCACCCTGAGTACTGAGCACCCAGCACCCTGAGTACTGAGCACCTAACACCCTGAGTACTGAGCACCCAGCACCCTGAGCACTGAGCAGCCAGCACCCTCAGCACTGAGCACCCAGCACCCCGAGCACTGAGCACCCAGCACCCTGAGCACTGAGCACCCAGCACCCCGAGTACTGAGCACCCAGCACCCCGAGTACTGAGCACCGAGCACCCCGAGCACTGAGCACCCAGCACCCTGAGTACTGAGCACCCAGTACCCTGAGTACTGAGCACACCGTGTACTGAGCACCCAGCACCCCGAGCACTGAGCACCCAGCACCCTGAGTACTGAGAACAGATCACCCTGAGTACTGAGCACCCAGCACCCTGAGTACTGAGCCCCCAGCACCCTGAGTACTGAGCACCCAGCAACCCGAGCACTGAGCACCCAGCACCCCGAGAATGAGCACCCAGCACCCTGAGTACTGAGAACCGAGCACCCTGAGTACTGAGCACGCAGCACCCTGAGTACTGAGCCCCCAGCACCCTGAGCACTGAGCACCCAGCGCCCCGAGCACTGAGCACCCAGCACCCTAAGCACTTAGCACCCAACACCCGGAGTACTGAACACCCAGAACACCGAGCACTGAGCACCCAGCACCCTGAGCACTGAGCACCCAGCACCCTGAGCACTGATCACCCAGGACCCTGAGCACTGAGCACCCAGCACCCTGAGTACTGAGCACCCAGCACCCTGAGCACTGAGCACCCTGCACCCTGAGTACTGAGCACCCAGCACGCTGAGTATTGAGCAACCAGCACCCTGAGCACTGAGCACCCAGCACCCTGAGCACGGAGCACCCAGCACCCTGAGCACTGAGCACCCAGCATCCTGAGTACTGAGCACCCAGCACGCTGAGAACTGAGCACTCAGCACCCTGAGCACTGAGCACCCAGCACCCTGAGTACTGAGCACTGAGCACCCAGCACCCCTAGCACTGAGCACCCAGCACCCTGTGTACTGAGCACTGAGCACCCTGAGTACTAAGCACCCAGCACCCTGAGTACTGAGCACCCAGGACCCTGAGCACTGAGCACCGAGCACCCCGAGCACTGAGCACCCAGCACCCTGAGCACTCAGCACCCATCACCCCGATCACTGAGCACCCAGCACCCTGAGCACTGAGCACCCAGCACCCTGAGCACTGAGCACCCAGCACCCAGAGCACTGAGCACCCAGCAACCTGAGCACTGAGCACCCAGCACCCTGAGTACTGAGCACCCAGCACCCTGAGTACTGAGCACCCAGACCCCGAGCACTGAGGACCCAGCACCCCTAGCACTGTGCACCCAGCACCCTGAGTACTGAGAACCCAGCACCCTGAGTACTGAGCACCCAGCACCCTGAGCACTGAGCACCCAGCAGCCCGAGCACTGAGCACCCAGCATCCTGAGCACTGGGCACTGAGCACCCAGCACCCCGAGTACTAAGCACCCAGCACCTAGAGTACTGAGCACCCAGCACCCTGAGTAATGAGCACCCAGCACACCGAGCACTGAGCACCCAGCACCCTGAGCACTGAGCACCCAACACCCTGAGTACTGAGCATCAAGCACGCTGAGCACTGAGCACCCAGCACCCTGAGCACTGAGCACCCAGCACCCTGAGCACTGAGCACTCAGCCCCTTGAGTACTGAGCACCGAGCACCCTGAGTACTGAGCACCCAGCACCATGAGTACTGAGCACCAAGCACCCTGAGTACTGAGTACTGAGCACCCAGCACACTGAGCACTGAGCACCAAGCACCCTGAGTACTGAGCACTGAGCACTGACCACCCTGAGCACTGAGCACCCAGCACCCTGAGCACTGAGCACCCAGCATCCTGAGCACTGAGTACTGACCACCCAGCACCCTGAGCACTGAGCAGCCAGCACCCTGAGCACTGAGCACCAAGCACCCTGAGTACTGAGCACCCAGCGCCCCAAACACTGAGCACCGAGCACCCTGAGAACTGAGCACCGAGCACCCTGAGTACTCAGCACCCAGCACCATGAGTACTGAGCCCCGAACACCCAGAGTACTGAGCAACCTGAGTACTGAGCACCCAGTACCCCGAGAATGAGCACCCAGCACCATGAGTACTGAGCACC
This sequence comes from Microtus oregoni, assembly GCF_018167655.1. NCBI lineage: Eukaryota > Metazoa > Chordata > Mammalia > Rodentia > Cricetidae > Microtus > Microtus oregoni. The sequence goes on from NW_024544606.1 coordinate 1,321,065, forward strand.
GAACACCCTGAGCACTGAGCACCCAGCACCCTGAGTACTGAGCACCAAGCACCCTGAGTTCTGAGCACCCAGCACCCTGAGTACTGAGCACCCAGCACCATGAGTACTGAGCCCCGAGCACCCAGAGTACTGAGCAACCTGCTTACTGAGCACCCAGTACCCCGAGAATGAGCAGGCAGCACCATGAGTACTGAGCACCGAGCACCCTGAGTTCTGTGCACCCAGCACCCTGAGCACTGAGCACACAGAGTACTGAGCAACCAGCACCGTGAGCACTGAGCACCCAGCACCCCGAGCACTGAGCACCCAGCACCCGACCACTGAGCACTGAGCACCCTGAGCACTGAGGACCCAGCACCCCGAGCACTGAGCACCCAGCACCCTGAGTACTGAGCACCCAGCACCCTGAGCACTGAGGACCCAGCATCCCGAGCACTGAGCACCCAGCACGCTGAGTACTGAGCACTGAGCACCCAGCACCCTGAGTACTGAGCACCCAGCACCCTGAGTACTGAGCACCCAGCACCCCAAGCACTGAGCACTGAGCAACCTGAGTACTGAGCACTGAGCACCCTTAGTACTGAGCACCGAGCACCCTGAGTACTGAGCACCCAGCACCCCGAGCACTGAGCACTGAGCAACCTGAGTGCTGAGAAACAAGCACCCCGAGTACTGAGCACTGAGCACCCTGAGTACTGAGCACCCAGCACCCTGAGCACTGAGCACCCAGCACCCTGAGTACTGAGCACTGAGAACCCTGAGTACTGAACACCGAGCACCCTGAGTACTGAGCACCCAGCACCCTGAGCACCGAGCACGGAGCACCCCAAGGACTGAGCACCCAGCACCCTGAGCACTGAGCACCCAGCACCCTGTGTACTGAGCACTGAGCAAACTGAGTACTAAGCACCCAGCACCCTGAGTACTGAGCACCCAGAACCCTGAGCACTGAGCACCGAGCACCCCGAGCACTGAGCACCCAGCACCCTGAGCACTCAGCACCCATCACCCCGATCACTGAGCACCCAGCACCCTGAGCACTGAGCACCCAGCACCCTGAGCACTGAGCACCCAGCACCCAGAGCACTGAGCACCCAGCACCCTGAGCACTGAGCACCCAGCACCCTGAGTACTGAGCACCCAGCACCCTGAGTACTGAGCACCCAGACCCCGAGCACTGAGGACCCAGCACCCCTAGCACTGTGCACCCAGCACCCTGAGTACTGAGAACCCAGCACCCTGAGTACTGAGCACCCAGCACCCTGAGCACTGAGCACCCAGCAGCCCGAGCACTGAGCACCCAGCATCCTGAGCACTGGGCACTGAGCACCCAGCACCCCGAGTACTAAGCACCCAGCACCCTGAGTACTGAGCACCCAGCACCCTGAGTAATGAGCACCCAGCACCCCGAGCACTGAGCACCCAGCACCCTGAGCACTGAGCACCCAAAACCCTGAGTACTGAGCATCAAGCACGCTGAGCACTGAGCACCCAGCACCCTGAGCACTGAGCACCCAGCAAGCTGAGCACTGAGCACTCAGCACCTTGAGTACTGAGCACCGAGCAACCCGAGCACTGAGCACCGGGTAACCCGAGCACTGAGCACCCAGCACCCTGAGTACTGAGCACCAAGCACCCTGAGTACTGAGCACTGAGCACTGACCACCCTGAGCACTGAGCACCCAGCACCCTGAGCACTGAGAACCCAGCTTCCTGAGCACTGAGTACTGAGCACCCAGCACCCTGAGCACTGAGCAGCCAGCACCCTGAGCACTGAGCACCAAGCACCCTGAGTACTGAGCACCCAGCACCCCAAACACTGAGCACCGAGCACCCTGAGAACTGAGCACCGAGCACCCTGAGTACTGAGCACCCAGCACCATGAGTACTGAGCCCCGAGCACGCAGAGTACTGAGCAACCTGAGTACTGAGCACCCAGTACCCCGAGAATGAGCACCCAGCACCATGAGTACTGAGCACCGAGCACCCTGAGCACTGAGCACCCAGCACCCTGAGTACTGAGCACCAAGCACCCTGAGTTCTGAGCACCCAGCACCCTGAGTACTGAGCACCCAGCACCATGAGTACTGAGCCCCGAGCACCCAGAGTACTGAGCAACCTGAGTACTGAGCACCCAGTACCCCGAGAATGAGCACCCAGCACCATGAGTACTGAGCACCGAGCACCCTGAGTTCTGAGCACCCAGCACCCTGAGCACTGAGCACACAGAGTACTGAGCAACCAGCACCGTGAGCACTGAGCACACAGCACCCCGAGCACTGAGCACCCAGCACCCCGACCACTGAGCACTGAGCACCCTGAGCACTGAGGACCCAGCACCCCGAGCACTGAGCACCCAGCACCCTGAGTACTGAGCACCCAGCACCCTGAGCACTGAGGACCCAGCATCCCGATCACTGAGCACCCAGCACGCTGAGTACTGAGCACTGAGCACCCAGCACCCTGAGTACTGAGCACCCAGCACCCTGAGTACTGAGCACCCAGTACCCCAAGCACTGAGCACTGAGCAACCTGAGTACTGAGCACTGAGCACCCTTAGTACTGAGCACCGAGCACCCTGAGTACTGAGCACCCAGCACCCCGAGCACTGAGCACTGAGCAACCTGAGTGCTGAGCAACAAGCACCCCGAGTACTGAGCACTGAGCACCCTGAGTACTGAGCACCCAGCACCCTGAGCACTGAGCACCCAGCACCCTGAGTACTGAGCACTGAGAACCCTGAGTACTGAACACCGAGCACCCTGAGTACTGAGCACCCAGCACCCTGATCACTGAGCACGGAGCACCCCGAGGACTGAGCACCCAGCACCCTGAGCACTGAGCACCCAGCACCTTGAGTACTGAGCACCGAGCACCCCGAGCACTGAGCACCCAGCACCCTGAGTACTGAGCACCCAGCACCCTGAGCACTGAGCACGGAGCACCCCGAGGACTGAGCACCCAGCACCCTGAGCACTGAGCACCCAGCACCTTTAGTACTGAGCACCGAGCACCCCAAGCACTGAGCACCCAGGACCCTGAGCACTGAGCACCCAGCACCCCGAGAACTGAGCACCCAGCACCCTGAGTACTGAGCACCCAACACCCAGAGTACTGAGCACCCAGCACCCTGAGAACTGAGCACCCAGCACCCTGAGTACTGAGCACCCAGCACCCTGAGTACTGAGCACCCAGCACCCTGAGCACTGAGCACTGAGCACCCAGCACCTTGAGCACTGAGCACTGACCACCCAGCACCCCGAGCACTGAGCACCCAGCACCCCGAGCACTGAGCACCCAGCGCCTTGAGCACTGAGCACCCAGCACCCTGAGCACTGAGCACCCAGTCCCCTGAGTACTGAGCACCCAGCACCATGAGTACTGAGCACCCAGCACCCTGAGTACTGAGCAGTCAGCACCCTGAGTACTGAGCACCGAGCACCCCGAGCACTGAGCACCCAGCACCCTGAGCACTGAGCACCCTGAGGACTGAGCACCCAGCACACTGAGCACTGAGCACCCAGCACATTGAGTACGGAGCACCGATCACCCTGAGCACTGAGCACCCAGCACCCCGAGCACTGAGCACCCAGCACCCTGAGTACTGAGTACCCAGCACCCTGAGCACTGGGCACCCAGCACCCTGAGTACTGAGCACCCTGAGTACTGAGCACCGATCACCCTGAGCACTGAGCACCCAGCACCCTGAGTACTGAGCACCCAGCACCCTGAGCACTGAGCACCCAGCACCCTGAGTACTGAGCACCCAGCACCCTGAGTACTGAGCACCCAGCACCCTGAGTACTGAGTACCCAGCACCCTGCGCACTGAGCACCCAGCACCCTGAGTACTGAGCACCGAGCACCCTGAGTACTGAGCACCCAGCACCCTGAGTACTGAGCACCCACCACCCTGAGCACTGAGCACCCAGCATCCTGAGTACTGAGCACCCAGCACCCTGAGTACTGAGCACCCAGCACCCAGAGCACTGAGCACCCAGCACCCTGAGCACTCAGCACCCAGGACCCCGAGCACTGAGTATTGAGCACCCAGCACCCTGAGTACTGAGCACGCAGCACGCTGAGTACTGAGCACCCAGCACCCCGAGAACTGAGCACCCAGCACCATGAGTACTGAGCACCCAGCACCCTGAGTACTGAGCACTCAGCACCCTGAGTACTGAGCACCGAGCATCCCGAGCATTGAGCACCCATCACCCTGAGCACTGAGCACCCTGAGGACTGAGCACCCAGCACACTGAGCACTGAGCACCCAGCACCCTGAGTACTGAGCACCGATCACCCTGAGCACTGAGCACCCAGCACCCCGAGCACTGAGCACCCAGCACCCTGAGCACTGAGCACCCAGCACCCTGAGTACTGAGCACCCAGGACCCTGAGCACTGAGCACCGAGCACCCCGAGCACTGAGCACCCAGCACCCTGAGCACTCAGCAACCAGCACCCCTAGCACTGAGCACCCAGCACCCTGAGCACTGAGCACCCAGCACCCTGAGCACGGAGCACCCCGAGGACTGAGCACCCAGCACCCTGAGCACTGAGCACACAGCACCTTGAGTACTGAGCACCGAGCACCTCGAGCACTAAGCACCCAGCACCCTGAGTACTGAGCACCCAGCACCCTGAGCACTGAGCACCCAGCACCCTGAGCACTGAGCACCCAGCACCCAGAGCACGGAGCACAAAGCACCCTGAGTACTGAGCACCCAACACCCAGAGTACTGAGCACCCAGCACCCTGAGTACTGAGCACTCAGCACCCTGAGTACTGAGCACCGAGCACCCCGAGCATTGAGCACCCATCACCCTGAGCACTGAGCACCCTGAGGACTGAGCACCCAGCACACTGAGCACTGAGCACCCAGCACCCTGAGTACTGAGCACCGATCACCCTGAGCACTGAGCACCCAGCACCCCGAGCACTGAGCACCTAGCACCCTGAGCACTGAGCACCCAGCACCCTGAGTACTGAGCACCCAGGACCCTGAGCACTGAGCACCGAGCACCCCGAGCACTGAGCACCCAGCACCCTGAGCACTCAGCAACCAGCACCCCTAGCACTGAGCACCCAGCACCCTGAGCACTGAGCACCCAGCACCCTGAGCACGGAGCACCCCGAGGACTGAGCACCCAGCACCCTGAGCACTGAGCACACAGCACCTTGAGTACTGAGCACCGAGCACCTCGAGCACTAAGCACCCAGCACCCTGAGTACTGAGCACCCAGCACCCTGAGCACTGAGCACCCAGCACCCTGAGCACTGAGCACCCAGCACCCAGAGCACGGAGCACAAAGCACCCTGAGTACTGAGCACCCAACACCCAGAGTACTGAGCACCCAGCACCCTGAGCACTGAGCACCCAGCACCCTGAGTACTGAGCACCCAGCACCCTGAGTACTGAACACCCAGCACCCTGAGCACTGAGCACCCTGAGCACTGAGTACTGAGCAATGAGCACCCTGAGCACTGAGCACCCAGCACCCCGAGTACTGAGCACCCAGCACCCCGAGCACTGAGCACCCAGCGCCCCGAGCACTGAGCACACAGCACCCCGAGCACTGAGCACAGAGCACCCTGAGCACTGAGCACCCAGCACCCCGAGTACTGAGCACTGAGCACCCTGAGTACTGAGCACCAAGCAACCCGAGTACTGAGCACTGAGCACCCTGAGTACTGAGCACCCAGCACCCCGAGCACTGAGCACCCAGCACCCTGAGCACTGAGGACCCAGCACCCCGAGCACTGAGCACCCAGCACCCTGAGTACTGAGCACCCAGCACCCTGAGCACTGAGGACCCAGCACCCCGAGCACTGAGCACCCAGCACGCTGAGTACTGAGCACTGAGCACCCAGCACCCTGAGTACTGAGCACCCAGCACCCTGAGTACTGAGCACCCAGCACCCCAAGCACTGAGCACCCAGCACCCTGAGTACTGAGCACTGAGAACCCTGAGTACTGAACACTGAGCACCCTGAGTACTGAGCACCCAGCACCCTGATCACTGAGCACGGAGCACCCCGAGGACTGAGCACCCAGCACCCTGAGCACTGAGCAACCAGCACTTTGAGTACTGAGCACCGAGCACCCCGAGCACTGAGCACCCAGCACCCTGAGTACTGAGCACCCAGCACCCTGAGCACTGAGCACGGAGCACCCCGAGGACTGAGCACCCAGCACCCTGAGCACTGAGCACCCAGCACCTTGAGTACTGAGCACCGAGCACCCCGAGCACTGACCACCCAGCACCCTGAGTACTGAGCACCCAGCACCCTGAGCACTGAGCACCCAGCACCCTGAGCACTGAGCACCCAGCACCCCGAGAACTGAGCACCCAGCACCCTGAGTACTGTGCACCCAACACCCAGAGTACTGAGCACCCATTACCCAGATCACTGAGCACCCAGCACCCTAAGCACTGAGCACCCAGCACCCTGAGCACTGAGCACCCAGCACCCAGAGCACTGAGCACCCAGCACCCTGAGCAATGAGCACCCAGCACCCTGAGTACTGAGCACCCAGCACCCTGAGTACTGAGCACCCAGACCCCGAGCACTGAGGACCCATCACCCCTAGCACTGAGCACCCAGCATTCTGAGCACTGAGCACCCAGCAGCCCGAGCACTGAGCACCCAGCATCCTGAGCACTGAGTACTGAGCACCCAGCACCCTGAGCACTGAGCACCCAGCACCCTGAGCACTGAGCACCCAGCACCCTGAGTACTGAGCACCCAGCACCCCAAGCACTGAGCACCGAGCACCCTGAGTACTGAGCACCCAGCACGCTGAGCACTGAGCACCCAGCACCCCGAGTACTGAGCACCCAGCACCCTGAGTACTGAGCACTCAGCACCCTGAGTACTGAGCACCGAGCACCCCGAGCACTGAGCACCCAGCACCCTGAGCACTGAGCAACCTGAGGACTGAGCACCCAGCACCCTGAGCACTGAGCACCCAGCACCCTGAGTACTGAGCACCGATCACCCTGAGCACTGAGCACCCAGCACCCCGACCACTGAGCACCCAGCAGCCTAAGTACTGAGAACAGATCACCCTGAGTACTGAGCACCCAGCACCCTGAGTACTGAGCCCCCAGCACCCTGAGTACTGAGCACCCAGCAACCCGAGCACTGAGCACCCAGCTCCCCGAGAATGAGCACCCAGCACCCTGAGTACTGAGAACCGAGCACCCTGAGTACTGAGCACCCAGCACCCTGAGTACTGAGCCCCCAGCACCCTGAGAACTGAGCACCCAGCACCCCGAGCACTGAGCACCCAGCACCCCGAGAATGAGCACCCAGCACCCTGACTACTGAGCACCCAGCACCCTGAGTACTGAGCACCCAGCACCCTGAGAACTGAGCACCCAGCACCCTGAGTACTGAGCACCCCGCACCCTGAGTACTTAGCACCCAGCACCCTGAGCACTGAGCACCCAGCACCTTGAGCACTGAGCACTGACCACCCAGCACCCCGAGCACTGAGCACCCAGCACCCCGAGCACTGAGCACCCAGTGCCCTGAGCACTGAGCACCCAGCACCCTGAGCACTGAGCACCCAGCACCCCGAGCACTGAGCACCGAGCGCCCTGAGCACTGAGCACCCAGCTCCATGAGTACTGAGCACCCAGCACCCTGAGTACTGAGCACACAGCACCCTGAGTATTGAGCACCGAGCACCCCGAGCACTGAGCACCCAGCACCCTGAGCACTGAGCACCCTGAGGACTGAGCACCCAGCACCGTGAGCACTGAGCACCCAGCACCCTGAGTACTGAGCACCGATCACCCTGAGCACTGAGCACCCAGCACCCCGAGCACTGAGCACCCAGCACCCTGAGCACTGAGCACCCAGCACCCTGAGTACTGAGCACTGAGCACCCAGCACCCCGAGCACTGAGCATCCAGCACCCTGTGTACTGAGCACTGAGCACCCTGAGTACTAAACACCCAGCACCCTGAGTACTGAGCACCCAGGACACTGAGCACTGAGCACCGAACACCCCGAGCACTGAGCACCCAGCACCCTGAGCAATCAGCACCCATCACCCCGATCACTGAGCACCCAGCACCCTGAGCACTGAGCACCCAGCACCCTGAGCACTGAGCACCCAGCACCCAGAGCACTGAGTACCCAGCACCCTGAGCACTGAGCACCCAGCACCCTGAGTACTGAGCACCCAGCACCCTGAGTACTGAGCACCCAGACCCCGAGCACTGAGGACCCAGCACCCCTAGCACTGAGCACCCAGCACCCTGAGCACTGAGCACCCAGCAGCCCGAGCACTGAGCACCCAGCATCCTGAGCACTGAGTACTGAGCACCCAGCACCCTGAGCACTGAGCACCCAGCACCCTGAGCACTGAGCACCCAGCACCCTGAGTACTGAGCACCCAGCACCCCAAGCACTGAGCACCGAGCACCCTGAGTACTGAGCACCCAGCACGCTGAGCACTGAGCACCCAGCACCCCGAGTACAGAGCACCCAGCACCCTGACTACTGAGCACTCAGCACCCTGAGTACTGAGCACCGAGCACCCCGAGCACTGAGCACCCAGCACCCTGAGCACTGAGCAACCTGAGGACTGAGCACCCAGCACCCTGAGCACTGAGCACCCAGCACCCTGAGTACTGAGCACCGATCACCCTGAGCACTGAGCACCCAGCACCCCGAGCACTGAGCACCCAGCAGCCTAAGTACTGAGAACAGATCACCCTGAGTACTGAGCACCCAGCACCCTGAGTACTGAGCCCCCAGCACCCTGAGTACTGAGCACCCAGCAACCCGAGCACTGAGCACCCAGCACCCCGAGAATGAGCACCCAGCACCCTGAGTACTGAGAACCGAGCACCCTGAGTACTGAGCACCCAGCACCCTGAGTACTGAGCCCCCAGCACCCTGAGTACTGAGCACCCAGCACCCCGAGCACTGAGCAGCCAGCACCCCGAGAATGAGCACCCAGCACCCTGAGTACTGAGCACCCAGCACCCCGAGCACGGAGCACCCAGGACCCCGAGCACTGAGTACTGAGCACCCAGCACCCTGAGTACTGAGCACCGAGCTCCCCGAGCACTGAGCACCCAGCACCCTGAGCACGGAGCACCCAGCACCCTGAGCACTGAGCACCCAGCACCCTGAGTACTGAGCACCCAGCACGCTGAGTACTGAGCACTCAGCACCCTGAGCACTGAGCACCCAGCACCCTGAGTACTGAGCACTGAGCACCCAGCACCCCGAGCACTGAGCACCCAGCACCCTGTGTACTGAGCACTGAGCACCCTGAGTACTAAGCACCCAGCACCCTGAGTACTGAGCACCCAGCACCCCGAGCACTGAGCACCGAGCACCCCGAGCACTGAGCACCCAGCACCCTGAGCACTCAGCACCCATCACCCCGGTCACTGAGCACCCAGCACCCTGAGCACTGAGCACCCAGCACCCTGAGCACTGAGCACCAAGCACCCAGAGCACTGAGCACCCAGCACCCTGAGCACTGAGCATCAAGCACCCTGAGCACTGAGCACCCAGCACCCTGAGTACTGAGCATCAAGCACGCTGAGCACTGAGAACCCAGCACCCTGAGCACTGAGCACCCAGCACCCTGAGCACTGAGCACCAAGCACCCTGAGTACTGAGCACCCAGCACCCCAAACACTGAGCACCGAGCACCCTGAGAACTGAGCACCGAGCACCCTGAGTACTGAGCACCCAGCACCATGAGTACTGAGCCCCGAGCACCCAGAGTACTGAGCAACGTGAGTCCTGAGCACCCAGTACCCCGAGAATGAGCACCCAGCACCCTGAGTACTGAGCATCAAGCACCCTGAGTTCTGAGCACCCAGCACCCTGAGTACTGCGCACCCAGCACCCTGAGTTCTGAGCACCCAGCACCCTGAGCACTGAGCACACTGAGTACTGAGCAACCAGCACCCTGAGCACTGAGCACCCAGCACCCCGAGCACTGAGCACCCAGCACCCCGACCACTGAGCACTGAGCACCCTGAGCACTGAGGACCCAGCACCCCGAGCACTGAGCACCCAGCACCCTGAGTACTGAGCACCCAGCACCCTGAGCACTGAGGACCCAGCACCCCGAGCACTGAGCACCCAGCACGCTGAGTACTGAGTACTGAGCACCCAGCACCCTGAGTACTGAGCACCCAGCACCCTGAGTACTGAGCACCCAGCACCCCAAGCACTGAGCACTGAGCAACCTGAGTACTGAGCACTGAGCACCCTTAGTACTGAGCACCGAGCACCCTGAGTACTGAGCACCCAGCACCCCAAGCACTGAGCACTGAGCAACCTGAGTGCTGAGCACCCAGCACCCCGAGCACTGAGCACCCAGCACCCTGAGCACTGAGGACCCAGCACCCCGAGCACTGAGCACCCAGCACCCTGAGTACTGAGCACCCAGCACCCTGAGCACTGAGGACCCAGCACCCCGAGCACTGAGCACCCAGCACGCTGAGTACTGAGCACTGAGCACCCAGCACCCTGAGTACTGAGCACCCAGCACCCTGAGTACTGAGCACCCAGCACCCCAAGCACTGAGCACTGAGCAACCTGAGTACTGAGCACTGAGCACCCTTAGTACTGAGCACCGAGCACCCTGAGTACTGAGCACCCAGCACCCCGAGCACTGAGCACTGAGCACCCCGAGGACTGAGCACCCAGCACCCTGAGCACTGAGCACCCAGCACCCTGAGCACTGAGGACCCAGCACCCCGAGCACTGAGCACCCAGCACGCTGAGTACTGAGCACTGAGCACCCAGCACCCCGAGTACTGATCACTGAGCACCCTGAGTACTGAGCACCCAGCACCCTGAGCACTGAGCACCCAGCACCCTGAGTACTGAGCACTGAGAACCCTGAGTACTGAACACTGAGCACCCTGAGTACTGAGCACCCAGCACCCTGATCACTGAGCAAGGAGCACCCCGAGGACTGAGCACCCAGCACCCTGAGCACTGAGCAACCAGCACCTTGAGTACTGAGCACCGAGCACCCCGAGCACTGAGCACCCAGCACCCTGAGTACTGAGCACCCAGCACCCTGAGCACTGAGCACGGAGCACCCCGAGGACTGAGCACCCAGCACCCTGAGCACTGAGCACCCAGCACCTTGAGTACTGAGCACCGAGCACCCCGAGCACTGAGCACCCAGCACCCTGAGTACTGAGCACCCAGCACCCTGAGCACTGAGCACCCAGCACCCTGAGCACTGAGCACCCAGCACCCCGAGAACTGAGCACCCAGCACCCTGAGTACTGAGCACCCAACACCCAGAGTACTGATCACCCAGCACCCTGAGAACTGAGCACCCAGCACCCTGAGTACTTAGCACCCAGCACCCTGAGCACTGAGCACTGAGCACCCAGCACCTTGAGCACTGAGCACTGACCACCCAGCACCCCGAGCACTGAGCACCCAGCACCCCGAGCACTGAGCACCCAGCGCCCTGAGCACTGAGCACCCAGCACCATGAGCACTGAGCACCCAGCACCCCGAGCACTGAGCACCCAGCGCCCTGAGCACTGAGCACCCAGCACCATGAGTACTGAGCACCCAGCACCCTGAGTACTGAGCACTCAGCACCCTGAGTATTGAGCACCGAGCACCCCGAGCACTGAGCACCCAGCACCCTGAGCACTGAGCACCCTGAGGACTGAGCACCCAGCACCCTGAGCACTGAGCACCCAGCACCCTGAGTACTGAGCACCGATCACCCTGAGCACTGAGCACCCAGCACCCCGAGCACTGAGCACCCAGCACCCTGAGCACTGAGCACCCAGCACCCTGAGTACTGAGCACTGAGCACCCAGCACCCCGAGCACTGAGCATCCAGCACCCTGTGTACTGAGCACTGAGCACCCTGAGTACTAAGCACCCAGCACCCTGAGTACTGAACACCCAGGACCCTGAGCACTGAGCACCGAGCACCCCGAGCACTGACCACCCAGCACCCTGAGCACTCAGCACCCATCACCCAGATCACTGAGCACCCAGCACCCTAAGCACTGAGCACCCAGCACCCTGAGCACTGAGCACCCAGCACCCAGAGCACTGAGCACCCAGCACCCTGAGCAATGAGCACCCAGCACCCTGAGTACTGAGCACCCAGCACCCTGAGTACTGAGCACCCAGACCCCGAGCACTGAGGACCCATCACCCCTAGCACTGAGCACCCAGCATTCTGAGCACTGAGCACCCAGCAGCCCGAGCACTGAGCACCCAGCATCCTGAGCACTGAGTACTGAGCACCCAGCACCCTGAGCACTGAGCACCCAGCACCCTGAGCACTGAGCACCCAGCACCCTGAGTACTGAGCACCCAGCACCCCAAGCACTGAGCACCGAGCACCCTGAGTACTGAGCACCCAGCACGCTGAGCACTGAGCACCCAGCACCCCGAGTACTGAGCACCCAGCACCCTGAGTACTGAGCACTCAGCACCCTGAGTACTGAGCACCGAGCACCGGGAGCACTGAGCACTCAGCACCCTGAGCACTGAGCAACCTGTGGACTGAGCACCCAGCACCCTGAGCACTGAGCACCCAGCACCCTGAGTACTGAGCACCGATCACCCTGAGCACTGAGCACCCAGCACCCCGAGCACTGAGCACCCAGCAGCCAAAGTACTGAGAACAGATCACCCTGAGTACTGAGCACCCAGCACCCTGAGTACTGAGCCCCCAGCACCCTGAGTACTGAGCACCCAGCAACCCGAGCACTGAGCACCCAGCACCCCGAGAATGAGCACCCAGCACCCTGAGTACTGAGAACCGAGCACCCTGAGTACTGAGCACCCAGCACCCTGAGTACTGAGCCCCCAGCACCCTGAGTACTGAGCACCCAGCACCCCGAGCACTGAGCACCCAGCACCCCGAGAATGAGCATCCAGCACCCTGACTACTGAGCACCCAGCACCCTGAGTACTGAGCACCCAGCACCCTGAGAACTGAGCACCCAGCACCCTGAGTACTGAGCACCCAGCACCCTGAGTACTTAGCACCCAGCACCCTGAGCACTGAGCACTGAGCACCCAGCACCTTGAGCACTGAGCACTGACCACCCAGCACCCCGAGCACTGAGCACCCAGCACCCCGAGCACTGAGCACCCAGTGCCCTGAGCACTGAGCACCCAGCACCCTGAGCACTGAGCACCCAGCACCCCGAGCACTGAGCACCCAGCGCCCTGAGCACTGAGCACCCAGCACCATGAGTACTGAGCACCCAGCACCCTGAGTACTGAGCACACAGCACCCTGAGTATTGAGCACCGAGCACCCCGAGCACTGAGCACCCAGCACCCTGAGCACTGAGCACCCTGAGGACTGAGCACCCAGCACCCTGAGCACTGAGCACCCATCACCCTGAGTACTGAGCACCGATCACCCTGAGCACTGAGCACCCAGCACCCCGAGCACTGAGCACCCAGCACCCTGAGCACTGAGCACCCAGCACCCTGAGTACTGAGCACTGAGCACCCAGCACCCCGAGCACTGAGCATCCAGCACCCTGTGTACTGAGCACTGAGCACCCTGAGTACTAAGCACCCAGCACCCTGAGTACTGAGCACCCTGGACCCTGAGCACTGAGCACCGAACACCCCGAGCACTGAGCACCCAGCACCCTGAGCAATCAGCACCCATCACCCCGATCACTGAGCACCCAGCACCCTGAGCACTGAGCACCCAGCACCCTGAGCACTGAGCACCCAGCACCCAGAGCACTGAGCACCCAGCACCCTGAGCACTGAGCACCCAGCACCCTGAGTACTGAGCACCCAGCACCCTGAGTACTGAGCACCCAGACCCCGAGCACTGAGGACCCAGCACCCCTAGCACTGAGCACCCAGCACCCTGAGCACTGAGCACCCAGCAGCCCGAGCACTGAGCACCCAGCATCCTGAGCACTGAGTACTGAGCACCCAGCACCCTGAGCACTGAGCACCCAGCACCCTGAGCACTGAGCACCCAGCACCCTGAGTACTGAGCACCCAGCACCCCAAGCACTGAGCACCGAGCACCCTGAGTACTGAGCACCCAGCACGCTGAGCACTGAGCACCCAGCACCCCGAGTACTGAGCACCCAGCACCCTGACTACTGAGCACTCAGCACCCTGAGTACTGAGCACCGAGCACCCCGAGCACTGAGCACCCAGCACCCTGAGCACTGAGCAACCTGAGGACTGAGCACCCAGCACCCTGAGCACTGAGCACCCAGCACCCTGAGTACTGAGCACCGATCACCCTGAGCACTGAGCACCCAGCACCCCGAGCACTGAGCACCCAGCAGCCTAAGTACTGAGAACAGATCACCCTGAGTACTGAGCACCCAGCACCCTGAGTACTGAGCCCCCAGCACCCTGAGTACTGAGCACCCAGCAACCCGAGCACTGAGCACCCAGCACCCCGAGAATGAGCACCCAGCACCCTGAGTACTGAGAACCGAGCACCCTGAGTACTGAGAACCCAGCACCCTGAGTACTGAGCCCCCAGCACCCTGAGTACTGAGCACCCAGCACCCCGAGCACTGAGCACCCAGCACCCCGAGAATGAGCACCCAGCACCCTGAGTACTGAGCACCCAGCACCCCGAGCACGGAGCACCCAGGACCCCGAGCACTGAGTACTGAGCACCCAGCACCCTGAGTACTGAGCACCGAGCTCCCCGAGCACTGAGCACCCAGCACCCTGAGCACGGAGCACCCAGCACCCAGAGCACTGAGCACCCAGCACCCTGAGTACTGAGCACCCAGCACGCTGAGTACTGAGCACTCAGCACCCTGAGCACTGAGCACCCAGCACCCTGAGTACTGAGCACTGAGCACCCAGCACCCCGAGCACTGAGCACCCAGCACCCTGTGTACTGAGCACTGAGCACCCTGAGTACTAAGCACCCAGCACCCTGAGTACTGAGCACCCAGCACCCCGAGCACTGAGCACCGAGCACCCCGAGCACTGAGCACCCAGCACCCTGAGCACTCAGCACCCATCACCCCGGTCACTGAGCACCCAGCACCCTGAGCACTGAGCACCCAGCACCCTGAGCACTGAGCACCAAGCACCCAGAGCACTGAGCACCCAGCACCCTGAGCACTGAGCATCAAGCACCCTGAGCACTGAGCACCCAGCACCCTGAGTACTGAGCATCAAGCACGCTGAGCACTGAGAACCCAGCACCCTGAGCACTGAGCACCCAGCACCCTGAGCACTGAGCACTCAGCACCCTGAGTACTGAGCACTGAGCAACCCGAGCACTGAGCACCGGGTAACCCGAGCACTGAGCACCCAGCACCCTGAGTACTGAGCACCAAGCACCCTGAGTACTGAGCACTGAGCACTGACCACCCTGAGCACTGAGCACCCAGCACCCTGAGCACTGAGCACCCAGCATCCTGAGCACTGAGTACTGAGCACCCAGCACCCTGAGCACTGAGCAGCCAGCACCCTGAGCACTGAGCACCAAGCACCCTGAGTACTGAGCACCCAGCACCCCAAACACTGAGCACCGAGCACCCTGAGAACTGAGCACCGAGCACCCTGAGTACTGAGCACCCAGCACCATGAGTACTGAGCCCCGAGCACCCAGAGTACTGAGCAACCTGAGTCCTGAGCACCCAGTAACCCGAGAATGAGCACCCAGCACCCTGAGTACTGAGCATCAAGCACCCTGAGTTCTGAGCACCCAGCACCCTGAGTACTGCGCACCCAGCACCCTGAGTTCTGAGCACCCAGCACCCTGAGCACTGAGCACCCTGAGTACTGAGCAACCAGCACCCTGAGCACTGAGCACCCAGCACCCCGAGCACTGAGCACCCAGCACCCCGACCACTGAGCACTGAGCACCATGAGCACTGAGGACCCAGCACGCCGAGCACTGAGCACCCAGCACCCTGAGTACTGAGCACCCAGCACCCTGAGCACTGAGGACCCAGCACCCCGAGCACTGAGCACCCAGCACGCTGAGTACTGAGCACTGAGCACCCAGCACCCTGAGTACTGAGCACCCAGCACCCTGAGTACTGAGCACCCAGCACCCCAAGCACTGAGCACTGAGCAACCTGAGTACTGAGAACTGAGCACCCTTAGTACTGAGCACCGAGCACCCTGAGTACTGAGCACCCAGCACCCTGAGCACTGAGCACTGAGCAACCTGAGTGCTGAGCAACAAGCACCCCGAGTACTGAGCACTGAGCACCCTGAGTACTGAGCACCCAGCACCCTGAGCACTGAGCACCCAGCACCCTGAGTACTGAGCACTGAGAACCCTGAGTACTGAACACCGAGCACCCTGAGTACTGAGCACCCAGCACGGTGATCACTGAGCACGGAGCACCCCGAGGACTGAGCACCCGGCACCCTGAGCACTGAGCACCCAGCACCTTGAGTACTGAGCACCGAGCACCCCGAGCACTGAGCACCCAGCACCCTGAGTACTGAGCACCCAGCACCCTGAGCACTGAGCACGGAGCACCCCGAGGACTGAGCACCCAGCACCCTGAGCACTGAGCACCCAGCACCTTGAGTACTGAGCACCGAGCACCCCGAGCACTGAGCACCCAGCACCCTGAGTACTGAGCACCCAGCACCCTGAGCACTGAGCACCCAGCACCCTGAGCACTAAGCACCCAGCACCACGAGAACTGAGCACCCAGCACCCTGAGTACTGAGCACCCAGCACCCTGAGTACTGAGCACCCAGCACCCTGAGCACTGAGCACTGAGCACCCAGCACCTTGAGCACTGAGCACTGACCACCCAGCACCCCGAGCACTGAGCACCCAGCGCCCTGAGCACTGAGCACCCAGCACCCTGAGCACTGAGCACCCAGTCCCCTGAGTACTGAGCACCCAGCACCATGAGTACTGAGCACCCAGCACCCTGAGTACTGAGCACTCAGCACCCTGAGTACTGAGCACCGAGCACCCCGAGCACTGAGCACCCAGCACCCTGAGCACTGAGCACCCTGAGGCCTGAGCACCCAGCACCCTGAGCACTGAGCACCCAGCACCCTGAGTACTGAGCACCGATCACCCTGAGCACTGAGCACCCAGCACCCCGAGCACTGAGCACCCAGCACCCTGAGTACTGAGCACCCAGCACCCTGAGCACTGAGCACCCAGCATCCTGAGTACTGAGCACCCTGAGTACTGAGCACCGATCACCCTGAGCACTAAGCACCCAGCACCCTGTGTACTGAGCACCCAGCACCCTGAGCACTGAGCACCCAGCACCCTGAGAACTGAGCACCCAGCACCCTGAGTACTGAGCACCCAGCACCCTGAGTACTGAGTACCCAGCACCCTGAGCACTGAGCACCCAGCACCCTGAGTACTGAGCACCGAGCACCCTGAGTACTGAGCACCCAGCACCCTGAGTACTGAGCACCCAGCACCCTGAGCACTGAGCACCCAGCACCCTGAGTACTGAGCACCCAGACCCCGAGCACTGAGGACCCATCACCCCTAGCACTGAGCACCCAGCACCCTGAGCACTGAGCACCCAGCAGCCCGAGCACTGAGCACCCAGCATCCTGAGCACTGAGTACTGAGCACCCAGCACCCTGAGCACTGAGCACCCAGCACCCTGAGCACTGAGCACCCAGCACCCTGAGTACTGAGCACCCAGCACCCCAAGCACTGAGCACCGAGCACCCTAAGTACTGAGCACCCAGCACGCTGAGCACTGAGCACCCAGCACCCCGCGTACTGAGCACCCAGCACCCTGAGTACTGAGCACTCAGCACCCTGAGTACTGAGCACCGAGCACCCCGAGTACTGAGCACTGAGCACCCTGAGTACTGAGCACCCAGCACCCTGATCACTGAGTACCCAGCAACCTGAGTACTGAGCACTGAGAACCCTGAGTACTGAGCACCGAGCACCCTGAGTACTGAGCACCCAGCACCCTGATCACTGAGCACCCAGCACCCTGAGCACTGAGCACCTAGCACCTTGAGTACTGAGCACCGATCACCCCGAGCACTGAGCACCCAGCACCCTGAGTACTGAGCACCAATCACCCCGAGCACTGAGAACCCAGCACCCTGAGTAGTGAGCACCCAACGTACTGAGCACCGAGCACCCCGAGCACTGAGCACCCAGCACCCTGAGTACTGAGCACCGACCACCCTGAGCACTGAGCACCCAGCACCCTGAGTACTGAGCTCCGAGCACCCCGAGCAATGAGCATCCAGCGCCCCGAGCACTGAGCACCCAGCACCCTGAGCACTTAGCACCCAGCACCCTGAGTACTGGGCACCCAGCACCCCGAGCACTGAGCACCCAGCACCCTGAGCACTGAGCACCCAGCACACTGAGCACAGATCACCCAGCACACTGAGCGCTGAGCACCCAGCACCCTGAGTACTGAGCACCCAGCACCCTGAGTACTGAGCACTCAGCACCGTGAGTACTGAGCACCGAGCACCCCGAGCACTGAGCACCCAGCACCCTGGGCACTGCACCCAGCACCCTGAGTACTGAGCACCGATCACTCCGAGCACTGAACACCCAGCACCCTGAGTACTGAGCTCCGAGCACCCCGAGCACTGAGCATCCAGCGCCCCGAGCACTGAGCACCCCGCACCCTGAGCACTTAGCACCCAGCACCCTGAGTACTGGGCACCCAGCACCCCGAGCACTGAGCACCCAGCACCCTGAGCACTGAGCACCCAGCACCCTGAGCACAGATCACGCAGCACACTGAGCGCTGAGCACCCAGCACCCTGAGTACTGAGCACCCAGCACCCTGAGTACTGAGCACTCAGCACCCTGAGTACTGAGCACCGAGCACCCCGAGCCCTGAGCACCCAGCACCCTGAGCACTGAGCACCCAGCACCCCGAGTACTGAGCACCCAGCACCCCGAGCACTGAGCACCCAGCGCCCGGAGCACTGAGCACCCAGCACCACGAGCACTGAGCACTGAGCACCCTGAGCACTGAGCACCCAGCACGCCGAGTACTGAGCACTGAGCACCCTGAGTACTGAGCACCAAGCACCCCGAGTACTGAGCACTGAGCACCCTGAGTACTGAGCACCCAGCACCCTGATCACTGAGTACCCAGCAACCTGAGTACTGAGCACTGAGAACCCTGAGTACTGAGCACCGAGCACCCTGAGTACTGAGCACCCAGCACCCTGATCACTGAGCACCCAGCACCCTGAGCACTGAGCACCTAGCACCTTGAGTACTGAGCACCGAGCACCCCGAGCACTGAGCACCCAGCACCCTGAGTACTGAGCACCCAGCACCCTGAGCACTGAGCACCCAGCACCCTGAGCACTGAGCAACCAGCACCCCGAGCACTGATCACCCAGCACACTGAGTACTGCGCACCAAGCACCCTGAGCACTGAGCACCCAGCACCCTGAGTACTGAGCACCCAGCACCCTGAGTACTGAGCAACCAGCACCCTGAGCACTGAGCACCCAGCACCCTGAGCACTGAGCACTGAGCACCCAGCACCCCGAGCACTGAGCACACAGCACCCTGACCACTGAGCACACTGAGGACTGAGCACCCAGCACCCTGAGCACTGAGCACCCAGCACCCTGAGTACTGAGCACCGATCACCCTGAGCACTGACCACCCAGCACCCGAGCACTGAGCACCCAGCACCCTGAGTACTGAGCACCCAGCACCCTGAGTACTGAGCACCGATCACCCTGAGCACTGAGCACCCAGAAAACAGAGCACTGAGCACCCAGCACCCTGAGTACTGAGCACCCAGCACCCCGAGCACTGAGCACCCAGCACCCTGAGTACTGAGCACCGTGAGTACTGAGCACCGATCACCCTGAGCACTGAGCTCCCAGCACCCTGAGTACTGAGCACCCAGCACCCTGAGCACTGAGCACCCAGCACCCTGAGTACTGAGCACCCAGCACCCTGAGCACTGAGCCCCCAGCACCCTGAGTACTGAGCACCCAGCACCCTGAGCACTGTGCACCCAGCACTCTGAGTACTGAGCACCCAGCACCCCGAGCACTGAGCACCCAGCACCCGAGAATGAGCACCCAGCACCCCGAGTACTGAGCAATGAGCACCCTGAGCACTGAGTACCCAGCACCCTGAGCACTGAGCACCCAGCACCCTGAGTACTGAGCACCCAGCACCCTGAGTACTGAGCACCCAGCACCCTGAGCACTGAGCACCGAGCACCCCGAGTACTGAGCACCCAGCACCCTGAGGACTGAACACCCAGCTCCCTGAGCACTGAGCACCCTGAGCACTGAGTACTGAGCACCGAGCACCCCGAGAACTGAGCACCCAGCACCCGGAGTACTGAGCACCCAGCACACTGAGTAATGAGCACCCAGCACCCCGAGCACTGAGCACCCAGCACCCTGAGCACTGAGCTCCCAGCACCCTGAGTACTGAGCACTGAGCACCCAGCACCACAAGCACTGAGCACCCATCACCCTGAGTACTGAGCACTGAGCACCCAGCACCCCGAGCACTGAGCACCCAGCCCCCAGAGTACTAAGCACCGAGCACCCTGAGTACTGAGCACCCAGCACCCTGAGCACTGAACACACAGCACCCTGAGTACTGAGCACCTCGAGCACTGAGCACCCAGCACCCTGAGTACTGAGCACCGAGCACCCCGAGCACTGAACACACGGCACCCCGAGCACTGAGCACCCAGCACCCCGAGCACTGAGCACCCAGCATGCTGAGCACTGAGTACCCAGCACCCTGAGCACTGAGCACCCAGCACCCTGAGCACTGAGCACCCAGCACCCTGAACACTGAGCACCCAGCGCCCTGAGTACTGAGCACTGAGCACTGAGCACCCAGCACCCCGAGCACTGAGCACCCAGCACCCTGAGTACTGAGCACCCAGCACCCCGAGCACTGAGCACCCAGCACCCTGAGTACTGAGCACCGAGCACCCTGAGTACTGAGCACCCAGCACCCTGAGTACTGAGCACCCAGCGTACTGAGCACCGAGCACCCAGCACCCTGAGTACTGAGCACCCAGCACCCTGAGCACTGAGCACCCAGCACCCTGAGTACTGAGCACTGAGCACCCCGAGTACTGAGCACCGGGCACCGCGAGCACTAAGCACCCAGCACCCCGAGAACCGAGCACCCAGCACTCTGAGCACTGAGCACCCAGCACCCTGAGCACTGAGCACCCAGCACCCTGAGCACTGAGCACCCAGCACCCTGAGTACTGAGCACCCAAAGTATTGAGCACCGAGCACCCTGAGCACTGAGCACCCAGCACCCTGAGTACTGAGCACCCAGCACCCTGAGCAATGAGCACCCTGAGTACTGAGCACCCAGCACACTGAGCACTGAGCACCCAGCACCCTGAGTACTGAGCACCCAGCACCCTGAGTTCTGAGCACCCAGCACCCCGAGCACTGAGCACCCAGCACCCTGAGCACTGAGCACCCAGCACCCCGAGCACTGAGCACCCAGGACCCTGAGTACTGAGCACCCAGCACCCTGAGTACTGAGCACTCAGCACCCTGAATACTGAGCACCGAGCACCCCGAGCACTGAGCACCCAGCACCCTGAGCACCCAGCACCCTGAGGACTGAGCACCCAGCACCCTGAGTACTGAGCACCCAGCACCCTGAGTACTGAGCACCCAGCATCCGGAGTACTGAGCACCGTTCACCCTGAGCACTGAGCACCCAGCACCCCGAGCACTAAGCACCCAGCACCCTGAGTACTGAGCACCCTGAGTACTGAGCACCGAGCACCCCGAGCACTGAGCACCCAGCACCGTGAGCACTGAGCACCCAGCACCCCGAGCACTGAGCACCCAGCACCCTGAGTACTGAGCACCCAGCACCCTGAGTACTGAACACCCAGCAACCTGAGCACTGAGTACCCAGCACCCTGAGCACTGAGCACACAGCACCCTGAGCACTGAGCACCCAGCACCCTGAGTACTGAGCACTGAGCACCCAGGACCCCGAGCACTGAGCACCCAGCACCCTGAGTACTGAGCACTGAGCACCCAGCACACCGAGCACTGAGCACCCAGCACCCTGAGCACTGAGCACCCAGCACCCTGAGTACTGAGCACCCAGCACCCCGAGTACTGAGCACCCAGCACCCTGAGTACTGAGCACGGAGCACCCTGAGCACTGAGCACCCAGCACCCCGAGCACTGAGCACCCAGCACACTGAGTACTGAGCACACAGCACCCTGAGCACTGAGCACCCAGCACCCTGAGTACTGAGCACCCAGCACCCTGAGCACTGAGCACCCAGCACCCTGAGTACTGAGCACCCAGCACCCTGAGTACTGAGCACACAGCACCCTGAGCACTGAGCACCGAGCACCCCGAGTACTGAGCACCCAGCAACCTGAGCACTGAGCACCCAGCACCCTGAGTACTGAGCACCAAGCACCCTGAGTACTGAACACCCAGCACCCTGAGTACTGAGCACCCTGAGCACTGAGTACTGATCACCGAGCACCCCGAGAACTGAGCACCCAGCACCCTGAGTACTGAGCACCCAGCACCCCGAGCACTGAGCACCCAGCACCCTGAGCACTGAGCACCCAGCACCCTGAGTACTGAGCACTGAGCACCCAGCACCCCGAGCACTGAGCACCCAGCACCCTGAGCACTGAGCACCCAGCAGCCCGAGCACTGAGCACCCAGCATCCTGAGCACTGAGTACTGAGCACCCAGCACCCTGAGCACTGAGCACCCAGCACCCTGAGCACTGAGCACCCAGCACCCTGAGTACTGAGCACCCAGCACCCCAAGCACTGAGCACCGAGCACCCTGAGTACTGAGCACCCAGCACGCTGAGCACTGAGCACCCAGCACCCCGAGTACTGAGCACCCAGCACCCTGACTACTGAGCACTCAGCACCCTGAGTACTGAGCACCGAGCACCCCGAGCACTGAGCACCCAGCACCCTGAGCACTGAGCAACCTGAGGACTGAGCACCCAGCACCCTGAGCACTGAGCACCCAGCACCCTGAGTACTGAGCACCGATCACCCTGAGCACTGAGCACCCAGCACCCCGAGCACTGAGCACCCAGCAGCCTGAGTACTGAGAACCGAGCACCCTGAGTACTGAGCACCCAGCACCCTGAGTACAGAGCCCCCAGCACCCTGAGTACTGAGCACCCAGCACCCCGAGCACTGAGCACCCAGCACCCCGAGAATGAGCACCCAGCACCCTGAGTACTGAGCACCCAGCACCCCGAGCACGGAGCACCCAGGACCCCGAGCACTGAGTACTGAGCACCCAGCACCCTGAGTACTGAGCACCGAGCTCCCCGAGCACTGAGCACCCAGCACCCTGAGCACGGAGCACCCAGCACCCAGAGCACTGAGCACCCAGCACCCTGAGTACTGAGCACCCAGCACGCTGAGTACAGAGCACTCAGCACCCTGAGCACTGAGCACCCAGCACCCTGAGTACTGAGCACTGAGCACCCAGCACCCCGAGCACTGAGCACCCAGCACCCTGTGTACTGAGCACTGAGCACCCTGAGTACTAAGTACCCAGCACCCTGAGTACTGAGCACCCCGCACCCCGAGCACTGAGCACCGAGCACCCCGAGCACTGAGCACCCAGCACCCTGAGCACTCAGCACCCATCACCCCGGTCACTGAGCACCCAGCACCCTGAGCACTGAGCACCCAGCACCCTGAGCACTGAGCACCAAGCACCCAGAGCACTGAGCACCCAGCACCCTGAGCACTGAGCATCAAGCACCCTGAGCACTGAGCACCCAGCACCCTGAGTACTGAGCATCAAGCACGCTGAGCACTGAGAACCCAGCACCCTGAGCACTGAGCACCCAGCACCCTGAGCACTGAGCACTCAGCACCCTGAGTACTGAGCACTGAGCAACCCGAGCACTGAGCACCGGGTAACCCGAGCACTGAGCACCCAGCACCCTGAGTACTGAGCACCAAGCACCCTGAGTACTGAAAACTGAGCACTGACCACCCTGAGCACTGAGCACCCAGCACCCTGAGCACTGAGCACCCAGCATCCTGAGCACTGAGTACTGAGCACCCAGCACCCTGAGCACTGAGCAGCCAGCACCCTGAGCACTGAGCACCAAGCACCCTGAGTACTGAGCACCCAGCACCCCAAACACTGAGCACCGAGCACCCTGAGAACTGAGCACCGAGCACCCTGAGTACTGAGCACCCAGCACCATGAGTACTGAGCCCCGAGCACCCAGAGTACTGAGCAACCTGAGTCCTGAGCACCCAGTAACCCGAGAATGAGCACCCAGCACCCTGAGTACTGAGCATCAAGCACCCTGAGTTCTGAGCACCCAGCACCCTGAGTACTGCGCACCCAGCACCCTGAGTTCTGAGCACCCAGCACCCTGAGCACTGAGCACACTGAGTACTGAGCAACCAGCAACCTGAGCACTGAACACCCAGCACCCCGAGCACTGAGCACCCAGCACCCCGACCACTGAGCACTGAGCACCCTGAGCACTGAGGACCCAGCACCCCGAGCACTGAGCACCCAGCACCCTGAGTACTGAGCACCCAGCACCCTGAGCACTGAGGACCCAGCACCCCGAGCACTGAGCACCCAGCACGCTGAGTACTGAGCACTGAGCACCCAGCACCCTGAGTACTGAGCACCCAGCACCCTGAGTACTGAGCACCCAGCACCCCAAGCACTGAGCACTGAGCAACCTGAGTACTGAGCACTGAGCACCCTTAGTACTGAGCACCGAGCACCCTGAGTACTGAGCACCCAGCACCCCGAGCACTGAGCACTGAGCAACCTGAGTGCTGAGCAACAAGCACCCCGAGTACTGAGCACTGAGCACCCTGAGTACTGAGCACCCAGCACCCTGAGCACTGAGCACCCAGCACCCTGAGTAGTGAGCACTGAGAACCCTGAGTACTGAACACCGAGCACCCTGAGTACTGAGCACCCAGCACGGTGATCACTGAGCACGGAGCACCCCGAGGACTGAGCACCCGGCACCCTGAGCACTGAGCACCCAGCACCTTGAGTACTGAGCACCGAGCACCCCGAGAACTGAGCACCCAGCACCCAGAGTACTGAGCACCCAGCACCCTGAGCACTGAGCACGGAGCACCCCGAGGACTGAGCACCCAGCACCCTGAGCACTGAGCACCCAGCACCTTGAGTACTGAGCACCGAGCACCCCGAGCACTGAGCACCCAGCACCCTGAGTACTGAGCACCCAGCACCCTGAGCACTGAGCACCCAGCACCCTGAGCACTAAGCACCCAGCACCACGAGAACTGAGCACCCAGCACCCTGAGTACTGAGCACCCAGCACCCTGAGTACTGAGCACCCAGCACCCTGAGCACTGAGCACTGAGCACCCAGCACCTTGAGCACTGAGCACTGACCACCCAGCACCCCGAGCACTGAGCACCCAGCACCCCGAGCACTGAGCACCCAGCGCCCTGAGCACTGAGCACCCAGCACCCTGAGCACTGAGCACCCAGTCCCCTGAGTACTGAGCACCCAGCACCATGAGTACTGAGCACCCAGCACCCTGAGTACTGAGCACTCAGCACCCTGAGTACTGAGCACCGAGCACCCCGAGCACTGAGCACCCAGCACCCTGAGCACTGAGCACCCTGAGGCCTGAGCACCCAGCACCCTGAGCACTGAGCACCCAGCACCCTGAGTACTGAGCACCGATCACCCTGAGCACTGAGCACCCAGCACCCCGAGCACTGAGCACCCAGCACCCTGAGTACTGAGCACCCAGCACCCTGAGCACTGAGCACCCAGCATCCTGAGTACTGAGCACCCTGAGTACTGAGCACCGATCACCCTGAGCACTAAGCACCCAGCACCCTGAGTACTGAGCACCCAGCACCCTGAGCACTGAGCACCCAGCACCCTGAGCACTGAGCACCCAGCACCCTGAGTACTGAGCACCCAGCACCCTGAGTACTGAGTACCCAGCACCCTGAGCACTGAGCACCCAGCACCCTGAGTACTGAGCACCGAGCACCCTGAGTACTGAGCACCCAGCACCCTGAGTACTGAGCACCCAGCACCCTGAGCACTGAGCACCCAGCACCCTGAGTACTGAGCACCCAGACCCCGAGCACTGAGGACCCATCACCCCTAGCACTGAGCACCCAGCACCCTGAGCACTGAGCACCCAGCAGCCCGAGCACTGAGCACCCAGCATCCTGAGCACTGAGTACTGAGCACCCAGCACCCTGAGCACTGAGCACCCAGCACCCTGAGCACTGAGCACCCAGCACCCTGAGTACTGAGCACCCAGCACACTGAGCACAGATCACCCAGCACACTGAGCGCTGAGCACCCAGCACCCTGAGTACTGAGCACCCAGCACCCTGAGTACTGAGCACTCAGCACCCTGAGTACTGAGCACCGAGCACCCCGAGTACTGAGCACTGAGCACCCTGAGTACTGAGCACCCAGCACCCTGATCACTGAGTACCCAGCAACCTGAGTACTGAGCACTGAGAACCCTGAGTACTGAGCACCGAGCACCCTGAGTACTGAGCACCCAGCACCCTGATCACTGAGCACCCAGCACCCTGAGCACTGAGCACCTAGCACCTTGAGTACTGAGCACCGATCACCCCGAGCACTGAGCACCCAGCACCCTGAGTACTGAGCACCGATCACCCCGAGCACTGAGAACCCAGCACCCTGAGTAGTGAGCACCCAACGTACTGAGCACCGAGCACCCCGAGCACTGAGCACCCAGCACCCTGAGTACTGAGCACCGATCACCCTGAGCACTGAGCACCCAGCACCCTGAGTACTGAGCTCCGAGCACCCCGAGCAATGAGCATCCAGCGCCCCGAGCACTGAGCACCCAGCACCCTGAGCACTTAGCACCCAGCACCCTGAGTACTGGGCACCCAGCACCCCGAGCACTGAGCACCCAGCACCCTGAGCACTGAGCACCCAGCACACTGAGCACAGATCACCCAGCACACTGAGCGCTGAGCACCCAGCACCCTGAGTACTGAGCACCCAGCACCCTGAGTACTGAGCACTCAGCACCGTGAGTACTGAGCACCGAGCACCCCGAGCACTGAGCACCCAGCACCCTGGGCACTGCACCCAGCACCCTGAGTACTGAGCACTGATCACTCCGAGCACTGAACACCCAGCACCCTGAGTACTGAGCTCCGAGCACCCCGAGCACTGAGCATCCAGCGCCCCGAGCACTGAGCACCCCGCACCCTGAGCACTTAGCACCCAGCACCCTGAGTACTGGGCACCCAGCACCCCGAGCACTGAGCACCCAGCACCCTGAGCACTGAGCAACCAGCACCCTGAGCACAGATCACCCAGCACAATGAGCGCAGAGCACCCAGCACCCTGAGTACTGAGCACCCAGCACCCTGAGTACTGAGCACTCAGCACCCTGAGTACTGAGCACCGAGCACCCCGAGCCCTGAGCACCCAGCACCCTGAGCACTGAGCACCCAGCACCCCGAGCACTGAGCACCCAGCACCCTGAGTACTGAGCACCCAGCACCCTGAGCACTGAGCACCCAGCACCCTGAGCACTGAGCACCCAGCACCCTGAGTAGTGAGCACCCAGCACCCCGAGCACTGAGCACCCAGCACCCTGAGCACTGAGCACCCTGAGTACTGAGCACCCAGCACCCTGAGCACTGAGGACCCAGCACCCCGAGCACTGAGCACCCAGCACGCTGAGTACTGAGCACTGAGCACCCAGCACCCTGAGTACTGAGCACCCAGCACCCTGAGTACTGAGCACCCAGCACCCCAAGCACTGAGCACTGAGCAACCTGAGTACTGAGCACTGAGCACCCTTAGTACTGAGCACCGAGCACCCTGAGTACTGAGCACCCAGCACCCCGAGCACTGAGCACTGAGCAACCTGAGTGCTGAGCAACAAGCACCCCGAGTACTGAGCACTGAGCACCCTGAGTACTGAGCACCCAGCACCCTGAGCACTGAGCACCCAGCACCCTGAGTACTGAGCACTGAGAACCCTGAGTACTGAACACCGAGCACCCTGAGTACTGAGCACCCAGCACGGTGATCACTGAGCACGGAGCACCCCGAGGACTGAGCACCCGGCACCCTGAGCACTGAGCACCCAGCACCTTGAGTACTGAGCACCGAGCACCCCGAGAACTGAGCACCCAGCACCCAGAGTACTGAGCACCCAGCACCCTGAGCACTGAGCACGGAGCACCCCGAGGACTGAGCACCCAGCACCCTGAGCACTGAGCATCCAGCACCTTGAGTACTGAGCACCGAGCACCCCGAGCACTGAGCACCCAGCACCCTGAGTACTGAGCACCCAGCACCCTGAGCACTGAGCACCCAGCACCCTGAGCACTAAGCACCCAGCACCACGAGAACTGAGCACCCAGCACCCTGAGTACTGAGCACCCAGCACCCTGAGTACTGAGCACCCAGCACCCTGAGCACTGAGCACTGAGCACCTAGCACCTTGAGCACTGAGCACTGACCACCCAGCACCCCGAGCACTGAGCACCCAGCACCCCGAGCACTGAGCACCCAGCGCCCTGAGCACTGAGCACCCAGCACCCTGAGCACTGAGCACCCAGTCCCCTGAGTACTGAGCACCCAGCACCATGAGTACTGAGCACCCAGCACCCTGAGTACTGAGCACTCAGCACCCTGAGTACTGAGCACCGAGCACCCCGAGCACTGAGCACCCAGCACCCTGAGCACTGAGCACCCTGAGGCCTGAGCACCCAGCACCCTGAGCACTGAGCACCCAGCACCCTGAGTACTGAGCACCGATCACCCTGAGCACTGAGCACCCAGCACCCCGAGCACTGAGCACCCAGCACCCTGAGTACTGAGCACCCAGCACCCTGAGCACTGAGCACCCAGCATCCTGAGTACTGAGCACCCTGAGTACTGAGCACCGATCACCCTGAGCACTAAGCACCCAGCACCCTGAGTACTGAGCACCCAGCACCCTGAGCACTGAGCACCCAGCACCCTGAGCACTGAGCACCCAGCACCCTGAGTACTGAGCACCCAGCACCCTGAGTACTGAGTACCCAGCACCCTGAGCACTGAGCACCCAGCACCCTGAGTACTGAGCACCGAGCACCCTGAGTACTGAGCACCCAGCACCCTGAGTACTGAGCACCCAGCACCCTGAGCACTGAGCACCCAGCACCCTGAGTACTGAGCACCCAGACCCCGAGCACTGAGGACCCATCACCCCTAGCACTGAGCACCCAGCACCCTGAGCACTGAGCACCCAGCAGCCCGAGCACTGAGCACCCAGCATCCTGAGCACTGAGTACTGAGCACCCAGCACCCTGAGCACTGAGCACCCAGCACCCTGAGCACTGAGCACCCAGCACCCTGAGTACTGAGCACCCAGCACCCCAAGCACTGAGCACCGAGCACCCTAAGTACTGAGCACCCAGCACGCTGAGCACTGAGCACCCAGCACCCCGCGTACTGAGCACCCAGCACCCTGAGTACTGAGCACTCAGCACCCTGAGTACTGAGCACCGAGCACCCCGAGTACTGAGCACTGAGCACCCTGAGTACTGAGCACCCAGCACCCTGATCACTGAGTACCCAGCAACCTGAGTACTGAGCACTGAGAACCCTGAGTACTGAGCACCGAGCACCCTGAGTACTGAGCACCCAGCACCCTGATCACTGAGCACCCAGCACCCTGAGCACTGAGCACCTAGCACCTTGAGTACTGAGCACCGATCACCCCGAGCACTGAGCACCCAGCACCCTGAGTACTGAGCACCGATCACCCCGAGCACTGAGAACCCAGCACCCTGAGTAGTGAGCACCCAACGTACTGAGCACCGAGCACCCCGAGCACTGAGCACCCAGCACCCTGAGTACTGAGCACCGATCACCCTGAGCACTGAGCACCCAGCACCCTGAGTACTGAGCTCCGAGCACCCCGAGCAATGAGCATCCAGCGCCCCGAGCACTGAGCACCCAGCACCCTGAGCACTTAGCACCCAGCACCCTGAGTACTGGGCACCCAGCACCCCGAGCACTGAGCACCCAGCACCCTGAGCACTGAGCACCCAGCACACTGAGCACAGATCACCCAGCACACTGAGCGCTGAGCACCCAGCACCCTGAGTACTGAGCACCCAGCACCCTGAGTACTGAGCACTCAGCACCGTGAGTACTGAGCACCGAGCACCCCGAGCACTGAGCACCCAGCACCCTGGGCACTGCACCCAGCACCCTGAGTACTGAGCACTGATCACTCCGAGCACTGAACACCCAGCACCCTGAGTACTGAGCTCCGAGCACCCCGAGCACTGAGCATCCAGCGCCCCGAGCACTGAGCACCCCGCACCCTGAGCACTTAGCACCCAGCACCCTGAGTACTGGGCACCCAGCACCCCGAGCACTGAGCACCCAGCACCCTGAGCACTGAGCAACCAGCACCCTGAGCACAGATCACCCAGCACAATGAGCGCAGAGCACCCAGCACCCTGAGTACTGAGCACCCAGCACCCTGAGTACTGAGCACTCAGCACCCTGAGTACTGAGCACCGAGCACCCCGAGCCCTGAGCACCCAGCACCCTGAGCACTGAGCACCCAGCACCCCGAGCACTGAGCACCCAGCACCCTGAGTACTGAGCACCCAGCACCCTGAGCACTGAGCACCCAGCACCCTGAGCACTGAGCACCCAGCACCCTGAGTAGTGAGCACCCAACGTACTGAGCACCGAGCACCCCTAGCACTGAGCACCCAGCACCCTGACTACTGAGCACCGATCACCCCGAGCACTGAGCACCCAGCACCCTTAGTACTGAGCTCCGAGCACCCCGAGCACTGAGCACGCAGCACCCTGAGCACTGAGCACCCAGCACCCTGAGTACTGAGCACCCAACAACCCGAGCACTGAGCAACCAGCACCCTGAGCACTGAGCACCCAGCACACTGAGCACTGATCACCCAGCACCCTGAGCACTGAGCACCCAGCACCCTGAGCACTGAGCATCGAGCACCCCGAGTACTGAGCACCCAGCACCCTGAGCACTGAGCACCCCGCACCCTGAGTACTGAGCACCCAGCACCCTGAGTACTGAACACCCAGCACCCTGAGCACTGAGCAGCCAGCACCCTGAGTAGTGAGCACCCAACGTACTGAGCACCGAGCACCCCGAGCACTGAGCACCCAGCACCCTGAGCACTGAGCACCCAGCACCCTGAGTAGTGAGCACCCAACGTACTGAGCACCGAGCACCCCGAGCACTGAGCACCCAGCACCCTGAGTACTGAGCACCGATCACCCCGAGCACTGAGAACCCAGCACCCTGAGTAGTGAGCACGAAACGTACTGAGCACCGAGCACCCCGAGCACTGAGCACCCAGCACCCTGAGTACTGAGCACCGATCACCCTGAGCACTGAGCACCCAGCACCCTGAGTACTGAGCTCCGAGCACCCCGAGCAATGAGCATCCAGCGCCCCGAGCACTGAGCACCCAGCACCCTGAGCACTTAGCACCCAGCACCCTGAGTACTGGGCACCCAGCACCCCGAGTACTGAGCACCCAGCACCCTGAGCACTGAGCACCCAGCACACTGAGCACAGATCACCCAGCACACTGAGCGCTGAGCACCCAGCACCCTGAGTACTGAGCACCCAGCACCCTGAGTACTGAGCACTCAGCACCGTGAGTACTGAGCACCGAGCACCCCGAGCACTGAGCACCCAGCACCCTGGGCACTGCACCCAGCACCCTGAGTACTGAGCACCGATCACCCCGAGCACTGAACATCCAGCACCCTGAGTACTGAGCTCCGAGCACCCCGAGCACTGAGCATCCAGCGCCCCGAGCACTGAGCACCCCGCACCCTGAGCACTTAGCACCCAGCACCCTGAGTACTGGGCACCCAGCACCCCGAGCACTGAGCACCCAGCACCCTGAGCACTGAGCACCCAGCACCCTGAGCACAGATCACCCAGCACACTGAGCGCTGAGCACCCAGCACCCTGAGTTCTGAGCACCCAGCACCCTGAGTACTGACCACTCAGCACCCTGAGTACTGAGCACCGAGCACCCCGAGCCCTGAGCACCCAGCACCCTGAGCACTGAGCACCCTGAGGACTGAGCACCCTGCACCCTGAGAACTGAGCTCCCAGCACCCTGAGTACTGAGCACCCAGCACCCTGAGCACTGAGCACCCAGCACCCTGAACACTGAGCACCCAGCACCCCGAGCACTGAGCACCCAGCACCCTGAGTACTGAGCACCCAGCACCCTGAGCACTGAGCACCCAGCACCCTGAGCACTGAGCACCCAGCACCCTGAGTAGTGAGCACCCAATGTACTGAGCACCAAGCACCCCGAGCACTGAGCACCCAGCACCCTGACTACTGAGCACCGATCACCCCGAGAACTGAGCACCCAGCACCCTGAGTACTGAGCTCCGAGCACCCCGAGCACTGAGCACCCAGCGCCCCGAGCACTGAGCACCCAGCACCCTGAGCACTGAGCACCCAGCACCCTGAGTACGGAGCACCCAGCACCCCGAGCACTGAGCACCCAGCACCCTGAGCACTGAGCACCCAGCACACTGAGCACTGATCACCCAGCACCCTGAGCACTGAGCACCCAGCACCCTGAGTACTGAGCACCCAGCACTCTGAGTACTGAGCACTCAGCACCCTGAGTACTGAGCACCGAGCACCCCGAGCACTGAGCACCCAGCACCCTGAGCACTGAGCACCCCGCACCCCGAGTACTGAGCACCCAGCACCCCGAGCACTGAGCACCCAGCGCCCGGAGCACTGAGCACCCAGCACCACGAGCAGTGAGCACTGAGCACCCTGAGCACTGAGCACCCAGCACGCCGAGTACTGAGCACTGAGCACCCTGAGTACTGAGCACCAAGCACCCCGAGTACTGAGCACTGAGCACCCTGAGTACTGAGCACCCAGCACCCTGATCACTGAGTACCCAGCAACCTGAGTACTGAGCACTGAGAACCCTGAGTACTGAGCACCGAGCACCCTGAGTACTGAGCACCCAGCACCCTGATCACTGAGCACCCAGCACCCTGAGCACTGAGCACCTAGCACCTTGAGTACTGAGCACCGAGCACCCCGAGCACTGAGCACCCAGCACCCTGAGTACTGAGCACCCAGCACCCTGAGCACTGAGCACCCAGCACCCTGAGCACTGAGCAACCAGCACCCCGAGCACTGATCACCCAGCACACTGAGTACTGCGCACCAAGCACCCTGAGCACTGAGCACCCAGCACCCTGAGTACTGAGCACCCAGCACCCTGAGTACTGAGCAACCAGCACCCTGAGCACTGAGCACTGAGCAACCTGAGTGCTGAGCAACAAGCACCCCGAGTACTGAGCACTGAGCACCCTGAGTACTGAGCACCCAGCACCCTGAGCACTGAGCACCCAGCACCCTGAGTACTGAGCACTGAGAACCCTGAGTACTGAACACCGAGCACCCTGAGTACTGAGCACCCAGCACGGTGATCACTGAGCACGGAGCACCCCGAGGACTGAGCACCCGGCACCCTGAGCACTGAGCACCCAGCACCT
This sequence comes from Microtus oregoni, assembly GCF_018167655.1. Lineage (NCBI taxonomy): Eukaryota > Metazoa > Chordata > Mammalia > Rodentia > Cricetidae > Microtus > Microtus oregoni. The sequence continues at coordinate 1,354,621 of NW_024544606.1, forward strand.
TGAGTACTGAGCACCGAGCACCCCGAGAACTGAGCACCCAGCACCCTGAGTACTGAGCACCCAGCACCCTGAGCACTGAGCACGGAGCACCCCGAGGACTGAGCACCCAGCACCCTGAGCACTGAGCACCCAGCACCTTGAGTACTGAGCACCGAGCACCCCGAGCACTGAGCACCCAGCACCCTGAGTACTGAGCACCCAGCACCCTGAGCACTGAGCACCCAGCACCCTGAGCACTAAGCACCCAGCACCACGAGAACTGAGCACCCAGCACCCTGAGTACTGAGCACCCAGCACCCTGAGTACTGAGCACCCAGCACCCTGAGCACTGAGCACTGAGCACCCAGCACCTTGAGCACTGAGCACTGACCACCCAGCACCCCGAGCACTGAGCACCCAGCACCCCGAGCACTGAGCACCCAGCGCCCTGAGCACTGAGCACCCAGCACCCTGAGCACTGAGCACCCAGTCCCCTGAGTACTGAGCACCCAGCACCATGAGTACTGAGCACCCAGCACCCTGAGTACTGAGCACTCAGCACCCTGAGTACTGAGCACCCAGCACCCCGAGCACTGAGCACCCAGCACCCTGAGCACTGAGCACCCTGAGGCCTGAGCACCCAGCACCCTGAGCACTGAGCACCCAGCACCCTGAGTACTGAGCACCGATCACCCTGAGCACTGAGCACCCAGCACCCCGAGCACTGAGCACCCAGCACCCTGAGTACTGAGCACCCAGCACCCTGAGCACTGAGCACCCAGCATCCTGAGTACTGAGCACCCTGAGTACTGAGCACCGATCACCCTGAGCACTAAGCACCCAGCACCCTGAGTACTGAGCACCCAGCACCCTGAGCACTGAGCACCCAGCACCCTGAGCACTGAGCACCCAGCACCCTGAGTACTGAGCACCCAGCACCCTGAGTACTGAGTACCCAGCACCCTGAGCACTGAGCACCCAGCACCCTGAGTACTGAGCACCGAGCACCCTGAGTACTGAGCACCCAGCACCCTGAGTACTGAGCACCCAGCACCCTGAGCACTGAGCACCCAGCACCCTGAGTACTGAGCACCCAGACCCCGAGCACTGAGGACCCATCACCCCTAGCACTGAGCACCCAGCACCCTGAGCACTGAGCACCCAGCAGCCCGAGCACTGAGCACCCAGCATCCTGAGCACTGAGTACTGAGCACCCAGCACCCTGAGCACTGAGCACCCAGCACCCTGAGCACTGAGCACCCAGCACCCTGAGTACTGAGCACCCAGCACCCCAAGCACTGAGCACCGAGCACCCTAAGTACTGAGCACCCAGCACGCTGAGCACTGAGCACCCAGCACCCCGCGTACTGAGCACCCAGCACCCTGAGTACTGAGCACTCAGCACCCTGAGTACTGAGCACCGAGCACCCCGAGTACTGAGCACTGAGCACCCTGAGTACTGAGCACCCAGCACCCTGATCACTGAGTACCCAGCAACCTGAGTACTGAGCACTGAGAACCCTGAGTACTGAGCACCGAGCACCCTGAGTACTGAGCACCCAGCACCCTGATCACTGAGCACCCAGCACCCTGAGCACTGAGCACCTAGCACATTGAGTACTGAGCACCGATCACCCCGAGCACTGAGCACCCAGCACCCTGAGTACTGAGCACCGATCACCCCGAGCACTGAGAACCCAGCACCCTGAGTAGTGAGCACCCAACGTACTGAGCACCGAGCACCCCGAGCACTGAGCACCCAGCACCCTGAGTACTGAGCACCGATCACCCTGAGCACTGAGCACCCAGCACCCTGAGTACTGAGCTCCGAGCACCCCGAGCAATGAGCATCCAGCGCCCCGAGCACTGAGCACCCAGCACCCTGAGCACTTAGCACCCAGCACCCTGAGTACTGGGCACCCAGCACCCCGAGCACTGAGCACCCAGCACCCTGAGCACTGAGCACCCAGCACACTGAGCACAGATCACCCAGCACACTGAGCGCTGAGCACCCAGCACCCTGAGTACTGAGCACCCAGCACCCTGAGTACTGAGCACTCAGCACCGTGAGTACTGAGCACCGAGCACCCCGAGCACTGAGCACCCAGCACCCTGGGCACTGCACCCAGCACCCTGAGTACTGAGCACTGATCACTCCGAGCACTGAACACCCAGCACCCTGAGTACTGAGCTCCGAGCACCCCGAGCACTGAGCATCCAGCGCCCCGAGCACTGAGCACCCCGCACCCTGAGCACTTAGCACCCAGCACCCTGAGTACTGGGCACCCAGCACCCCGAGCACTGAGCACCCAGCACCCTGAGCACTGAGCAACCAGCACCCTGAGCACAGATCACCCAGCACAATGAGCGCAGAGCACCCAGCACCCTGAGTACTGAGCACCCAGCACCCTGAGTACTGAGCACTCAGCACCCTGAGTACTGAGCACCGAGCACCCCGAGCCCTGAGCACCCAGCACCCTGAGCACTGAGCACCCAGCACCCCGAGCACTGAGCACCCAGCACCCTGAGTACTGAGCACCCAGCACCCTGAGCACTGAGCACCCAGCACCCTGAGCACTGAGCACCCAGCACCCTGAGTAGTGAGCACCCAACGTACTGAGCACCGAGCACCCCTAGCACTGAGCACCCAGCACCCTGACTACTGAGCACCGATCACCCCGAGCACTGAGCACCCAGCACCCTTAGTACTGAGCTCCGAGCACCCCGAGCACTGAGCACGCAGCACCCTGAGCACTGAGCACCCAGCACCCTGAGTACTGAGCACCCAACAACCCGAGCACTGAGCAACCAGCACCCTGAGCACTGAGCACCCAGCACACTGAGCACTGATCACCCAGCACCCTGAGCACTGAGCACCCAGCACCCTGAGCACTGAGCATCGAGCACCCCGAGTACTGAGCACCCAGCACCCTGAGCACTGAGCACCCCGCACCCTGAGTACTGAGCACCCAGCACCCTGAGTACTGAACACCCAGCACCCTGAGCACTGAGCACCCAGCACCCGGAGTAGTGAGCACCCAACGTACTGAGCACCGAGCACCCCGAGCACTGAGCACCCAGCACCCTGAGCACTGAGCACCCAGCACCCTGAGTAGTGAGCACCCAACGTACTGAGCACCGAGCACCCCGAGCACTGAGCACCCAGCACCCTGAGTACTGAGCACCGATCACCCCGAGCACTGAGAACCCAGCACCCTGAGTAGTGAGCACCCAACGTACTGAGCACCGAGCACCCCGAGCACTGAGCACCCAGCACCCTGAGTACTGAGCACCGATCACCCTGAGCTCTGAGCACCCAGCACCCTGAGTACTGAGCTCCGAGCACCCCGAGCAATGAGCATCCAGCGCCCCGAGCACTGAGCACCCAGCACCCTGAGCACTTAGCACCCAGCACCCTGAGTACTGGGCACCCAGCACCCCGAGTACTGAGCACCCAGCACCCTGAGCACTGAGCACCCAGCACACTGAGCACAGATCACCCAGCACACTGAGCGCTGAGCACCCAGCACCCTGAGTACTGAGCACCCAGCACCCTGAGTACTGAGCACTCAGCACCGTGAGTACTGAGCACCGAGCACCCCGAGCACTGAGCACCCAGCACCCTGGGCACTGCACCCAGCACCCTGAGTACTGAGCACCGATCACCCCGAGCACTGAACATCCAGCACCCTGAGTACTGAGCTCCGAGCACCCCGAGCACTGAGCATCCAGCGCCCCGAGCACTGAGCACCCCGCACCCTGAGCACTTAGCACCCAGCACCCTGAGTACTGGGCACCCAGCACCCCGAGCACTGAGCACCCAGCACCCTGAGCACTGAGCACCCAGCACCCTGAGCACAGATCACCCAGCACACTGAGCGCTGAGCACCCAGCACCCTGAGTACTGAGCACCCAGCACCCTGAGTACTGACCACTCAGCACCCTGAGTACTGAGCACCGAGCACCCCGAGCCCTGAGCACCCAGCACCCTGAGCACTGAGCACCCTGAGGACTGAGCACCCTGCACCCTGAGAACTGAGCTCCCAGCACCCTGAGTACTGAGCACCCAGCACCCTGAGCACTGAGCACCCAGCACCCTGAACACTGAGCACCCAGCACCCCGAGCACTGAGCACCCAGCACCCTGAGTACTGAGCACCCAGCACCCTGAGCACTGAGCACCCAGCACCCTGAGCACTGAGCACCCAGCACCCTGAGTAGTGAGCACCCAATGTACTGAGCACCAAGCACCCCGAGCACTGAGCACCCAGCACCCTGACTACTGAGCACCGATCACCCCGAGAACTGAGCACCCAGCACCCTGAGTACTGAGCTCCGAGCACCCCGAGCACTGAGCACCCAGCGCCCCGAGCACTGAGCACCCAGCACCCTGAGCACTGAGCACCCAGCACCCTGAGTACGGAGCACCCAGCACCCCGAGCACTGAGCACCCAGCACCCTGAGCACTGAGCACCCAGCACACTGAGCACTGATCACCCAGCACCCTGAGCACTGAGCACCCAGCACCCTGAGTACTGAGCACCCAGCACCCTGAGTACTGAGCACTCAGCACCCTGAGTACTGAGCACCGAGCACCCCGAGCACTGAGCACCCAGCACCCTGAGCACTGAGCACCCCGCACCCCGAGTACTGAGCACCCAGCACCCCGAGCACTGAGCACCCAGCGCCCGGAGCACTGAGCACCCAGCACCACGAGCAGTGAGCACTGAGCACCCTGAGCACTGAGCACCCAGCACGCCGAGTACTGAGCACTGAGCACCCTGAGTACTGAGCACCAAGCACCCCGAGTACTGAGCACTGAGCACCCTGAGTACTGAGCACCCAGCACCCTGATCACTGAGTACCCAGCAACCTGAGTACTGAGCACTGAGAACCCTGAGTACTGAGCACCGAGCACCCTGAGTACTGAGCACCCAGCACCCTGATCACTGAGCACCCAGCACCCTGAGCACTGAGCACCTAGCACCTTGAGTACTGAGCACCGAGCACCCCGAGCACTGAGCACCCAGCACCCTGAGTACTGAGCACCCAGCACCCTGAGCACTGAGCACCCAGCACCCTGAGCACTGAGCAACCAGCACCCCGAGCACTGATCACCCAGCACACTGAGTACTGCGCACCAAGCACCCTGAGCACTGAGCACCCAGCACCCTGAGTACTGAGCACCCAGCACCCTGAGTACTGAGCAACCAGCACCCTGAGCACTGAGCACCCAGCACCCTGAGCACTGAGCACTGAGCACCCAGCACCCCGAGCACTGAGCACACAGCACCCTGACCACTGAGCACACTGAGGACTGAGCACCCAACACCCTGAGCACTGAGCACCCAGCACCCTGAGTACTGAGCACCGATCACCCTGAGCACTGACCACCCAGCACCCGAGCACTGAGCACCCAGCACCCTGAGTACTGAGCACCCAGCACCCTGAGTACTGAGCACCGATCACCCTGAGCACTGAGCACCCAGAAAACAGAGCACTGAGCACCCAGCACCCTGAGTACTGAGCACCCAGCACCCCGAGCACTGAGCACCCAGCACCCTGAGTACTGAGCACCGTGAGTACTGAGCACCGATCACCCTGAGCACTGAGCTCCCAGCACCCTGAGTACTGAGCACCCAGCACCCTGAGCACTGAGCACCCAGCACCCTGAGTACTGAGCACCCAGCACCCTGAGCACTGAGCCCCCAGCACCCTGAGTACTGAGCACCCAGCACCCTGAGCACTGAGCACCCAGCACTCTGAGTACTGAGCACCCAGCACCCCGAGCACTGAGCACCCAGCACCCGAGAATGAGCACCCAGCACCCCGAGTACTGAGCAACGAGCACCCTGAGCACTGAGTACCCAGCACCCTGAGCACTGAGCACCCAGCACCCTGAGTACTGAGCACCCAGCACACTGAGTACTGAGCACCCAGCACCCTGAGCACTGAGCACCGAGCACCCCGAGTACTGAGCACCCAGCACCCTGAGGACTGAACACCCAGCTCCCTGAGCACTGAGCACCCTGAGCACTGAGTACTGAGCACCGAGCACCCCGAGAACTGAGCACCCAGCACCCGGAGTACTGAGCACCCAGCACACTGAGTAATGAGCACCCAGCACCCCGAGCACTGAGCACCCAGCACCCTGAGCACTGAGCACCCAGCACCCTGAGTACTGAGCACTGAGCACCCAGCACCCCAAGCACTGAGCACCCAGCACCCTGAGTACTGAGCACTGAGCACCCAGCACCCCGAGCACTGAGCACCCAGCCCCCAGAGTACTAAGCACCGAGCACCCTGAGTACTGAGCACCCAGCACCCTGAGCACTGAACACACAGCACCCTGAGTACTGAGCACCTCGAGCACTGAGCACCCTGCACCCTGAGTACTGAACACCGAGCACCCCGAGCACTGAACACCCGGCACCCCGAGCACTGAGCACCCAGCACCCCGAGCACTGAGCACCCAGCACCCTGAGTACTGAGCACCCAGCACCCTGAGTACTGAGCACCCAGCACGCTGAGCACTGAGTACCCAGCACCCTGAGCACTGAGCACCCAGCACCCTGAGCACTGAGCACCCAGCACCCTGAACACTGAGCACCCAGCGCCCTGAGTACTGAGCACTGAGCACTGAGCACCCAGCACCCCAAGCACTGAGCACCCAGCACCCTGAGTACTGAGCACCCAGCACCCCGAGCACTGAGCACCCAGCACCCTGAGTACTGAGCACCGAGCACCCTGAGTACTGAGTACCCAGCACCCTGAGTACTGAGCACCCAGCGTACTGAGCACCGAGCACCCAGCACCCTGAGTACTGAGCACCCAGCACCCTGAGCACTGAGCACCCAGCACCCTGAGTACTGAGCACTGAGCACCCCGAGTACTGAGCACCGGGCACCGCGAGCACTAAGCACCCAGCACCCCGAGAACCGAGCACCCAGCACTCTGAGCACTGAGCACCCAGCACCCTGAGCACTGAGCACCCAGCACCCTGAGCACTGAGCACCCAGCACCCTGAGCACTGAGCACCCAGCACCCTGAGCACTGAGCACCCAGCACACTGAGCACTGAGCACACAGCACCCTGAGCACTGAGCACCCAGCACCCTGAGTACTGAGCACCCAAAGTATAGAGCACCGAGCACCCTGAGTACTGAGCACCCAGCACACTGAGCACTGAGCACCCAGCACCCTGAGTACTGAGCACCCAGCACCCTGAGTTCTGAGCACCCAGCACCCCGAGCACTGAGCACCCAGCACCCTGAGCACTGAGCACCCAGCACCCCGAGCACTGAGCACCCAGGACCCTGAGTACTGAGCACCCAGCACCCTGAGTACTGAGCACTCAGCACCCTGAATACTGAGCACCGAGCACCCCGAGCACTGAGCACCCAGCACCCTGAGCACCCAGCACCCTGAGGACTGAGCACCCAGCACCCTGAGTTCTGAGCACCCAGCACCCTGAGTACTGAGCACCCAGCATCCGGAGTACTGAGCACCATTCACCCTGAGCACTGAGCACCCAGCACCCCGAGCACTAAGCACCCAGCACCCTGAGTACTGAGCACCCTGAGTACTGAGCACCGAGCACCCCGAGCACTGAGCACCCAGCACCGTGAGCACTGAGCACCCAGCACCCCGAGCACTGAGCACCCAGCACCCTGAGTACTGAGCACCCAGCACCCTGAGTACTGAACACCCAGCACCCTGAGCACTGAGTACCCAGCACCCTGAGCACTGAGCACACAGCACCCTGAGCACTGAGCACCCAGCACCCTGAGTACTGAGCACTGAGCACCCAGGACCCCGAGCACTGAGCACCCAGCACCCTGAGTACTGAGCACTGAGCACCCAGCACACCGAGCACTGAGCACCCAGCACCCTGAGCACTGAGCACTCAGCACCCTGAGTACTGAGCACCCAGCACCCCGAGTACTGAGCACCCAGCACCCTGAGTACTGAGCACCCAGCACCCTGAGCACTGAACACACAGCACCCTGAGTACTGAGCACCTCGAGCACTGAGCACCCAGCACCCTGAGTACTGAGCACCGAGCACCCCGAGCACTGAGCACCCAGCACCCTGAGCACTGAGCACTGAGCACCCAGCACCCCGAGCACTGAGCACCCAGCACCCTGAGTACTGAGCACCCAGCACCCTGAGTACTGAGCACCCAGCAACCTGAGCACTGAGTACCCAGCACCCTGAGCACTGAGCACCCAGCAACCTGAGCACTGAGCACCCAGCACCCTGAGCACTGTGCACCCAGCACCCTGAGTACTGAGCACTGAGCACTGAGCACCCAGCACCCCGAGCACTGAGCACCCAGCACCCTGAGTACTAAGCACCCAGCACCCTGAGTACTGAGCACCCAGCACCCTGAGTACTGAGCACTGAGCACCCAGCACCCCGAGCACTGAGCACCCAGCGCCCTGAGTACTGAGCACTGAGCACTGAGCACCCAGCACCCCGAGCACTGAGCACCCAGCACCCTGAGTACTGAGCACCCAGCACCCCGAGCACTGAGCACCCAGCACCCTGAGTACTGAGCACCGAGCACCCTGAGTACTGAGCACCCAGCACCCTGAGTACTGAGCACCCAGCGTACTGAGCACCGAGCACCCAGCACCCTGAGTACTGAGCACCCAGCACCCTGAGCACTGAGCACCCAGCACCCTGAGTACTGAGCACTGAGCACCCCGAGCACTGAGCACCCAGCACCCTGAGTACTGAGCACCCAGCACCCTGAGTACTGAACACCCAGCACACTGAGCACTGAGTACCCAGCACCCTGAGCACTGAGCACACAGCACCCTGAGCACTGAGCACCCAGCACCCTGAGTACTGAGCACTGAGCACCCAGGACCCCGAGCACTGAGCACCCAGCACCCTGAGTACTAAGCACTGAGCACCCAGCACACCGAGCACTGAGCACCCAGCACCCTGAGCACTGAGCACCCAGCACCCTGAGTACTGCGCACCCAGCAACCCGAGTACTGAGCACACAGCACCCTGAGTACTGAGCACCGAGCACCCTGAGCACTGAGCACCCAGCACCCCGAGCACTGAGCACCCAGCACACTGAGTACTGAGCACACAGCACCCTGAGCACTGAGCACCCAGCACCCTGAGTACTGAGCACCCAGCACCCTGAGCACTGAGCACCCAGCACCCTGAGTACTGAGCACCCAGCACCCTGAGTACTGAGCACACAGCACCCTGAGCACTGAGCACCGAGCACCCCGAGTACTGAGCACCCAGCACCCTGAGCACTGAGCACCCAGCACCCTGAGTACTGAGCACCAAGCACCCTGAGTACTGAACACCCAGCACCCTGAGCACTGAGCACCCTGAGCACTGAGTACTGATCACCGAGCACCCCGAGAACTGAGCACCCAGCACCCTGAGTACTGAGCACCCAGCACCCCGAGCACTGAGCACCCAGCACCCTGAGCACTGAGCACCCAGCACCCTGAGTACTGAGCACTGAGCACCCAGCACCCCGAGCACTGAGCACCCAGCACCTTGAGTACTGATCACTGAGCACCCATCACCCCGAGCACTGAGCACCCAGCCCCCTGAGTACTAAGCACCGAGCACCCTGAGTACTGAGCACCCAGCACCGTGAACACTGAACACACAGCACCCTGAGTACTGAGCACCTCGAGCACTGAGCACCCAGCACCCTGAGTACTGAGCACCGAGCACCCCGAGCAATGAGCACCCAGCACCCCGAGCACTGAGCACCCAGCACCCCGAGCACTGAGCACCCAGCACCCTGAGTACTGAGCACCCAGCACCCTGAGTACTGAGCACCCAGCACCCTGAGCACTGAGTACCCAGCACCCTGAGCACTGAGCACCCAGCACCCTGAGCACTGAGCACCCAGCACCCTGAGCACTGTGCACCCAGCACCCTGAGTACTGAGCACTGAGCACTGAGCACCCAGCACCCCGAGCACTGAGCACCCAGCACCCTGAGTACTAAGCACCCAGCACCCTGAGTACTGAGCACCCAGCACCCTGAGTACTGAGCACTGAGCACCCAGCACCCCGAGCACTGAGCACCCAGCACCCTGAGTACTGAGCACTGAGCACTGAGCACCCAGCACCCCGAGCACTGAGCAGCCAGCACCCTGAGTACTGAGCACCCAGCACCCCGAGCACTGAGCACCCAGCACCCTGAGTACTGAGCACCGAGCACCCTGAGTACTGAGCACCCAGCACCCTGAGTACTGAGCACCCAGCGTACTGAGCACCGAGCACCCAGCACCCTGAGTACTGAGCACCCAGCACCCTGAGCACTGAGCACCCAGCACCCTGAGTACTGAGCACCCAGCACCCTGAGTTCTGAGCACCCAGCACCCCGAGCACTGAGCACCCAGCACCCTGAGCACTGAGCACCCAGCACCCCGAGCACTGAGCACCCAGGACCCTGAGTACTGAGCACCCAGCACCCTGAGTACTGAGCACTCAGCACCCTGAATACTGAGCACCGAGCACCCCGAGCACTGAGCACCCAGCACCCTGAGCACCCAGCACCCTGAGGACTGAGCACCCAGCACCCTGAGTACTGAGCACCCAGCAACCTGAGTACTGAGCACCCAGCATCCGGAGTACTGAGCACCGTTCACCCTGAGCACTGAGCACCCAGCACCCCGAGCACTAAGCACCCAGCACCCTGAGTACTGAGCACCCTGAGTACTGAGCACCGAGCACCCCGAGCACTGAGCACCCAGCACCGTGAGCACTGAGCACCCAGCACCCCGAGCACTGAGCACCCAGCACCCTGAGTACTGAGCACCCAGCACCCCGAGCACTGAGCACCCAGCACCCTGAGTACTGAGCACCGAGCACCCTGAGTACTGAGCACCCAGCACCCTGAGTACTGAGCACCCAGCGTACTGAGCACCGAGCACCCAGCACCCTGAGTACTGAGCACCCAGCACCCCGAGCACTGAGCACCCAGCACCCTGAGTACTGAGCACCCAGCACCCTGAGTACTGAACACCCAGCACACTGAGCACTGAGTACCCAGCACCCTGAGCACTGAGCACACAGCACCCTGAGCACTGAGCACCCAGCACCCTGAGTACTGAGCACTGAGCACCCAGGACCCCGAGCACTGAGCACCCAGCACCCTGAGTACTGAGCACTGAGCACCCAGCACACCGAGCACTGAGCACCCAGCACCCTGAGCACTGAGCACCCAGCACCCTGAGTACTGCGCACCCAGCAACCCGAGTACTGAGCACACAGCACCCTGAGTACTGAGCACCGAGCACCCTGAGCACTGAGCACCCAGCACCCCGAGCACTGAGCACCCAGCACCCTGAGTACTGAGCACCCAGCACCCCGAGCACTGAGCACCCAGCACCCTGAGTACTGAGCACCGAGCACCCTGAGTACTGAGCACCCAGCACCCTGAGTACTGAGCACCCAGCGTACTGAGCACCGAGCACCCAGCACCCTGAGTACTGAGCACCCAGCACCCTGAGCACTGAGCACCCAGCACCCTGAGTACTGAGCACTGAGCACCCCGAGCACTGAGCACCCAGCACCCTGAGTACTGAGCACCCAGCACCCTGAGTACTGAACACCCAGCACACTGAGCACTGAGTACCCAGCACCCTGAGCACTGAGCACACAGCACCCTGAGCACTGAGCACCCAGCACCCTGAGTACTGAGCACTGAGCACCCAGGACCCCAAGCACTGAGCACCCAGCACCCTGAGTACTGAGCACTGAGCACCCAGCACACCGAGCACTGAGCACCCAGCACCCTGAGCACTGAGCACCCAGCACCCTGAGCACTGAGCACTGAGCACCCCGAGTACTGAGCACCCAGCACCCTGAGCACTGAGCACCCAGCACCCTGAGTACTGAGCACCAAGCACCCTGAGTACTGAACACCCAGCACCCTGAGCACTGAGCACCCTGAGCACTGAGTACTGAGCACCCAGCACCCCGAGCACTGAGCACCCAGCACCCTGAGTACTGAGCACCGAGCACCCTGAGTACTGAGCACCCAGCACCCTGAGTACTGAGCACCCAGCGTACTGAGCACCGAGCACCCAGCACCCTGAGTACTGAGCACCCAGCACCCCGAGGACTGAGCACCCAGCACCCTGAGTACTGAGCACCCAGCACCCTGAGTACTGAACACCCAGCACACTGAGCACTGAGTACCCAGCACCCTGAGCACTGAGCACACAGCACCCTGAGCACTGAGCACCCAGCACCCTGAGTACTGAGCACTGAGCACCCAGGACCCCGAGCACTGAGCACCCAGCACCCTGAGCACTGAGCACCCAGCACCCCGAGCACTGAGCACCCAGGACCCTGAGTACTGAGCACCCAGCACCCTGAGTACTGAGCACTCAGCACCCTGAATACTGAGCACCGAGCACCCCGAGCACTGAGCACCCAGCACCCTGAGCACCCAGCACCCTGAGGACTGAGCACCCAGCACCCTGAGTACTGAGCACCCAGCACCCTGAGTACTGAGCACCCAGCATTCGGAGTACTGAGCACCGTTCACCCTGAGCACTGAGCACCCAGCACCCCGAGCACTAAGCACCCAGCACCCTGAGTACTGAGCACCCTGAGTACTGAGCACCGAGCACCCCAAGCACTGAGCACCCAGCACCGTGAGCACTGAGCACCCAGCACCCCGAGCACTGAGCACCCAGCACCCTGAGTACTGAGCACCCAGCACCCCGAGCACTGAGCACCCAGCACCCTGAGTACTGAGCACCGAGCACCCTGAGTACTGAGCACCCAGCACCCTGAGTACTGAGCACCCAGCGTACTGAGCACCGAGCACCCAGCACCCTGAGTACTGAGCACCCAGCACCCCGAGCACTGAGCACCCAGCACCCTGAGTACTGAGCATCCAGCACCCTGAGTACTGAACACCCAGCACACTGAGCACTGAGTACCCAGCACCCTGAGCACTGAGCACACAGCACCCTGAGCACTGAGCACCCAGCACCCTGAGTACTGAGCACTGAGCACCCAGGACCCCGAGCACTGAGCACCCAGCACCCTGAGTACTGAGCACTGAGCACCCAGCACACCGAGCACTGAGCACCCAGCACCCTGAGCACTGAGCACCCAGCACCCTGAGTACTGCGCACCCAGCAACCCGAGTACTGAGCACACAGCACCCTGAGTACTGAGCACCGAGCACCCTGAGTACTGAGCACCCAGCACCCCGAGCACTGAGCACCCAGCACCCTGAGTACTGAGCACCCAGCACCCCGAGCACTGAGCACCCAGCACCCTGAGTACTGAGCACCGAGCACCCTGAGTACTGAGCACCCAGCACCCTGAGTACTGAGCACCCAGCGTACTGAGCACCGAGCACCCAGCACCCTGAGTACTGAGCACCCAGCACCCTGAGCACTGAGCACCCAGCACCCTGAGTACTGAGCACTGAGCACCCCGAGCACTGAGCACCCAGCACCCTGAGTACTGAGCACCCAGCACCCTGAGTACTGAACACCCAGCACACTGAGCACTGAGTACCCAGCACCCTGAGCACTGAGCACACAGCACCCTGAGCACTGAGCACCCAGCACCCTGAGTACTGAGCACTGAGCACCCAGGACCCCGAGCACTGAGCACCCAGCACCCTGAGTACTCAGCACTGAGCACCCAGCACACCGAGCACTGAGCACCCAGCACCCTGAGCACTGAGCACCCAGCACCCTGAGCACTGAGCACCGAGCACCCCGAGTACTGAGCACCCAGCACCCTGAGCACTGAGCACCCAGCACCCTGAGTACTGAGCACCAAGCACCCTGAGTACTGAACACCCAGCACCCTGAGCACTGAGCACCCTGAGCACTGAGTACTGAGCACCCAGCACCCCGAGCACTGAGCACCCAGCACCCTGAGTACTGAGCACCGAGCACCCTGAGTACTGAGCACCCAGCACCCTGAGTACTGAGCACCCAGCGTACTGAGCACCGAGCACCCAGCACCCTGAGTACTGAGCACCCAGCACCCCGAGGACTGAGCACCCAGCACCCTGAGTACTGAGCACCCAGCACCCTGAGTACTGAACACCCAGCACACTGAGCACTGAGTACCCAGCACCCTGAGCACTGAGCACACAGCACCCTGAGCACTGAGCACCCAGCACCCTGAGTACTGAGCACTGAGCACCCAGGACCCCGAGCACTGAGCACCCAGCACCCTGAGTACTGAGCACTGAGCACCCAGCACACCGAGCACTGAGCACCCAGCACCCTGAGCACTGAGCACCCAGCACCCTGAGTACTGCGCACCCAGCAACCCGAGTACTGAGCACACAGCACCCTGAGTACTGAGCACCGAGCACCCTGAGCACTGAGCACCCAGCACCCCGAGCACTGAGCACCCAGCACCCTGAGTACTGAGCACCCAGCACCCCGAGCACTGAGCACCCAGCACCCTGAGCACTGAGCACCCAGCACCTTGAGTACTGAGCACCGAGCACAACGAGCACTGAGCACCCAGCACCCTGAGTACTGAGCACCCAGCACCCTGAGCACTGAGCACCCAGCACCCTGAGTACTGAGCACTGAGCACCCCGAGCACTGAGCACCCAGCACCCTGAGTACTGAGCACCCAGCACCCTGAGTACTGAACACCCAGCACACTGAGCACTGAGTACCCAGCACCCTGAGCACTGAGCACACAGCACCCTGAGCACTGAGCACCCAGCACCCTGAGTACTGAGCACTGAGCACCCAGGACCCCGAGCACTGAGCACCCAGCACCCTGAGTATTGAGCACTGAGCACCCAGCACACCGAGCACTGAGCACCCAGCACCCTGAGCACTGAGCACCCAGCACCCTGAGCACTGAGCACCGAGCACCCCGAGTACTGAGCACCCAGCACCCTGAGCACTGAGCACCCAGCACCCTGAGTACTGAGCACCAAGCACCCTGAGTACTGAACACCCAGCACCCTGAGCACTGAGCACCCTGAGCACTGAGTACTGATCACCGAGCACCCCGAGAACTGAGCACCCAGCACCCTGAGTACTGAGCACCCAGCACCCCGAGCACTGAGCACCCAGCACCCTGAGCACTGAGCACCCAGCACCCTGAGTACTGAGCACTGAGCACCCAGCACCCCGAGCACTGAGCACCCAGCACCTTGAGTACTGATCACTGAGCACCCATCACCCCGAGCACTGAGCACCCAGCCCCCTGAGTACTAAGCACCGAGCACCCTGAGTACTGAGCACCCAGCACCCTGAGCACTGAACACACAGCACCCTGAGTACTGAGCACCTCGAGCACTGAGCACCCAGCACCCTGAGTACTGAGCACCGAGCACCCCGAGCACTGAGCACCCAGCACCCCGAGCACTGAGCACCCAGCACCCCGAGCACTGAGCACCCAGCACCCTGAGTACTGAGCACCCAGCACCCTGAGTACTGAGCACCCAGCACCCTGAGCACTGAGTACCCAGCACCCTGAGCACTGAGCACCCAGCACCCTGAGCACTGAGCACCCAGCACCCTGAGCACTGTGCACCCAGCACCCTGAGTACTGAGCACTGAGCACTGAGCACCCAGCACCCCGAGCACTGAGCACCCAGCACCCTGAGTACTAAGCACCCAGCACCCTGAGTACTGAGCACCCAGCACCCTGAGTACTGAGCACTGAGCACCCAGCACCCCGAGCACTGAGCACCCAGCACCCTGAGTAATGAGCACTGAGCACTGAGCACCCAGCACCCCGAGCACTGAGCACCCAGCACCCTGAGTACTGAGCACCCAGCACCCCGAGCACTGAGCACCCAGCACCCTGAGTACTGAGCACCGAGCACCCTGATTACTGAGCACCCAGCACCCTGAGTACTGAGCACCCAGCGTACTGAGCACCGAGCACCCAGCACCCTGAGTACTGAGCACCCAGCACCCTGAGCACTGAGCACCCAGCACCCTGAGTACTGAGCACCCAGCACCCTGAGTTCTGAGCACCCAGCACCCCGAGCACTGAGCACCCAGCACCCTGAGCACTGAGCACCCAGCACCCCGAGCACTGAGCACCCAGGACCCTGAGTACTGAGCACCCAGCACCCTGAGTACTGAGCACTCAGCACCCTGAATACTGAGCACCGAGCACCCCGAGCACTGAGCACCCAGCACCCTGAGCACCCAGCACCCTGAGGACTGAGCACCCAGCACCCTGAGTACTGAGCACCCAGCACCCTGAGTACTGAGCACCCAGCATCCGGAGTACTGAGCACCGTTCACCCTGAGCACTGAGCACCCAGCACCCCGAGCACTAAGCACCCAGCACCCTGAGTACTGAGCACCCTGAGTCCTGAGCACCGAGCACCCCGAGCACTGAGCACCCAGCTCCGTGAGCACTGAGCACCCAGCACCCCGAGCACTGAGCACCCAGCACTCTGAGCACTGAGCACCCAGCACCCTGAGCACTGAGCACCCAGCACCCTGAGCACTGAGCACCCAGCACCCTGAGTACTGAGCACCCAAAGTTTTGAGCACCGAGCACCCTGAGCACTGAGCACCCAGCACCCTGAGTACTGAGCACCCAGCACCCTGAGCAATGAGCACCCTGAGTACTGAGCACCCAGCACACTGAGCACTGAGCACCCAGCACCCTGAGTACTGAGCACCCAGCACCCTGAGTTCTGAGCACCCAGCACGCCGAGCACTGAGCACCCAGCACCCTGAGCACTGAGCACCCAGCACCCCGAGCACTGAGCACCCAGGACCCTGAGTACTGAGCACCCAGCACCCTGAGTACTGAGCACTCAGCACCCTGAATACTGAGCACCGAGCACCCCGAGCACTGAGCACCCAGCACCCTGAGCACCCAGCACCCTGAGGACTGAGCACCCAGCACCCTGAGTACTGAGCACCCAGCACCCTGAGTACTGAGCACCCAGCATCCGGAGTACTGAGCACCGTTCACCCTGAGCACTGAGCACCCAGCACCCCGAGCACTAAGCACCCAGCACCCTGAGTACTGAGCACCCTGAGTACTGAGCACCGAGCACCCCGAGCACTGAGCACCCAGCACCATGAGCACTGAGCACCCAGCACCCCGAGCACTGAGCACCCAGCACCCTGAGTACTGAGCACCCAGCACCCTGAGTACTGAACACCCAGCACCCTGATCACTGAGTAGACAGCACCCTGAGCCCTGAGCACACAGCACCCTGAGCACTGAGCACCCAGCACCCTGAGTACTGAGCACTGAGCACCCAGGACCCCGAGCACTGAGCACCCAGCACCCTGAGTACTGAGCACTGAGCACCCAGCACACCGAGCACTGAGCACCCAGCACCCTGAGCACTGAGCACCCAGCACCCTGAGTACTGAGCACCCAGCACCCCGAGTACTGAGCACCCAGCACCCTGAGCACTGAGCACCCAGCACCCTGAGTACTGAGCACCAAGCACCCTGAGTACTGAACACCCAGCACCCTGAGCACTGAGCACCCTGAGCACTGAGTACTGATCACCGAGCACCCCGAGAACTGAGCACCCAGCACCCTGAGTACTGAGCACCCAGCACCCCGAGCACTGAGCACCCAGCACCCTGAGCACTGAGCACCCAGCACCCTGAGTACTGAGCACTGAGCACCCAGCACCCCGAGCACTGAGCACCCAGCACCTTGAGTACTGATCACTGAGCACCCATCACCCCGAGCACTGAGCACCCAGCCCCCTGAGTACTAAGCACCGAGCACACTGAGTACTGAGCACCCAGCACCCTGAGCACTGAACACACAGCACCCTGAGTACTGAGCACCTCGAGCACTGAGCACCCAGCACCCTGAGTACTGAGCACCGAGCACCCCGAGCACTGAGCACCCAGCACCCCGAGCACTGAGCACCCAGCACCCCGAGCACTGAGCACGCAGCACCCTGAGTACTGAGCACCAAGCACCCTGAGTACTGAGCAAACAGCACCCTGAGCACTGAGTACCCAGCACCCTGAGCACTGAGCACCCAGCACCCTGAGCACTGAGCACCCAGCACCCTGAGCACTGTGCACCCAGCACCCTGAGTACTGAGCACTGAGCACTGCGCACCCAGCACCCCGAGCACTGAGCACCCAGCACCCTGAGTACTAAGCACCCAGCACCCTGAGTACTGAGCACCCAGCACCCTGAGCACTGAGTGCCCAGCACCCTGAGCACTGAGCACACAGCACCCTGAGCACTGAGCACCCAGCACCCTGAGTACTAAGCACCCAGCACCCTGAGTACTGAGCACCCAGCACACTGAGCAATGAGCACCCTGAGTACTGAGCACCCAGCACCCCGAGCACTGAGCACCCAGCACCCTGAGTACTGAGCACCGAGCACCCTGAGTACTGAGCACCCAGCACCCTGAGTACTGAGCACCCAGCGTACTGAGCACCGAGCACCCAGCACCCTGAGTACTGAGCACCCAGCACCCTGAGCACTGAGCACCCAGCACCCTGAGTACTGAGCACTGAGCACCCCGAGCACTGAGCACCCAGCACCCTGAGTACTGAGCACCCAGCACCCTGAGTACTGAACACCCAGCACCCTGAGCACTGAGTACCCAGCACCCTGAGCACTGAGCACACAGCACCCTGAGCACTGAGCACCCAGCACCCTGAGTACTGAGCACTGAGCACCCAGGACCCCGAGCACTGAGCACCCAGCACCCTGAGTACTGAGCACTGAGCACCCAGCACACCGAGCACTGAGCACCCAGCACCCTGAGCACTGAGCACCCAGCACCCTGAGTACTGAGCACCCAGCACCCTGAGTACTGAGCACACAGCACCCTGAGCACTGAGCACCGAGCACCCCGAGTACTGAGCACCCAGCACCCTGAGCACTGAGCACCCAGCACCCTGAGTACTGAGCACCAAGCACCCTGAGTACTGAACACCCAGCACCCTGAGCACTGAGCACCCTGAGCACTGAGTACTGATCACCGAGCACCCCGAGAACTGAGCACCCAGCACCCTGAGTACTGAGCACCCAGCACCCCGAGCACTGAGCACCCAGCACCCTGAGCACTGAGCACCCAGCACCCTGAGTACTGAGCACTGAGCACCCAGCACCCCGAGCACTGAGCACCCAGCACCTTGAGTACTGATCACTGAGCACCCATCACCCCGAGCACTGAGCACCCAGCCCCCTGAGTACTAAGCACCGAGCACCCTGAGTACTGAGCACCCAGCACACTGAGCACTGAACACACAGCACCCTGAGTACTGAGCACCTCGAGCACTGAGCACCCAGCACCCTGAGTACTGAGCACCGAGCACCCCGAGCACTGAGCACCCAGCACCCCGAGCACTGAGCACCCAGCACCCTGAGCACTGAGTACCCAGCACCCTGAGCACTGAGCACCCAGCACCCTGAGCACTGAGCACCCAGCACCCTGAGCACTGTGCACCCAGCACCCTGAGTACTGAGCACCCAGCACCCTGAGCACTGAGTACCCAGCACCCTGAGCACTGAGCACCCAGCACCCTGAGCACTGAGCACGCAGCACCCTGAGCACTGTGCACCCAGCACCCTGAGTACTGAGCACTGAGCACTGAGCACCCAGCACCCCGAGCACTGAGCACCCAGCAACCTGAGTACTAAGCACCCAGAACCCTGAGTACTGAGCACCAAGCACCCTGAGTACTGAGCACTGAGCACCCAGCACCCCGAGCACTGAGCACCCAGCACCCTGAGTACTGAGCACTGAGCACTGAGCACCCAGCACCCCGAGCACTGAGCACCCAGCACCCTGAGTACTGAGCACCCAGCACCCCGAGCACTGAGCACCCAGCACCCTGAGTACTGAGCACCGAGCACCCTGAGTACTGAGCACCCAGCACCCTGTGTACTGAGCACCCAGCGTACTGAGCACCGAGCACCCAGCACCCTGAGTACTGAGCACCCAGCACCCTGAGCACTGAGCACCCAGCACCCTGAGTACTGAGCACCCAGCACCCTGAGTTCTGAGCACCCAGCACCCCGAGCACTGAGCACCCAGCACCCTGAGCACTGAGCACCCAGCACCGTGAGCACTGAGCACCCAGCACCCCGAGCACTGAGCACCCAGCACTCTGAGCACTGAGCACCCAGCACCCTGAGCACTGAGCACCCAGCACCCTGAGCACTGAGCACCCAGCATCCTGAGTACTGAGCACCCAAAGTATTGAGCACCGAGCACCCTGAGCACTGAGCACCCAGCACCCTGAGTACTGTGCACCCAGCACCCTGAGCAATGAGCACCCTGAGTACTGAGTACCCAGCACACTGAGCACTGAGCACCCAGCACCCTGAGTACTGAGCACCCAGCACCCTGAGTTCTGAGCACCCAGCACCCCGAGCACTGAGCACCCAGCACCCTGAGCACTGAGCAACCAGCACCCCGAGCACTGAGCACCCAGGACCCTGAGTACTGAGCACCCAGCACCCTGAGTACTGAGCACTCAGCACCCTGAATACTGAGCACCGAGCACCCCGAGCACTGAGCACCCAGCACCCTGAGCACCCAGCACCCTGAGGACTGAGCACTCAGCACCCTGAGTACTGAGCACCCAGCACCCTGAGTACTGAGCACCCAGCATCCGGAGTACTGAGCACCGTTCACCCTGAGCACTGAGCACCCAGCACCCCGAGCACTAAGCACCCAGCACCCTGAGTACTGAGCACCCTGAGTACTGAGCACCGAGCACCCCGAGCACTGAGCACCCAGCACCGTGAGCACTGAGCACCCAGCACCCCGAGCACTGAGCACCCAGCACCCTGAGTACTGAGCACCCAGCACCCTGAGTACTGAACACCCAGCACCCTGAGCACTGAGTACCCAGCACCCTGAGCACTGAGCACACAGCACCCTGAGCACTGAGCACCCAGCACCCTGAGTACTGAGCACTGAGCACCCAGGACCCCGAGCACTGAGCACCCAGCACCCTGAGTACTGAGCACTGAGCACCCAGCACACCGAGCACTGAGCACCCAGCACCCTGAGCACTGAGCACCCAGCACCCTGAGTACTGAGCACCCAGCACCCCGAGTACTGAGCACCCAGCACCCTGAGCACTGAGCACCCAGCACCCTGAGTACTGAGCACCAAGCACTCTGAGTACTGAACACCCAGCACCCTGAGCACTGAGCACCCTGAGCACTGAGTACTGATCACCGAGCACCCCGAGAACTGAGCACCCAGCACCCTGAGTACTGAGCACCCAGCACCCCGAGCACTGAGCACCCAGCACCCTGAGCACTGAGCACCCAGCACCCTGAGTACTGAGCACTGAGCACCCAGCACCCCGAGCACTGAGCACCCAGCACCTTGAGTACTGATCACTGAACACCCATCACCCCGAGCACTGAGCACCCAGCCCCCTGAGTACTAAGCACCGAGCACACTGAGTACTGAGCACCCAGCACCCTGAGCACTGAACACACAGCACCCTGAGTACTGAGCACCTCGAGCACTGAGCACCCAGCACCCTGAGTACTGAGCACCGAGCACCCCGAGCACTGAGCACCCAGCACCCCGAGCACTGAGCACCCAGCACCCCGAGCACTGAGTACCCAGCACCCTGAGCACTGAGCACCCAGCACCCTGAGCACTGAGCACCCAGCACCCTGAGCACTGTGCACCCAGCACCCTGAGTACTGAGCACTGAGCACTGAGCACCCAGCACCCCGAGCACTGAGCACCCAGCACCCTGAGTACTAAGCACCCAGCACACTGAGTACTGAGCACCCAGCACCCTGAGTACTGAGCACCCAGCACCCTGAGCACCGACCACCCCGAGCACTGAGCACCCAGCACCCTGAGTACTGAGCACCCACCACCCCGAGCACTGAGCACCCAGCACCCTGAGTACTGAGTACCGAGCACCCTGAGTACTGAGCACACAGCACCCTGAGTACTGAGCACCCAGCGTACTGAGCACCGAGCCCCCAGCACCCTGAGTACTGAGCACCCAGCACTCTGAGCACTGAGCACCCAGGACCCTGAGTACTGAGCACTGAGCACCCCGAGTACTGAGCACCAGGCACCGCGAGCACTAAGCACCCAGCACGCCGAGCACCGAGCACCCAGCACCCTGAGCACCGAGCACCCAGCACCTTGAGCACTGAGCACCGAGCACCCCGAGCACTGAGCACCCAGCACCCTGAGTACTGAGCACCGAGCACCCCGAGCACTGAGCACCCAGTACCCTGAGCACTGAGCACCCAGCACCCTGAGCACTGAGCACCCAGCACCCTGAGTACTGAGCACCCAGCACCCTGAGTACTGAGCACACAGCACCCTGAGCACTGAGCACCCAGCACCCTGAGTACTGAGCACCCAGCACCCTGAGCACTGAGCACCCAGCACCCTGAGTACTGAGCACCCAGCACCCTGAGTACTGAGCACACAGCACCCTGAGCACTGAGCACCGAGCACCCCGAGTACTGAGCACCCAGCACCCTGAGCACTGAGCACCCAGCACCCTGAGTACTGAGCACCAAGCACCCTGAGTACTGAACACCCAGAACCCTGAGCACTGAGCACCCTGAGCACTGAGTACTGATCACCGAGCACCCCGAGAACTGAGCACCCAGCACCCTGAGTACTGAGCACCCAGCACCCCGAGCACTGAGCACCCAGCACCCTGAGCACTGAGCACCCAGCACCCTGAGTACTTAGCACCGAGCACCCTGAGTACTGAGCACCCAGCACCCTGAGTACTGAGCACCCAGCACCCTGAGCACTGAGCACCCAGCACCCTGAGTACTGAGCACCCAGCACCCTGAGTTCTGAGCACCCAGCACCCCGAGCACTGAGCACCCAGCACCCTGAGCACTGAGCACCCAGCACCCCGAGCACTGAGCACCCAGGACCCTGAGTACTGAGCACCCAGCACCCTGAGTACTGAGCACTCAGCACCCTGAATACTGAGCACCGAGCACCCCGAGCACTGAGCACCCAGCACCCTGAGCACCCAGCACCCTGAGGACTGAGCAACCAGCACCCTGAGTACTGAGCACCCAGCACCCTGAGTACTGAGCACCCAGCATCCGGAGTACTGAGCACCGTTCACCCTGAGCACTGAGCACCCAGCACCCCGAGCACTAAGCACCCAGCACCCTGAGTACTGAGCACCCTGAGTACTGAGCACCGAGCACCCCGAGCACTGAGCACCCAGCACCGTGAGCACTGAGCACCCAGCACCCCGAGCACTGAGCACCCAGCACTCTGAGCACTGAGCACCCAGCACCCTGAGCACTGAGCACCCAGCACCCTGAGCACTGAGCACCCAGCACCCTGAGTACTGAGCACCCAAAGTATTGAGCACCGAGCACCCTGAGCACTGAGCACCCAGCACCCTGAGTAATGAGCACCCAGCACCCTGAGCAATGAGCACCCTGAGTACTGAGCACCCAGCACACTGAGCACTGAGCACCCAGCACCCTGAGTACTGAGCACCCAGCACCCTGAGTTCTGAGCACCCAGCACCCCGAGCACTGAGCACCCAGCACCCTGAGCACTGAGCACCCAGCACCCCGAGCACTGAGCACCCAGGACCCTGAGTACTGAGCACCCAGCACCCTGAGTACTGAGCACTCAGCACCCTGAATACTGAGCACCGAGCACCCCGAGCACTGAGCACCCAGCACCCTGAGCACCCAGCACCCTGAGGACTGAGCACCCAGCACCCTGAGTACTGAGCACCCAGCACCCTGAGTACTGAGCACCCAGCATCCGGAGTACTGAGCACCGTTCACCCTGAGCACTGAGCACCCAGCACCCCGAGCACTAAGCACCCAGCACCCTGAGTACTGAGCACCCTGAGTACTGAGCACCGAGCACCCCGAGCACTGAGCACCCAGCACCGTGAGCACTGAGCACCCAGCACCCCGAGCACTGAGCACCCAGCACCCTGAGTACTGAGCACCCAGCACCCTGAGTACTGAACACCCAGCACCCTGAGCACTGAGTACCCAGCACCCTGAGCACTGAGCACACAGCACCCTGAGCACTGAGCACCCAGCACCCTGAGTACTGAGCACTGAGCACCCAGGACCCCGAGCACTGAGCACCCAGCACCCTGAGTACTGAGCACTGAGCACCCAGCACACCGAGCACTGAGCACCCAGCACCCTGAGCACTGAGCACCCAGCACCCTGAGTACTGACCACCCAGCACCCCGAGTACTGAGCACCCAGCACCCTGAGCACTGAGCACCCAGCACCCTGAGTACTGAGCACCAAGCACCCTGAGTACTGAACACCCAGCACCCTGAGCACTGAGCACCCTGAGCACTGAGTACTGATCACCGAGCACCCCGAGAACTGAGCACCCAGCACCCTGAGTACTGAGCACCCAGCACCCCGAGCACTGAGCACCCAGCACCCTGAGCACTGAGCACCCAGCACCCTGAGTACTGAGCACTGAGCACACAGCACCCCGAGCACTGAGCACCCAGCACCTTGAGTACTGATCACTGAGCACCCATCACCCCGAGCACTGAGCACCCAGCCCCCTGAGTACTAAGCACCGAGCACACTGAGTACTGAGCACCCAGCACCCTGAGCACTGAACACACAGCACCCTGAGTACTGAGCACCTCGAGCACTGAGCACCCAGCACCCTGAGTACTGAGCACCGAGCACCCCGAGCACTGAGCACCCAGCACCCCGAGCACTGAGCACCCAGCACCCCGAGCACTGAGCACGCAGCACCCTGAGTACTGAGCACCAAGCACCCTGAGTACTGAGCACCCAGCACCCTGAGCACTGAGTACCCAGCACCCTGAGCACTGAGCACCCAGCACCCTGAGCACTGAGCACCCAGCACCCTGAGCACTGTGCACCCAGCACCCTGAGTACTGAGCACTGAGCACTGAGCACCCAGCACCCCGAGCACTGAGCACCCAGCACCCTGAGTACTAAGCACCCAGCACCCTGAGTACTGAGCACCCAGCACCCTGAGTACTGAGCACCCAGCGTACTGAGCACCGACCACCCCGAGCACTGAGCACCCAGCACCCTGAGTACTGAGCACCCAGCACCCCGAGCACTGAGCACCCAGCACCCTGAGTATTGAGTACCGAGCACCCTGAGTACTGAGCACCCAGCACCCTGAGTACTGAGCACCCAGCGTACTGAGCACCGAGCCCCCAGCACCCTGAGTACTGAGCACCCAGCACTCTGAGCACTGAGCACCCAGGACCCTGAGTACTGAGCACTGAGCACCCCGAGTACTGAGCACCAGGCACCGCGAGCATTAAGCACCCAGCACGCCGAGCACCGAGCACCCAGCACCCTGAGCACTGAGCACCCAGCACCCTGAGCACTGAGCCCCCAGCACCCTGAGCACTGAGCACCCAGCACCCTGAGTACTGAGCACCCAACGTATTGAGCACCGAGCACCCTGAGCACTGAGTACCCAGCACCCTGAGTACTGAGCACCCAGCAAACTGAGCAATGAGCACCCTGAGTACTGAGCACCCAGCACCTTGAGCACTGAGCACCGAGCACCCCGAGCACTGAGCACCCAGCACCCTGAGTACTGAGCACCGAGCACCCCGAGCACTGAGCACCCAGCACCGTGAGCACTGAGCACCCAGCACCCCGAGCACTGAGCACCGAGAACCCTGAATACTGAGCACCCAGCACCCTGAATACTGAGCACCCAGCACCCTGAGCACTGAGTACCCAGCACCCTGAGCACTGAGCTCCCAGCACCCTGAGTACTGAGCACCCAGCACCCCGAGCACTGAGCACCCAGCACCCTGAGTACTGAGCACCGAGCACCCTGAGTACTGAGCACCCAGCACCCTGAGTACTGAGCACTAAGCGTACTGAGCACCGAGCACCCAGCACCCTGAGTACTGAGCACCCAGCACCCTGAGCACTGAGCACCCAGCACCCTGAGTACTGAGCACTGAGCACCCCGAGTACTGAGCACCGGGCACCGCGAGAACTAAGCACCCAGCACCCCGAGAACCGAGCACCCAGCACCCTGAGCACTGAGCACCCAGTACCCTGAGCACTGAGCACCCAGCACCCTGAGCACTGAGCACCCAGCACCCTGAGTACTGAGCACCCAGCACCCTGAGTACTGAGCACACAGCACCCTGAGCACTGAGCACCCAGCACCCTGAGTACTGAGCACCCAGCACCCTGAGCACTGAGCACCCAGCACCCTGAGTACTGAGCACCCAGCACCCTGAGTACTGAGCACACAGCACCCTGAGCACTGAGCACCGAGCACCCCGAGTACTGAGCACCCAGCACCCTGAGCACTGAGCACCCAGCACCCTGAGTACTGAGCACCAAGCACCCTGAGTACTGAACACCCAGCACCCTGAGCACTGAGCACCCTGAGCACTGAGTACTGATCACCGAGCTCCCCGAGAACTGAGCACCCAGCACCCTGAGTACTGAGCACCCAGCACCCCGAGCACTGAGCACCCAGCACCCCGAGCACTGAGCACCCAGCACCCTGAGTACTGAGCACCCTGAGTACTGAGCACTGAGCACCGAGCACCCTGAGTACTGAGCACCCTGAGGACTGAGCACCCAGCACCCTGAGCACTGAGCACCCAGCACCCTGAGTACTGAGCACCCAAAGTTTTGAGCACCGAGCACCCTGAGCACTGAGCACCCAGCACCCTGAGTACTGAGCACCCAGCACCCTGAGCAATGAGCACCCTGAGTACTGAGCACCCAGCACACTGAGCACTGAGCACCCAGCACCCTGAGTACTGAGCACCCAGCACCCTGAGTTCTGAGCACCCAGCACGCCGAGCACTGAGCACCCAGCACCCTGAGCACTGAGCACCCAGCACCCCGAGCACTGAGCACCCAGGACCCTGAGTACTGAGCACCCAGCACCCTGAGTACTGAGCACTCAGCACCCTGAATACTGAGCACCGAGCACCCCGAGCACTGAGCACCCAGCACCCTGAGCACCCAGCACCCTGAGGACTGAGCACCCAGCACCCTGAGTACTGAGCACCCAG
This sequence comes from Microtus oregoni, assembly GCF_018167655.1. Lineage (NCBI taxonomy): Eukaryota > Metazoa > Chordata > Mammalia > Rodentia > Cricetidae > Microtus > Microtus oregoni. The sequence continues at coordinate 1,381,596 of NW_024544606.1, forward strand.
CACCCTGAGTACTGAGCACCCAGCATCCGGAGTACTGAGCACCGTTCACCCTGAGCACTGAGCACCCAGCACCCCGAGCACTAAGCACCCAGCACCCTGAGTACTGAGCACCCTGAGTACTGAGCACCGAGCACCCCGAGCACTGAGCACCCAGCACCATGAGCACTGAGCACCCAGCACCCCGAGCACTGAGCACCCAGCACCCTGAGTACTGAGCACCCAGCACCCTGAGTACTGAACACCCAGCACCCTGATCACTGAGTAGACAGCACCCTGAGCCCTGAGCACACAGCACCCTGAGCACTGAGCACCCAGCACCCTGAGTACTGAGCACTGAGCACCCAGGACCCCGAGCACTGAGCACCCAGCACCCTGAGTACTGAGCACTGAGCACCCAGCACACCGAGCACTGAGCACCCAGCACCCTGAGCACTGAGCACCCAGCACCCTGAGTACTGAGCACCCAGCACCCCGAGTACTGAGCACCCAGCACCCTGAGCACTGAGCACCCAGCACCCTGAGTACTGAGCACCAAGCACCCTGAGTACTGAACACCCAGCACCCTGAGCACTGAGCACCCTGAGCACTGAGTACTGATCACCGAGCACCCCGAGAACTGAGCACCCAGCACCCTGAGTACTGAGCACCCAGCACCCCGAGCACTGAGCACCCAGCACCCTGAGCACTGAGCACCCAGCACCCTGAGTACTGAGCACTGAGCACCCAGCACCCCGAGCACTGAGCACCCAGCACCTTGAGTACTGATCACTGAGCACCCATCACCCCGAGCACTGAGCACCCAGCCCCCTGAGTACTAAGCACCGAGCACACTGAGTACTGAGCACCCAGCACCCTGAGCACTGAACACACAGCACCCTGAGTACTGAGCACCTCGAGCACTGAGCACCCAGCACCCTGAGTACTGAGCACCGAGCACCCCGAGCACTGAGCACCCAGCACCCCGAGCACTGAGCACCCAGCACCCCGAGCACTGAGCACGCAGCACCCTGAGTACTGAGCACCAAGCACCCTGAGTACTGAGCAAACAGCACCCTGAGCACTGAGTACCCAGCACCCTGAGCACTGAGCACCCAGCACCCTGAGCACTGAGCACCCAGCACCCTGAGCACTGTGCACCCAGCACCCTGAGTACTGAGCACTGAGCACTGCGCACCCAGCACCCCGAGCACTGAGCACCCAGCACCCTGAGTACTAAGCACCCAGCACCCTGAGTACTGAGCACCCAGCACCCTGAGTACTGAGCACCCAGCGTACTGAGCACCGACCACCCCGAGCACTGAGCACCCAGCACCCTGAGTACTGAGCACCCAGCACCCCGAGCACTGAGCACCCAGCACCCTGAGTACTGAGTACCGAGCACCCTGAGTACTGAGCACCCAGCACCCTGAGTACTGAGCACCCAGCGTACTGAGCACCGAGCCCCCAGCACCCTGAGTACTGAGCACCCAGCACTCTGAGCACTGAGCACCCAGGACCCTGAGTACTGAGCACTGAGCACCCCGAGTACTGAGCACCAGGCACCGCGAGCACTAAGCACCCAGCACGCCGAGCACCGAGCACCCAGCACCCTGAGCACTGAGCACCCAGCACCCTGAGCACTGAGCCCCCAGCACCCTGAGCACTGAGCACCCAGCACCCTGATTACTGAGCACCCAACGTATTGAGCACTGAGCACCCTGAGCACTGAGTACCCAGCACCCTGAGTACTGAGCACCCAGCACACTGAGCAATGAGCACCCTGAGTACTGAGCACCCAGCACCCCGAGCACTGAGCACCCAGCACCCTGAGTACTGAGCACCGAGCACCCTGAGTACTGAGCACCCAGCACCCTGAGTACTGAGCACCCAGCGTACTGAGCACCGAGCACCCAGCACCCTGAGTACTGAGCACCCAGCACCCTGAGCACTGAGCACCCAGCACCCTGAGTACTGAGCACTGAGCACCCCGAGCACTGAGCACCCAGCACCCTGAGTACTGAGCACCCAGCACCCTGAGTACTGAACACCCAGCACCCTGAGCACTGAGTACCCAGCACCCTGAGCACTGAGCACACAGCACCCTGAGCACTGAGCACCCAGCACCCTGAGTACTGAGCACTGAGCACCCAGGACCCCGAGCACTGAGCACCCAGCACCCTGAGTACTGAGCACTGAGCACCCAGCACACCGAGCACTGAGCACCCAGCACCCTGAGCACTGAGCACCCAGCACCCTGAGTACTGAGCACCCAGCACCCTGAGTACTGAGCACACAGCACCCTGAGCACTGAGCACCGAGCACCCCGAGTACTGAGCACCCAGCACCCTGAGCACTGAGCACCCAGCACCCTGAGTACTGAGCACCAAGCACCCTGAGTACTGAACACCCAGCACCCTGAGCACTGAGCACCCTGAGCACTGAGTACTGATCACCGAGCACCCCGAGAACTGAGCACCCAGCACCCTGAGTACTGAGCACCCAGCACCCCGAGCACTGTGCACCCAGCACCCTGAGCACTGAGCACCCAGCACCCTGAGTACTGAGCACTGAGCACCCAGCACCCCGAGCACTGAGCACCCAGCACCTTGAGTACTGATCACTGAGCACCCATCACCCCGAGCACTGAGCACCCAGCCCCCTGAGTACTAAGCACCGAGCACCCTGAGTACTGAGCACCCAGCACACTGAGCACTGAACACACAGCACCCTGAGTACTGAGCACCTCGAGCACTGAGCACCCAGCACCCTGAGTACTGAGCACCGAGCACCCCGAGCACTGAGCACCCAGCACCCCGAGCACTGAGCACCCAGCACCCTGAGCACTGAGTACCCAGCACCCTGAGCACTGAGCACCCAGCACCCTGAGCACTGAGCACCCAGCACCCTGAGCACTGTGCACCCAGCACCCTGAGTACTGAGCACCCAGCACCCTGAGCACTGAGTACCCAGCACCCTGAGCACTGAGCACCCAGCACCCTGAGCACTGAGCACGCAGCACCCTGAGCACTGTGCACCCAGCACCCTGAGTACTGAGCACTGAGCACTGAGCACCCAGCACCCCGAGCACTGAGCACCCAGCAACCTGAGTACTAAGCACCCAGCACCCTGAGTACTGAGCACCAAGCACCCTGAGTACTGAGCACTGAGCACCCAGCACCCCGAGCACTGAGCACCCAGCACCCTGAGTACTGAGCACTGAGCACTGAGCACCCAGCACCCCGAGCACTGAGCACCCAGCACCCTGAGTACTGAGCACCCAGCACCCCGAGCACTGAGCACCCAGCACCCTGAGTACTGAGCACCGAGCACCCTGAGTACTGAGCACCCAGCACCCTGTGTACTGAGCACCCAGCGTACTGAGCACCGAGCACCCAGCACCCTGAGTACTGAGCACCCAGCACCCTGAGCACTGAGCACCCAGCACCCTGAGTACTGAGCACCCAGCACCCTGAGTTCTGAGCACCCAGCACCCCGAGCACTGAGCACCCAGCACCCTGAGCACTGAGCACCCAGCACCGTGAGCACTGAGCACCCAGCACCCCGAGCACTGAGCACCCAGCACTCTGAGCACTGAGCACCCAGCACCCTGAGCACTGAGCACCCAGGACCCTGAGCACTGAGCACCCAGCATCCTGAGTACTGAGCACCCAAAGTATTGAGCACCGAGCACCCTGAGCACTGAGCACCCAGCACCCTGAGTACTGTGCACCCAGCACCCTGAGCAATGAGCACCCTGAGTACTGAGTACCCAGCACACTGAGCACTGAGCACCCAGCACCCTGAGTACTGAGCACCCAGCACCCTGAGTTCTGAGCACCCAGCACCCCGAGCACTGAGCACCCAGCACCCTGAGCACTGAGCAACCAGCACCCCGAGCACTGAGCACCCAGGACCCTGAGTACTGAGCACCCAGCACCCTGAGTACTGAGCACTCAGCACCCTGAATACTGAGCACCGAGCACCCCGAGCACTGAGCACCCAGCACCCTGAGCACCCAGCACCCTGAGGACTGAGCACTCAGCACCCTGAGTACTGAGCACCCAGCACCCTGAGTACTGAGCACCCAGCATCCGGAGTACTGAGCACCGTTCACCCTGAGCACTGAGCACCCAGCACCCCGAGCACTAAGCACCCAGCACCCTGAGTACTGAGCACCCTGAGTACTGAGCACCGAGCACCCCGAGCACTGAGCACCCAGCACCGTGAGCACTGAGCACCCAGCACCCCGAGCACTGAGCACCCAGCACCCTGAGTACTGAGCACCCAGCACCCTGAGTACTGAACACCCAGCACCCTGAGCACTGAGTACCCAGCACCCTGAGCACTGAGCACACAGCACCCTGAGCACTGAGCACCCAGCACCCTGAGTACTGAGCACTGAGCACCCAGGACCCCGAGCACTGAGCACCCAGCACCCTGAGTACTGAGCACTGAGCACCCAGCACACCGAGCACTGAGCACCCAGCACCCTGAGCACTGAGCACCCAGCACCCTGAGTACTGAGCACCCAGCACCCCGAGTACTGAGCACCCAGCACCCTGAGCACTGAGCACCCAGCACCCTGAGTACTGAGCACCAAGCACTCTGAGTACTGAACACCCAGCACCCTGAGCACTGAGCACCCTGAGCACTGAGTACTGATCACCGAGCACCCCGAGAACTGAGCACCCAGCACCCTGAGTACTGAGCACCCAGCACCCCGAGCACTGAGCACCCAGCACCCTGAGCACTGAGCACCCAGCACCCTGAGTAGTGAGCACTGAGCACCCAGCACCCCGAGCACTGAGCACCCAGCACCTTGAGTACTGATCACTGAACACCCATCACCCCGAGCACTGAGCACCCAGCCCCCTGAGTACTAAGCACCGAGCACACTGAGTACTGAGCACCCAGCACCCTGAGCACTGAACACACAGCACCCTGAGTACTGAGCACCTCGAGCACTGAGCACCCAGCACCCTGAGTACTGAGCACCGAGCACCCCGAGCACTGAGCACCCAGCACCCCGAGCACTGAGCACCCAGCACCCCGAGCACTGAGTACCCAGCACCCTGAGCACTGAGCACCCAGCACCCTGAGCACTGAGCACCCAGCACCCTGAGCACTGTGCACCCAGCACCCTGAGTACTGAGCACTGAGCACTGAGCACCCAGCACCCCGAGCACTGAGCACCCAGCACCCTGAGTACTAAGCACCCAGCACACTGAGTACTGAGCACCCAGCACCCTGAGTACTGAGCACCCAGCACCCTGAGCACCGACCACCCCGAGCACTGAGCACCCAGCACCCTGAGTACTGAGCACCCACCACCCCGAGCACTGAGCACCCAGCACCCTGAGTACTGAGTACCGAGCACCCTGAGTACTGAGCACACAGCACCCTGAGTACTGAGCACCCAGCGTACTGAGCACCGAGCCCCCAGCACCCTGAGTACTGAGCACCCAGCACTCTGAGCACTGAGCACCCAGGACCCTGAGTACTGAGCACTGAGCACCCCGAGTACTGAGCACCAGGCACCGCGAGCACTAAGCACCCAGCACGCCGAGCACCGAGCACCCAGCACCCTGAGCACCGAGCACCCAGCACCTTGAGCACTGAGCACCGAGCACCCCGAGCACTGAGCACCCAGCACCCTGAGTACTGAGCACCGAGCACCCCGAGCACTGAGCACCCAGTACCCTGAGCACTGAGCACCCAGCACCCTGAGCACTGAGCACCCAGCACCCTGAGTACTGAGCACCCAGCACCCTGAGTACTGAGCACACAGCACCCTGAGCACTGAGCACCCAGCACCCTGAGTACTGAGCACCCAGCACCCTGAGCACTGAGCACCCAGCACCCTGAGTACTGAGCACCCAGCACCCTGAGTACTGAGCACACAGCACCCTGAGCACTGAGCACCGAGCACCCCGAGTACTGAGCACCCAGCACCCTGAGCACTGAGCACCCAGCACCCTGAGTACTGAGCACCAAGCACCCTGAGTACTGAACACCCAGAACCCTGAGCACTGAGCACCCTGAGCACTGAGTACTGATCACCGAGCACCCCGAGAACTGAGCACCCAGCACCCTGAGTACTGAGCACCCAGCACCCCGAGCACTGAGCACCCAGCACCCTGAGCACTGAGCACCCAGCACCCTGAGTACTTAGCACCGAGCACCCTGAGTACTGAGCACCCAGCACCCTGAGTACTGAGCACCCAGCACCCTGAGCACTGAGCACCCAGCACCCTGAGTACTGAGCACCCAGCACCCTGAGTTCTGAGCACCCAGCACCCCGAGCACTGAGCACCCAGCACCCTGAGCACTGAGCACCCAGCACCCCGAGCACTGAGCACCCAGGACCCTGAGTACTGAGCACCCAGCACCCTGAGTACTGAGCACTCAGCACCCTGAATACTGAGCACCGAGCACCCCGAGCACTGAGCACCCAGCACCCTGAGCACCCAGCACCCTGAGGACTGAGCAACCAGCACCCTGAGTACTGAGCACCCAGCACCCTGAGTACTGAGCACCCAGCATCCGGAGTACTGAGCACCGTTCACCCTGAGCACTGAGCACCCAGCACCCCGAGCACTAAGCACCCAGCACCCTGAGTACTGAGCACCCTGAGTACTGAGCACCGAGCACCCCGAGCACTGAGCACCCAGCACCGTGAGCACTGAGCACCCAGCACCCCGAGCACTGAGCACCCAGCACTCTGAGCACTGAGCACCCAGCACCCTGAGCACTGAGCACCCAGCACCCTGAGCACTGAGCACCCAGCACCCTGAGTACTGAGCACCCAAAGTATTGAGCACCGAGCACCCTGAGCACTGAGCACCCAGCACCCTGAGTAATGAGCACCCAGCACCCTGAGCAATGAGCACCCTGAGTACTGAGCACCCAGCACACTGAGCACTGAGCACCCAGCACCCTGAGTACTGAGCACCCAGCACCCTGAGTTCTGAGCACCCAGCACCCCGAGCACTGAGCACCCAGCACCCTGAGCACTGAGCACCCAGCACCCCGAGCACTGAGCACCCAGGACCCTGAGTACTGAGCACCCAGCACCCTGAGTACTGAGCACTCAGCACCCTGAATACTGAGCACCGAGCACCCCGAGCACTGAGCACCCAGCACCCTGAGCACCCAGCACCCTGAGGACTGAGCACCCAGCACCCTGAGTACTGAGCACCCAGCACCCTGAGTACTGAGCACCCAGCATCCGGAGTACTGAGCACCGTTCACCCTGAGCACTGAGCACCCAGCACCCCGAGCACTAAGCACCCAGCACCCTGAGTACTGAGCACCCTGAGTACTGAGCACCGAGCACCCCGAGCACTGAGCACCCAGCACCGTGAGCACTGAGCACCCAGCACCCCGAGCACTGAGCACCCAGCACCCTGAGTACTGAGCACCCAGCACCCTGAGTACTGAACACCCAGCACCCTGAGCACTGAGTACCCAGCACCCTGAGCACTGAGCACACAGCACCCTGAGCACTGAGCACCCAGCACCCTGAGTACTGAGCACTGAGCACCCAGGACCCCGAGCACTGAGCACCCAGCACCCTGAGTACTGAGCACTGAGCACCCAGCACACCGAGCACTGAGCACCCAGCACCCTGAGCACTGAGCACCCAGCACCCTGAGTACTGACCACCCAGCACCCCGAGTACTGAGCACCCAGCACCCTGAGCACTGAGCACCCAGCACCCTGAGTACTGAGCACCAAGCACCCTGAGTACTGAACACCCAGCACCCTGAGCACTGAGCACCCTGAGCACTGAGTACTGATCACCGAGCACCCCGAGAACTGAGCACCCAGCACCCTGAGTACTGAGCACCCAGCACCCCGAGCACTGAGCACCCAGCACCCTGAGCACTGAGCACCCAGCACCCTGAGTACTGAGCACTGAGCACACAGCACCCCGAGCACTGAGCACCCAGCACCTTGAGTACTGATCACTGAGCACCCATCACCCCGAGCACTGAGCACCCAGCACCCTGAGTACTAAGCACCGAGCACACTGAGTACTGAGCACCCAGCACCCTGAGCACTGAACACACAGCACCCTGAGTACTGAGCACCTCGAGCACTGAGCACCCAGCACCCTGAGTACTGAGCACCGAGCACCCCGAGCACTGAGCACCCAGCACCCCGAGCACTGAGCACCCAGCACCCCGAGCACTGAGCACGCAGCACCCTGAGTACTGAGCACCAAGCACCCTGAGTACTGAGCACCCAGCACCCTGAGCACTGAGTACCCAGCACCCTGAGCACTGAGCACCCAGCACCCTGAGCACTGAGCACCCAGCACCCTGAGCACTGTGCACCCAGCACCCTGAGTACTGAGCACTGAGCACTGAGCACCCAGCACCCCGAGCACTGAGCACCCAGCACCCTGAGTACTAAGCACCCAGCACCCTGAGTACTGAGCACCCAGCACCCTGAGTACTGAGCACCCAGCGTACTGAGCACCGACCACCCCGAGCACTGAGCACCCAGCACCCTGAGTACTGAGCACCCAGCACCCCGAGCACTGAGCACCCAGCACCCTGAGTATTGAGTACCGAGCACCCTGAGTACTGAGCACCCAGCACCCTGAGTACTGAGCACCCAGCGTACTGAGCACCGAGCCCCCAGCACCCTGAGTACTGAGCACCCAGCACTCTGAGCACTGAGCACCCAGGACCCTGAGTACTGAGCACTGAGCACCCCGAGTACTGAGCACCAGGCACCGCGAGCATTAAGCACCCAGCACGCCGAGCACCGAGCACCCAGCACCCTGAGCACTGAGCACCCAGCACCCTGAGCACTGAGCCCCCAGCACCCTGAGCACTGAGCACCCAGCACCCTGAGTACTGAGCACCCAACGTATTGAGCACCGAGCACCCTGAGCACTGAGTACCCAGCACCCTGAGTACTGAGCACCCAGCAAACTGAGCAATGAGCACCCTGAGTACTGAGCACCCAGCACCTTGAGCCCTGAGCACCGAGCACCCCGAGCACTGAGCACCCAGCACCCTGAGTACTGAGCACCGAGCACCCCGAGCACTGAGCACCCAGCACCGTGAGCACTGAGCACCCAGCACCCCGAGCACTGAGCACCGAGAACCCTGAATACTGAGCACCCAGCACCCTGAATACTGAGCACCCAGCACCCTGAGCACTGAGTACCCAGCACCCTGAGCACTGAGCTCCCAGCACCCTGAGTACTGAGCACCCAGCACCCCGAGCACTGAGCACCCAGCACCCTGAGTACTGAGCACCGAGCACCCTGAGTACTGAGCACCCAGCACCCTGAGTACTGAGCACTAAGCGTACTGAGCACCGAGCACCCAGCACCCTGAGTACTGAGCACCCAGCACCCTGAGCACTGAGCACCCAGCACCCTGAGTACTGAGCACTGAGCACCCCGAGTACTGAGCACCGGGCACCGCGAGAACTAAGCACCCAGCACCCCGAGAACCGAGCACCCAGCACCCTGAGCACTGAGCACCCAGTACCCTGAGCACTGAGCACCCAGCACCCTGAGCACTGAGCACCCAGCACCCTGAGTACTGAGCACCCAGCACCCTGAGTACTGAGCACACAGCACCCTGAGCACTGAGCACCCAGCACCCTGAGTACTGAGCACCCAGCACCCTGAGCACTGAGCACCCAGCACCCTGAGTACTGAGCACCCAGCACCCTGAGTACTGAGCACACAGCACCCTGAGCACTGAGCACCGAGCACCCCGAGTACTGAGCACCCAGCACCCTGAGCACTGAGCACCCAGCACCCTGAGTACTGAGCACCAAGCACCCTGAGTACTGAACACCCAGCACCCTGAGCACTGAGCACCCTGAGCACTGAGTACTGATCACCGAGCTCCCCGAGAACTGAGCACCCAGCACCCTGAGTACTGAGCACCCAGCACCCCGAGCACTGAGCACCCAGCACCCCGAGCACTGAGCACCCAGCACCCTGAGTACTGAGCACCCTGAGTACTGAGCACTGAGCACCGAGCACCCTGAGTACTGAGCACCCTGAGGACTGAGCACCCAGCACCCTGAGCACTGAGCACCCAGCACCCTGAGTACTGAGCACAGATCACCCTGATCACTGAGCACCCAGCACCCCGAGCACTGAGCACCCAGCACCCTGAGTACTGAGCACCCAGCACCCTGAGCACTGAGCACCAAGCACCCTGAGTACTGAACACCCAGCACCCTGAGCACTGAGCACTGAGCACCCAGCACCCTGAGCACTGAGCACTGAGCACCCAGCACCCCGAGCACTGAGCACCCAGCACCCTGAGCACCCAGCACCCTGAGCACTGAGCACCCTGAGCACTGAGCACCCTGAGCACTGAGCACTGAGCATCCAGCACCCTGAGTACTGAGCACCCAACACTCTGAGCACTGAGCACCCAGCACGCTGAGTACTGAGCACCGATCACCCTGAGCACTGAGCACCTAGGACCCCGAGCACTGAGCACCCAGCACCCTGAGTACAGAGCACCCAGCACCCCGTGTACTGAGCACCCAGCACCCTGAGCACTGAGCACCCAGCACCCTGAGTACTGAGCACCGATCACCATGAGCACTGAGCACCCAGCACCCTGAGTACTGAGCACCCAGCAGCCTGAGCACTGAGCACCCAGCACCCTGAGCACTGAGCACCCAGCACCCTGAGTACTGAGCACCCAGCACCCTGAGTACTGAGTACCCAGCACCCTGAGCACTGACCACCCAGCACCCTGAGTACTGAGCACCGAGCACCCTGAGTACTGAGCACCCAGCACCCTTAGTACTGAGCACCCAGCACCCTGAGCACTGAGCACCCAGCACCCTGAGTACTGAGCACCCAGCACCACCCTCAGCACTGAGCACCCAGCACCCCGAGCACTGAGCACCCAGCACCCTGAGCACTGAGCACCCAGCACCCTGAGTACTGAGCACCCAGCACCCCGAGTACTGAGCACCGAGCACCTCGAGCACTGAGCACCCAGCACCCTGAGTACTGAGCACCCAGCACCCTGAGTACTGAGCACTGAGCACCCCGAGTACTGAGCACCCAGCACCACGAGCACTGAGCAGCCACCAACCTGAGTACTGAGAACAGATCACCCTGAGTACTGAGCACCCAGCACCCTGAGTACTGAGCCCCCAGCACCCTGAGTACTGAGCACCCAGCACCCCGAGCACTGAGCACCCAGCACCCCGAGAATGAGCACCCAGCACCCTGAGTACTGAGAACCGACCACCCTGAGTACTGAGCACCCAGCACCCTGAGTACTGAGCCCCTAGAACCCTGAGAATGAGCACGCAGCACCATGAATACTGAGCACCCAGCACCCTGAGTACTGAGCACTAAGCACCCAGAGCACTGAGAACCCAGCACCCCGAGCACGGAGCACCCAGGACCCCGAGCACTGAGAACTGAGCACCCAGCACCCTGAGTACTGAGCACCGAGCTCCCCGAGCACTGAGCACCTTGAGTACTGAGCACCCAGCACCCCGATCACTGAGCACCCAGCACCCTGAGCACTGAGCACCCAGCACCCTGAGCTCTGAGCACCCAGCACCCTGAGTACTGAGCACCCAGCATGCTGAGTACTGAGCACCCAGCACCCCGAGCACTGAGCAACCAGCACCCTGAGTACTGAGCACTGAGCACCCAGCACCCCGAGCACTGAGCACCCAGCACCCTGAGCACTGAGCACCCAGCACCCTGAGCACGGAGCACCCCGAGGACTGAGCACCCAGCACACTGAGCACTGAGCACCCAGCACCTTGAGTACTGAGCACCGAGCACCCCGAGCACTAAGCACCCAGCACCCTGAGTACTGAGCACCCAGCACCCTGAGCACTGAGCACATAGCACCCTGAGCACTGAGCAGCCAGCACCCCGAGCACGGAGCACCCAGCACCCTGAGTACTGAGCACCCAGCACCCCGAGCACTGAGCACCCAGCACCCTGTGTACTGAGCACTGAGCACCCTGAGTACTAAGCACCCAGCACCCTGAGTACTGAGCACCCGGGACCCTGAGCACTGAGCACCGAGCACCCCGAGCACTGAGCACCCAGCACCCTGAGCACTCAGCACCCAGCACCCCGAGCACTGAGCACCCAGGACCCTGAGCCCTGAGCACCCAGCACCCTGAGCACGGAGCACCCCGAGGACTGAGCACCCAGCACCCTGAGCACTGAGCACCCAGCACCTTGAGTACTGAGCACCGAGCACCCCGAGCACTAAGCACCCAGCACCCAGAGTACTGAGCACCCAGCACCCTCACCACTGAGCACAGAGCACCCTGAGCAGTGAGCAGCCAGCACCCCGAGCACGGAGCACCCAGCACGCTGAGTACTGAGCACCCAACACCCAGAGTACTGAGCACCCAGCACCCTGAGCACTGAGCACCCAGCACCCCGAGTACTGAGCACCCAGCACCCTGAGTACTGAGCACCCAGCACCCTGAGCACTGAGCACCCAGAGGACTGAGCACCCAGCACCCTGAGCACTGAGCACCGATCACCCTGAGCACTGAGCACCCAGCACCCCGAGCACTGAGCACCCAGCACCCTGAGCACTGAGCACCCAGCACCCCGAGTACTGAGCACCCAGCACCCTGAGTACTGAGCACCCAGCACCCCGAGCACTGAGCACCCAGCACCCTGAGTATTGAGTACCGAGCACCCTGAGTACTGAGCACCCAGCACCCTGAGTACTGAGCACCCAGCGTACTGAGCACCGAGCCCCCAGCACCCTGAGTACTGAGCACCCAGCACTCTGAGCACTGAGCACCCAGGACCCTGAGTACTGAGCACTGAGCACCCCGAGTACTGAGCACCAGGCACCGCGAGCACTAAGCACCCAGCACGCCGAGCACCGAGCACCCAGCACCCTGAGCACTGAGCACCCAGCACCCTGAGCACTGAGCCCCCAGCACCCTGAGCACTGAGCACCCAGCACCCTGAGTACTGAGCACCCAACGTATTGAGCACCGAGCACCCTGAGCACTGAGTACCCAGCACCCTGAGTACTGAGCACCCAGCACACTGAGCAATGAGCACCCTGAGTACTGAGCACCCAGCACCTTGAGCACTGAGCACCGAGCACCCCGAGCACTGAGCACCCAGCACCCTGAGTACTGAGCACCGAGCACCCCGAGCACTGAGCACCCAGCACCGTGAGCACTGAGCACCCAGCACCCCGAGCACTGAGCACCGAGCACCCTGAATACTGAGCACCCAGCACCCTGAATACTGAGCACCCAGCACCCTGAGCACTGAGTACCCAGCACCCTGAGCACTGAGCTCCCAGCACCCTGAGTACTGAGCACCCAGCACCCCGAGCACTGAGCACCCAGCACCCTGAGTACTGAGCACCGAGCACCCTGAGTACTGAGCACCCAGCACCCTGAGTACTGAGCACCAAGCGTACTGAGCACCGAGCACCCAGCACCCTGAGTACTGAGCACCCAGCACCCTGAGCACTGAGCACCCAGCACCCTGAGTACTGAGCACTGAGCACCCCGAGTACTGAGCACCGGGCACCGCGAGAACTAAGCACCCAGCACCCCGAGAACCGAGCACCCAGCACCCTGAGCACTGAGCACCCAGTACCCTGAGCACTGAGCACCCAGCACCCTGAGCACTGAGCACCCAGCACCCTGAGTACTGAGCACCCAGCACCCTGAGTACTGAGCACACAGCACCCTGAGCACTGAGCACCCAGCACCCTGAGTACTGAGCACCCAGCACCCTGAGCACTGAGCACCCAGCACCCTGAGTACTGAGCACCCAGCACCCTGAGTACTGAGCACACAGCACCCTGAGCACTGAGCACCGAGCACCCCGAGTACTGAGCACCCAGCACCCTGAGCACTGAGCACCCAGCACCCTGAGTACTGAGCACCAAGCACCCTGAGTACTGAACACCCAGCACCCTGAGCACTGAGCACCCTGAGCACTGAGTACTGATCACCGAGCACCCCGAGAACTGAGCACCCAGCACCCTGAGTACTGAGCACCCAGCACCCCGAGCACTGAGCACCCAGCACCCCGAGCACTGAGCACCCAGCACCCTGAGTACTGAGCACCCTGAGTACTGAGCACTGAGCACCGAGCACCCTGAGTACTGAGCACCCTGAGGACTGAGCACCCAGCACCCTGAGCACTGAGCACCCAGCACCCTGAGTACTGAGCACAGATCACCCTGATCACTGAGCACCCAGCACCCCGAGCACTGAGCACCCAGCACCCTGAGTACTGAGCACCCAGCACCCTGAGCACTGAGCACCAAGCACCCTGAGTACTGAACACCCAGCACCCTGAGCACTGAGCACTGAGCACCCAGCACCCTGAGCACTGAGCACTGAGCACCCAGCACCCCGAGCACTGAGCACCCAGCACCCTGAGCACCCAGCACCCTGAGCCCTGAGCACCCTGAGCACTGAGCACCCTGAGCACTGAGCACTGAGCATCCAGCACCCTGAGTACTGAGCACCCAACACTCTGAGCACTGAGCACCCAGCACGCTGAGTACTGAGCACCGATCACACTGAGCACTGAGCACCTAGGACCCCGAGCACTGAGCACCCAGCACCCTGAGTACAGAGCACCCAGCACCCCGTGTACTGAGCACCCAGCACCCCGAGCACTGAGCACCCAGCACCCTGAGTACTGAGCACCGATCACCATGAGCACTGAGCACCCAGCACCCTGAGTACTGAGCACCCAGCAGCCTGAGCACTGAGCACCCAGCACCCTGAGCACTGAGCACCCAGCACCCTGAGTACTGAGCACCCAGCACCCTGAGTACTGAGTACCCAGCACCCTGAGCACTGAGCACCCAGCACCCTGAGTACTGAGCACCGAGCACCCTGAGTACTGAGCACCCAGCACCCTTAGTACTGAGCACCCAGCACCCTGAGCACTGAGCACCCAGCACCCTGAGTACTGAGCACCCAGCACCACCCTCAGCACTGAGCACCCAGCACCCCGAGCACTGAGCACCCAGCACCCTGAGCACTGAGCACCCAGCACCCTGAGTACTGAGCACCCAGCCCCCCGAGTACTGAGCACCGAGCACCTCGAGCACTGAGCACCCAGCACCCTGAGTACTGAGCACCCAGCACCCTGAGTACTGAGCACTGAGCACCCCGAGTACTGAGCACCCAGCACCACGAGCACTGAGCAGCCACCAACCTGAGTACTGAGAACAGATCACCCTGAGTACTGAGCACCCAGCAAACTGAGTACTGAGCCCCCAGCACCCTGAGTACTGAGCACCCAGCACCCCGAGCACTGAGCACCCAGCACCCCGAGAATGAGCACCCAGCACCCTGAGTACTGAGAACCGAGCACCCTGAGTACTGAGCACCCAGCACCCTGAGTACTGAGCCCCTAGAACCCTGAGAATGAGCACGCAGCACCATGAATACTGAGCACCCAGCACCCTGAGTACTGAGCACTAAGCACCCAGAGCACTGAGAACCCAGCACCCCGAGCACGGAGCACCCAGGACCCCGAGCACTGAGAACTGAGCACCCAGCACCCTGAGTACTGAGCACCGAGCTCCCCGAGCACTGAGCACCTTGAGTACTGAGCACCCAGCACCCCGATCACTGAGCACCCAGCACCCTGAGCACTGAGCACCCAGCACCCTGAGCTCTGAGCACCCAGCACCCTGAGTACTGAGCACCCAGCATGCTGAGTACTGAGCACCCAGCACCCCGAGCACTGAGCAACCAGCACCCTGAGTACTGAGCACTGAGCACCCAGCACCCCGAGCACTGAGCACCCAGCACCCTGAGCACTGAGCACCCAGCACCATGAGCACGGAGCACCCCGAGGACTGAGCACCCAGCACACTGAGCACTGAGCACCCAGCACCTTGAGTACTGAGCACCGAGCACCCCGAGCACTAAGCACCCAGCACCCTGAGTACTGAGCACCCAGCACCCTGAGCACTGAGCACATAGCACCCTGAGCACTGAGCAGCCAGCACCCCGAGCACGGAGCACCCAGCACCCTGAGTACTGAGCACCCAGCACCCCGAGCACTGAGCACCCAGCACCCTGTGTACTGAGCACTGAGCACCCTGAGTACTAAGCACCCATCACCCTGAGTACTGAGCACCCGGGACCCTGAGCACTGAGCACCGAGCACCCCGAGCACTGAGCACCCAGCACCCTGAGCACTCAGCACCCAGCACCCCGAGCACTGAGCACCCAGGACCCTGAGCCCTGAGCACCCAGCACCCTGAGCACGGAGCACCCCGAGGACTGAGCACCCAGCACCCTGAGCACTGAGCACCCAGCACCTTGAGTACTGAGCACCGAGCACCCCGAGCACTAAGCACCCAGCACCCAGAGTACTGAGCACCCAGCACCCTGACCACTGAGCACAGAGCACCCTGAGCAGTGAGCAGCCAGCACCCCGAGCACGGAGCACCCAGCACGCTGAGTACTGAGCACCCAACACCCAGAGTACTGAGCACCCAGCACCCTGAGCACTGAGCACCCAGCACCCCGAGTACTGAGCACCCAGCACCCTGAGTACTGAGCACCCAGCACCCTGAGCACTGAGCACCCAGAGGACTGAGCACCCAGCACCCTGAGCACTGAGCACCGATCACCCTGAGCACTGAGCACCCAGCACCCCGAGCACTGAGCACCCAGCACCCTGAGCACTGAGCACCCAGCACCCCGAGTACTGAGCACCCAGCACCCTGAGTACTGAGCACCCAGCACCCCGAGCACTGAGCACCCAGCACCCCGATCACTGAGCACCCAGCACCCCGAGAATGAGCACCCAGCACCCTGAGTACTGAGCACCCAGCACCCTGAATACTGAGTACCCAGCACCCTGAGCTCTGAGCACCCAGCACCCTGAGTACTGAGCACCGAGCACCCTGAGTACTGAGCACCCAGCACCCTTAGTACTGAGCACCCAGCACCCTGAGCACTGAGCACCCAGCACCCTGAGTACTGAGCACCCAGCACCACCCTCAGCACTGAGCACCCAGCACCCCGAGCACTGAGCACCCAGCACCCCGAGTACTGAGCACCGAGCACCCCGAGCACTGAGCACCCACCAACCAGAGTACTGAGCACCCAGCACCCTGAGTACTGAGCACTGAGCACCCCGAGTACTGAGCACCCAGAACCCCGAGCACTGAGCACCCAGCAACCTGAGTACTGAGAACAGATCACCCTGAGTACTGAGCACCCAGAACCCTGAGTACTGAGCCCCCATCACCCTGAGTACTGAGCACCCAGCACCCCGATCACTGAGCACCCAGCACCCCGAGAATGAGCACCCAGCACCCTGAGTACTGAGAACCGAGCACCCTGAATACTGAGCACCCAGCACCCTGAGTACTGAGCCCCCAGCACCCTGAGTACTGAGCACCCAGCAATTCGAGCACTGAGCACCCAGCACCCTGAGAATGAGCACCCAGCACCATGAGTACTGAGCACCCAGCACCCTGAGTACTGAGCACTAAGCACCCAGAGCACTGAGCACCCTGCACCCAGAGCACTGAGCACCCAGCGCCCCTAGCACTGAGCACCCAGCACCCCGAGCACTGAGAACTGAGCACCCCGAGCACTGAGCACCCAGCACCCCGAGTACTGAGCACTGAGCACCCTGAGTACTGAGCAACAAGCACCCCGAGTACTGAGCACTGAGCACCCTGAGTACTGAGCACCCAGCACCCTGAGAACTGAGCACCCAGCACCCTGAGTACTGAGCACTGAGAACCCTGAGTTCTGAGCACCGAGCACCCTGAGTACTGAGCACCCAGCACCCTGATCACTGAGCACGGAGCACCCCGAGGACTGAGCACCCAGCACCCTGAGCACTGAGCACCCAGCACCTTGAGTACTGAGCACCGAGCACCCCGAGCACTGAGCACCCAGCACCCTGAGTACTGAGCACCCAGCACCCCAAGCACTGAGCACCCAGCACCCTGAGTACTGAGCACAGAGCACCCTGAGCACTGAGCACCCAGCACACTGAGAACTGAGCACCCAGCACCCTGAGCACTGAGCACTGAGCACCCAGCACCACAGCCCTGAGCACCCAGCACCCTGAGCACTGAGCACCCAGCACCCTGAGCACTGAGCAACCAGCACCCTGAGCACCCAGCACCCTGAGTACTGAGCACCCAGCACCCTGAGTACTGAGCACCCAGCACCCTGAGTACTGAGCACTCAGCACCCTGAGTACTGAGCTCCGAGCACCCCGAGCACTGAGCACCCAGCACCCTGAGCACTGAGCACCCGGAGGACTGAGCACCCAGCACCCTGATAACTGAGCACCGATCACCCTGAGCACTGAGCACCCAGCACACTGAGCACTGAGCACCCAGCACCCTGAGTACTGAGCACCCAGCACCCTGAGTACTGAGCACCCAGCACCCTGAGTACTGAGCACTCAGCACCCTGAGTACTGAGCACCGAGCGCCCCGAGCACTGAGCACCCAGCACCCTGAGCACTGAGCACCCGGAGGACTGAGCACCCAGCACCCTGATAACTGAGCACTGATCACCCTGAGCACTGAGCACCCAGCACACCGAGCACTGATCACGCAGCACCCTGAGTACTGAGCACCCAGCACCCCGAGCACTGAGCAACCAGCACCCTGAGTACTGAGCACCCTGAGTACTGAGCACTGAGCACCGAGCACCCTGAGTACTGAGCACCCTGAGGACTGAGCACCCAGCACCCTGAGCACTGAGCACCCAGCACCCTGAGTACTGAGCACTGATCACCCTGAGCACTGAGCACCCAGCACCCCGAGCAGTGAGCACCCAGCACCCTGAGTACTGAGAACCTAGCACCCTGAGCACTGAGCACCGAGCACCCTGAGTACTGAACACCCAGCACCCTGAGCACTGAGCACTGAGCACCCAGCACCCTGAGTACTGAGCACTGAGCACCCAGCACCCCGAGCGCTGAGCACCCAGCACCCTGAGCACCCAGCACCCTGAGCACTGAGCACCCTGAGCACTGAGCACCCTGAGCACTGAGCACTGAGAAACCAGCACCCTGAGTACTGAGCACCCAACACTCTGAGCACTGAGCACCCAGCACGCTGAGTACTGAGCACTGAGCACACAGCACCCTGAGTACTGAGCACCCAGCTCACCGAGCACTGAGCACCCAGTGCCCCGAGCACTGAGCACCCAGCACCCTGAGCACTGAGCACTGAGCACACTGAGCACTGAGCACCCAGCACCCCGAGTACTGAGCACTGAGCACCCTGAGTACTGAGCACCCAACACCCAGAGTACTGAGCACCCAGCACCCTGAGAACTGAGCACCCAGCACCCTGAGTACTGAGCACCCAGCACCCTGAGTACTGAGCACTGAGCACCCCGAGTACTGAGCACCCAGCACCCCGAGCACTGAGCACCCAGCAACCTGAGTACTGAGAACAGATCACCCTGAGTACTGAGCACCCAGAACCCTGAGTACTGAGCCCCCAGCACCCTGAGTACTGAGCACCCAGCACCCCGAGCACTGAGCACCCAGCACCCCGAGAATGAGCACCCAGCACCCTGAGTACTGAGAACCGAGCACCCTGAGTACTGAGCACCCAGAACCCTGAGTACTGAGCCCCCAGCACCCTGAGTACTGAGCACCCAGCACCCTGAGTACTGAGCCCCCAGCACCCTGAGTACTGAGCACCCAGCAACCCGAGCACTGAGCACCCAGCACCCTGAGAATGAGCACCCAGCACCATGAGTACTGAGCACCCAGCACCCTGAGTACTGAGCACTAAGCACCCAGAGCACTGAGCACCCAGCACCCCGAGCACTGAGCACCCAGCGCCCCGAGCACTGAGCACCCAGCACCCCGAGCACTGAGAACTGAGCACCCTGAGTACTGAGCAACAAGCACCCCGAGTACTGAGCACTGAGAACCCTGAGTACTGAGCACCGAGCACCCTGAGTACTGAGCACCCAGCACCCTGATCACTGAGCACGGAGCACCCCGAGGACTGAGCACCCAGCACCCTGAGCACTGAGCACCCAGCACCTTGAGTACTGAGCACCGAGCACCCCGAGCACTGAGCACCCAGCACCCTGAGTACTGAGCACCCAGCACCCTGAGCACTGAGCACCCAGCACCCTGAGCACTGAGCACGCAGCACCCCGAGCACTGAGCACCCAGCACCCTGAGTACTGAGCACAGAGCACCCTGAGCACTGAGCACCCAGCACACTGAGTACTGAGCACCCAGCACCCTGAGTACTGAGCAACCAGCACCCTGAGCACTGAGCACTGAGCACCCAGCACCCTCAGCACTGAGCACTGAGCACCCAGCACCACAGCCCTGAGCACCCAGCACCCCGAGCACTGAGCACCCAGCACCCTGAGCACTGAGCACCCAGCACCCTGAGCACCCAGCACCCTGAGTACTGAGCACCCAGCACCCCGAGTACTGAGCACCCAGCACCCTGAGTACTGAGCACTAAGCACCCTGAGTACTGAGCACCGAGCACCCCGAGCACTGAGCACCCAGCACCCTGAGCACTGAGCACCCGGGGGACTGAGCACCCAGCACCCTGAGCACTGAGCACCGATCACCCTGAGCACTGAGCACCCACCACACCGAGCACTGAGCACCCAGCACCCTGAGTACTGAGCACCCAGCACCCCGAGTACTGAGCACCCAGCACCCTGCGTACTGAGCACCCAGCACCCCGAGCACTGAGCAACCAGCACCCTGAGTACTGAGCACCCTGAGGACTGAGCACCCAGCACCCTGAGCACTGAGCACCCAGCACCCTGAGTACTGAGCACTGATCACCCTGAGCACTGAGCACCCAGCACCCCGAGCACTGAACACCCAGCACCCTGAGTACTGAGCACCTAGCACACTGAGCACTGAGCACCGAGCACCCTGAGTACTGAACACCCAGCACCCTGAGCCCTGAGCACTGAGCACCCAGCACCCTGAGCACTGAGCACTGAGCACCCAGCACCCCGAGCACTGAGCACCCAGCACCCTGAGCACCCAGCACCCTGAGCACTGAGCACCCTGAGCACTGAGCACCCTGAGCACTGAACACTGAGCACCCAGCACCCTGAGTACTGAGCACCCAACACTCTCAGCACTGAGCACCCAGCACGCTGAGTACTGAGCACTGAGCACTGAGCACCCTGAGTACTGAGCACCCAGCACCCCGAGCACTGAGCACCCAGCACCCTGAGAACTGAGCACCCAGCACCCTGAGTACTGAGCACCCAGCACCCTGAGTACTGAGCACCCAGCACCCTGAGTACTGAGCACCCAGCACCCCGAGCACTGAGCACTGAGCACACCGAGCACTGAGCACCCAGCACCCCGAGTACTGAGCACTGAGCACCCTGAGTACTGAGCACCCAACACCCAGAGTACTGAGCACCCAGCACCCTGAGAACTGAGCACCCAGCACCCTGAGTACTGAGCACCCAGCACCCTGAGTACTGAGCACCCAGCACCCTGAGCACTGAGCACTGAGCACCCAGCACCTTGAGCACTGAGCACTGACCACCCAGCACCCCGAGCACTGAGCACCCAGCACCCCGAGCACTGAGCACCCAGCGCCCTGAGCACTGAGCACCCAGCCCCCTGAGTACTGAGCACCCAGCACCATGAGTACTGAGCACCCAGCACCCTAAGTACTGAGCACTCAGCACCCTGAGTACAGAACACCGAGCAACCCGAGCACAGAGCACCCAGCACCCTGAGCACTGAGCACCCTGAGGACTGAGCACCCAGGACCCTGAGCACTGAGCACCCAGCACCCTGAGTACTGAGCACCGATCACCCTGAGCACTGAGCACCCAGCACCCCGAGCACTGAGCACCCAGCACCCTGAGTACTGAGCACCCAGCACCCTGAGCACTGAGCACACAGCACCCTGAGTACTGAGCACCCTGAGAACTGAGCACCGATCACCCTGAGCACTGAGCACCCAGCACCCTGAGTACTGAGCACCCAGCACCGTGAGCACTGAGCACCCAGCACCCTGAGCACTAAGCACCCAGCACCCTGAGTACTGAGCACCCAGCACACTAATTACTGAGTACCCAGCACCCTGAGCACTGAGCACCCAGCACCCTGAGTACTGAGCACCGAGCACCCTGAGTACTGAGCACCCCGCACCCTGAGTACTGAGCACCCAGCACCCTGAGCACTGAGCACCCAGCACCCTGAGTACTGAGCACCCAGCACCCTGAGTACTGAGCACCCAGCACCCAGAGCACTGAGCACCCAGCACCCCGAGCACGGAGCACCCAGGACCAAGAGCACTGAGTACTGAGCACCCAGCAACCTGAGTACTGAGCACCGAGCTCCCTGAGCACTGAGCACCCTGAGTACTGAGCACCCAGCACCCCGATCACTGAGCACCCAGCACCCTGAGCACTGAGCACCCAGCACCCTGAGCACTGAGCACCCAGCACCCTGAGTACTGAGCACCCAGCACGCTGAGTACTGAGCACCCAGCACCCCGAGCACTGAGCACCCAGCACCCTGTGTACTGAGCACTGAGCACCCTGAGTACTAAGCACCCAGCACCCTGAGTACTGAACACCCAGCACCCTGAGCCCTGAGCACTGAGCACCCAGCACCCTGAGCACTGAGCACTGAGCACCCAGCACCCCGAGCACTGAGCACCCAGCACCCTGAGCACCCAGCACCCTGAGCACTGAGCACCCTGAGCACTGAGCACCCTGAGCACTGAACACTGAGCACCCAGCACCCTGAGTACTGAGCACCCAACACTCTGAGCACTGAGCACCCAGCACGCTGAGTACTGAGCACTGAGCACTGAGCACCCTGAGTACTGAGCACCCAGCACCCCGAGCACTGAGCACCCAGCACCCTGAGAACTGAGCACCCAGCACCCTGAGTACTGAGCACCCAGCACCCTGAGTACTGAGCACCCAGCACCCTGAGTACTGAGCACCCAGCACCCCGAGCACTGAGCACTGAGCACACCGAGCACTGAGCACCCAGCACCCCGAGTACTGAGCACTGAGCACCCTGAGTACTGAGCACCCAACACCCAGAGTACTGAGCACCCAGCACCCTGAGAACTGAGCACCCAGCACCCTGAGTACTGAGCACCCAGCACCCTGAGTACTGAGCACCCAGCACCCTGAGCACTGAGCACTGAGCACCCAGCACCTTGAGCACTGAGCACTGACCACCCAGCACCCCGAGCACTGAGCACCCAGCACCCCGAGCACTGAGCACCCAGCGCCCTGAGCACTGAGCACCCAGCCCCCTGAGTACTGAGCACCCAGCACCATGAGTACTGAGCACCCAGCACCCTAAGTACTGAGCACTCAGCACCCTGAGTACAGAACACCGAGCAACCCGAGCACAGAGCACCCAGCACCCTGAGCACTGAGCACCCTGAGGACTGAGCACCCAGGACCCTGAGCACTGAGCACCCAGCACCCTGAGTACTGAGCACCGATCACCCTGAGCACTGAGCACCCAGCACCCCGAGCACTGAGCACCCAGCACCCTGAGTACTGAGCACCCAGCACCCTGAGCACTGAGCACACAGCACCCTGAGTACTGAGCACCCTGAGAACTGAGCACCGATCACCCTGAGCACTGAGCACCCAGCACCCTGAGTACTGAGCACCCAGCACCGTGAGCACTGAGCACCCAGCACCCTGAGCACTAAGCACCCAGCACCCTGAGTACTGAGCACCCAGCACACTAATTACTGAGTACCCAGCACCCTGAGCCCTGAGCACCCAGCACCCTGAGTACTGAGCACCGAGCACCCTGAGTACTGAGCACCCCGCACCCTGAGTACTGAGCACCCAGCACCCTGAGCACTGAGCACCCAGCACCCTGAGTACTGAGCACCCAGCACCCTGAGTACTGAGCACCCAGCACCCTGAGCACTGAGCACCCAGCACCCAGAGCACTGAGCACCCAGCACCCCGAGCACGGAGCACCCAGGACCAAGAGCACTGAGTACTGAGCACCCAGCAACCTGAGTACTGAGCACCGAGCTCCCTGAGCACTGAGCACCCTGAGTACTGAGCACCCAGCACCCCGATCACTGAGCACCCAGCACCCTGAGCACTGAGCACCCAGCACCCTGAGCACTGAGCACCCAGCACCCTGAGTACTGAGCACCCAGCACGCTGAGTACTGAGCACCCAGCACCCCGAGCACTGAGCACCCAGCACCCTGTGTACTGAGCACTGAGCACCCTGAGTACTAAGCACCCAGCACCCTGAGTACTGAGCACCCAGGACACTGAGCACTGAGCACCGAGCACCCCGAGCACTGAGCACCCAGCACCCTGAGCACTCAGCACCCAGCACCCCGAGCACTGAGCACCCAGCACCCGGAGCACTGAGCACCCAGCACCATGAGCACGCAGCACCCCGAGGACTGAGCACCCAGCACCCTGAGCACTGAGCACCCAGCACCTTGAGTACTGAGCACCGAGCACCTCGAGCACTAACCACCCAGCACCCTGAGTACTGAGCACCCAGCAACCTGAGCACTGAGCACCCAGAACCCTGAGCACTGAGCACCCAGCACCCTGAGCACGGAGCACCCAGCTCCCTGAGTACTGAACACCAAACACCCAGAGTACTGAGCACCCAGCACCCTGAGCACTTAGCACCCAGCACCCTGAGTACTGAGCACCCAGCACCCTGAGTACTGAACACCCAGCACCCTGAGCACTGAGCACTGAGCACCCTGAGCACTGAGTACTGAGCACTGAGCACCCTGAGCACTGAGCACCCAGCACCCCGAGTACTGAGCACCCTGCACCCCGAGCACTGAGCACCCCGTGCCCCGAGCACTGAGCACCCAGCACCCTGAGAACTGAGCACCCAGCACCCTGAGTACTGAGCACCCAGCACCCTGAGTACTGAGCACCCAGCACCCTGAGCACTGAGCACTGAGCACCCAGCACCTTGAGCACTGAGCACTGACCACCAAGCACCCTGAGCACTGAGCACCCAGCACCCCGAGCACTGAGCACCCAGCGCCCTGATTACTGAGCACCCAGCACACTGAGCACTGAGCAGCCAGCCCCCTGAGTACTGAGCAGCCAGCACCATGAGTACTGAGCACCCAGCACCCTGAGTACTGAGCACTCAGCACCCTGAGTACTGAGCACCGAGCACGACGAGCACAGAGCACCCAGCACCCTGAGCACTGGGCACCCTGAGGACTGAGCACCCAGCACCCTGAGCACTGAGCACTGAGCACCCTGAGTACTGAGCACCGATCACCCTGAACACTGAGCACCCAGCACCCCGAGCACTGAGCACCCAGCACCCTGAGTACTGAGCACCCAGCACCCTGAGCACTGAGCACCCAGCACCCTGAGTACTGAGCACCCTGAGTACTGAGCACCGATCACCCTGAGCACTGAGCACCCAGCACCCTGAGTACTGAGCACCCAGCACCCTGAGCACTGAGCACCCAGCACCCTGAGCACTGAGCACCCAGCACCCTGAGTACTGAGCACCCAGCACCCTGAGTACTGAGTACCCAACACCCTGATCACTGAGCACCCAGCACCCTGAGTACTGAGCACCGAGCACCCTGAGTACTGAGCACAATGCACCCTGAGTACTGAGCACCCAGCACCCTGAGCACTGAGCACCCAGCACCCTGAGTACTGAGCACCCAGCACCCTGAGTACTGAGCACCCAGCACCCAGAGCACTGAGCACCCAGCACCCCGAGCACGGAGCACCCAGGACCCCGAGCACTGAGTACTGAGCACCCAGCACCCTGAGTACTGATCACCGAGCTCCCCGAGCACTGAGCACCCTGAGTACTGAGCACCCAGCACCCCGATCACTGAGCACCCAGCACCTTGAGCACTGAGCACCCAGCACCCTGAGCACTGAGCACCCAGCACACTGAGTACTGAGCACCCAGCACGCTGAGTACTGAGCACCCAGCACCCGAGCACTGAGCACCCAGCACCCTGAGCACTGAGCACTGAGCACCCAGCACCCCGCGCGCTGAGCACCCAGCACCCTGAGCACCCAGCACCCTGAGCACTGAGCACCATGAGCACTGAGCACCCTGAGCACTGAGCACTGAGCACCCAGCACCCTGAGTACTGAGCACCCAGCACCCCGAGCACTGAGCACCCAGTGCCCCGAGCACTGAGCACCCAGCACCCTGAGCACTGAGCACTGAGCACACTGAGCACTGAGCACCCAGCACCCCGAGTACTGAGCACTGAGCACCCTGAGTACTGAGCACCCAACACCCAGAGTACTGACCACCCAGCACCCTGAGAACTGAGCACCCAGCACCCTGAGTACTGAGCACCCAGCACCCTGAGTACTGAGCACTGAGCACCCCGAGTACTGAGCACCCAGCACCCCGAGCACTGAGCACCCAGCACCCTGAGCACTGAGCACCCAGCACCCAGAGCACCCAGCACCCTGAGTACTGAGCACCCAGCACCCTGAGTACTGAGCACCCAGCACCCTGAGTACTGAGCACTCAGCACCCTGAGTACTGAGCACCGAGCACCCCGAGCACTGAGCACCCAGCACCCTGAGTACTGAGCACCCAGCTACCCGAGCACTGAGCACCCAGCACCCTGAGAATGAGCACCCAGCACCATGAGTACTGAGCACCCAGCACCCTGAGTACTGAGCACTAAGCACCCAGAGCACTGAGCACCCAGCACCCCGAGCACTGAGCACCCAGCGCCCCGAGCACTGAGCACCCAGCACCCCGAGCACTGAGAACTGAGCACCCTGAGCACTGAGCACCCAGCAACCCGAGTACTGAGCACTGAGCACCCTGAGTACTGAGCACCCAGCACACTGAGAACTGAGCACCCAGCACCCTGAGTACTGAGCACTGAGAACCCTGAGTACTGAGCACCGAGCACCCTGAGTACTGAGCACCCAGCACCCTGATCACTGAGCACGAAGCACCCCGAGGACTGAGCACCCAGCACCCTGAGCACTGAGCACCCAGCACCTTGAGTACTGAGCACCGAGCACCCCGAGCACTGAGCACCCAGCACCCTGAGTACTGAGCACCCAGCACCCTGAGTACTGAGCAACCAGCACCCTGAGCACTGAGCACTGAGCACCCAGCACCCTCAGCACTGAGCACTGAGCACCCAGCACCACAGCCCTGAGCACCCAGCACCCCGAGCACTGAGCACCCAGCACCCTGAGCACTGAGCACCCAGCACCCAGAGCACCCAGCACCCTGAGTACTGAGCACCCAGCACCCTGAGTACTGAGCACCCAGCACCCTGAGTACTGAGCACTCAGCACCCTGAGTACTGAGCACCGAGCACCCCGAGCACTGAGCACCCAGCACCCTGAGCACTGAGCACCCGGGAGACTGAGCACCCAGCACCCTGAGCACTGAGCACCGATCACCCTGAGCACTGAGCACCCACCACACCGAGCACTGAGCACCCAGCACCCTGAGTACTGAGCACCCAGCACCCCGAGCACTGAGCAACCAGCACCCTGAGTACTGAGCACCCTGAGTATTGAGCACTGAGTACCGAGCACCCTGAGTACTGAGCACCCTGAGGACTGAGCACCCAGCACCCTGAGCACTGAGCACCCAGCACGCTGAGTACCGAGCACTGATCACCCTGAGCATTGAGCACCCAGCACCCCGAGCACTGAGCACCCAGCACCCTGAGTACTGAGCACCTAGCACCCTGAGCACTGAGCACCGAGCACCCTGACTACTGAACACCCAGCACCCTGAGCCCTGAGCACTGAGCACCCAGCACCCTGAGCACTGAGCACTGAGCACCCAGCACCCCGAGCACTGAGCACCCAGCACCCTGAGCACCCAGCACCCTGAGCACTGAGCACCCTGAGCACTGAGCACCCTGAGCACTGAACACTGAGCACCCAGCACCCTGAGTACTGAGCACCCAACACTCTGAGCACTGAGCACCCAGCACGCTGAGTACTGAGCACTGAGCACACAGCACCCTGAGTACTGAGCACCCAGCACCCTGAGCACTGAGCACCCAGCGCCCCGAGCACTGAGCACCCAGCACCCAGCGCCCCGAGCACTGAGCACCCAGCACCCTGAGCACTGACCACCCAGCACCCCGAGCACTGAGCACCCAGCACCCCGAGCACTGAGCACCCAGCGCCCTGAGCACTGAGCACCCAGCACACTGAGCACTGAGCACCCAGCCCCCTGAGTACTGAGCACCCAGCACCATGAGTACTGAGCACCCAGCACCCTAAGTACTGAGCACTCAGCACCCTGAGTACAGAGCACGGAGCACCCCGAGCACAGAGCACCCAGCACCCTGAGCACTGAGCACCCAGCACCCTGAGTACTGAGCACCCAGCACCCTGAGCACTGAGCACACAGCACCCTGAGTACTGAGCACCCTGAGTACTGAGCACCGATCACCAAGAGCACTGAGCACCCAGCACCCTGAGTACTGAGCACCCAGCACCGTGAGCACTGAGCACCCAGCACCCTGAGCACTGAGCACCCAGCACCCTGAGTACTGAGCACCCAGCACCCTGAGTACTGAGTACCCAGCACCCTGAGCACTGAGCACCCAGCACCCTGAGTACTGAGCACCGAGCACCCTGAGTACTGAGCACCCAGCACCCTGAGTACTGAGCACCCAGCACCCTGAGCACTGAGCACCCAGCACCATGAGTACTGAGCACCCAGCACCCTGAGTACTGAGCACCCAGCACCCAGAGCACTGAGCACCCAGCACCCCGAGCACGGAGCACCCAGGACCCCGAGCACTGAGTACTGAGCACCCAGCACCCTGAGTACTGAGCACCGAGCTCCCCGAGCACTGAGCACCCTGAGTACTGAGCACCCAGCACCCCGATCACTGAGCACCCAGCACCCTGAGCTCTGAGCACCCAGCACCCGGAGCACTGAGCACCCAGCACTATGAGCACGGAGAACCCCGAGGACTGAGCACCCAGCACCCTGAGCACTGAGCACCCAGCACCTTGAGTACTGAGCACCGAGCACCTCGAGCACTAACCACCCAGCACCCTGAGTACTGAGCACCCAGCAACCTGAGCACTGAGCATCCAGAACCCTGAGCACTGAGCACCCAGCACCCTGAGCACGGAGCACCCAGCACCCTGAGTACTGAGCACCAAACACCCAGAGTACTGAGCACCCAGCACCCTGAGCACTGAGCACCCATCACCCTGAGTACTGAGCACCCAGCACCCTGAGTACTGAACACCCAGCACCCTGAGCACTGAGCACTGAGCACCCTGAGCACTGAGTACTGAGCACTGAGCACCCTGAGCACTGAGCACCCAGCACCCCGAGCACTGAGCACCCAGTGCCCTGAGCACTGAGCACCCAGCACCCTGAGA
Organism: Microtus oregoni; assembly: GCF_018167655.1. Classification (NCBI taxonomy): domain Eukaryota; kingdom Metazoa; phylum Chordata; class Mammalia; order Rodentia; family Cricetidae; genus Microtus; species Microtus oregoni. Next base: position 1,410,953 of record NW_024544606.1, read on the forward strand.
ACTGAGCACCCAGCACCCTGAGTACTGAGCACCCAGCACCCTGAGTACTGAGCACCCAGCACCCTGAGCACTGAGCACTGAGCACCCAGCACCTTGAGCACTGAGCACTGAACACCAAGCACCCCGAGCACTGAGCACCCAGCACCCCGAGCACTGAGCACCCAGTGCCCTGAGCACTGAGCACCCAGAACACAGAGCACTGAGCACCCAGCCCCCTGAGTACTGAGCACCCAGCACCATGAGTACTGAGCACCCAGCACCCTGAGTACTGAGCACCCAGCACCCAGAGCACTGAGCACCCAGCACCCCGAGCACGGAGCACCCAGGACCAAGAGCACTGAGTACTGAGCACCCAGCAACCTGAGTACTGAGCACCGAGCTCCCTGAGCACTGAGCACCCTGAGTACTGAGCACCCAGCACCCCGATCACTGAGCACCCAGCACCCTGAGCACTGAGCACCCAGCACCCTGAGCACTGAGCACCCAGCACCCTGAGTACTGAGCACCCAGCACGCTGAGTACTGAGCACCCAGCACCCCGAGCACTGAGCACCCAGCACCCTGTGTACTGAGCACTGAGCACCCTGAGTACTAAGCACCCAGCACCCTGAGTACTGAGCACCCAGGACACTGAGCACTGAGCACCGAGCACCCCGAGCACTGAGCACCCAGCACCCTGAGCACTCAGCACCCAGCACCCCGAGCACTGAGCACCCAGCACCCGGAGCACTGAGCACCCAGCACCATGAGCACGGAGCACCCCGAGGACTGAGCACCCAGCACCCTGAGCACTGAGCACCCAGCACCTTGAGTACTGAGCACCGAGCACCTCGAGCACTAACCACCCAGCACCCTGAGTACTGAGCACCCAGCAACCTGAGCACTGAGCACCCAGAACCCTGAGCACTGAGCACCCAGCACCCTGAGCACGGAGCACCCAGCTCCCTGAGTACTGAACACCAAACACCCAGAGTACTGAGCACCCAGCACCCTGAGCACTTAGCACCCAGCACCCTGAGTACTGAGCACCCAGCACCCTGAGTACTGAACACCCAGCACCCTGAGCACTGAGCACTGAGCACCCTGAGCACTGAGTACTGAGCACTGAGCACCCTGAGCACTGAGCACCCAGCACCCCGAGTACTGAGCACCCTGCACCCCGAGCACTGAGCACCCCGTGCCCCGAGCACTGAGCACCCAGCACCCTGAGAACTGAGCACCCAGCACCCTGAGTACTGAGCACCCAGCACCCTGAGTACTGAGCACCCAGCACCCTGAGCACTGAGCACTGAGCACCCAGCACCTTGAGCACTGAGCACTGACCACCAAGCACCCTGAGCACTGAGCACCCAGCACCCCGAGCACTGAGCACCCAGCGCCCTGATTACTGAGCACCCAGCACACTGAGCACTGAGCAGCCAGCCCCCTGAGTACTGAGCAGCCAGCACCATGAGTACTGAGCACCCAGCACCCTGAGTACTGAGCACTCAGCACCCTGAGTACTGAGCACCGAGCACGACGAGCACAGAGCACCCAGCACCCTGAGCACTGGGCACCCTGAGGACTGAGCACCCAGCACCCTGAGCACTGAGCACTGAGCACCCTGAGTACTGAGCACCGATCACCCTGAACACTGAGCACCCAGCACCCCGAGCACTGAGCACCCAGCACCCTGAGTACTGAGCACCCAGCACCCTGAGCACTGAGCACCCAGCACCCTGAGTACTGAGCACCCTGAGTACTGAGCACCGATCACCCTGAGCACTGAGCACCCAGCACCCTGAGTACTGAGCACCCAGCACCCTGAGCACTGAGCACCCAGCACCCTGAGCACTGAGCACCCAGCACCCTGAGTACTGAGCACCCAGCACCCTGAGTACTGAGCACAATGCACCCTGAGTACTGAGCACCCAGCACCCTGAGCACTGAGCACCCAGCACCCTGAGTACTGAGCACCCAGCACCCTGAGTACTGAGCACCCAGCACCCAGAGCACTGAGCACCCAGCACCCCGAGCACGGAGCACCCAGGACCCCGAGCACTGAGTACTGAGCACCCAGCACCCTGAGTACTGATCACCGAGCTCCCCGAGCACTGAGCACCCTGAGTACTGAGCACCCAGCACCCCGATCACTGAGCACCCAGCACCTTGAGCACTGAGCACCCAGCACCCTGAGCACTGAGCACCCAGCACACTGAGTACTGAGCACCCAGCACGCTGAGTACTGAGCACCCAGCACCCCGAGCACTGAGCACCCAGCACCCTGAGCACTGAGCACTGAGCACCCAGCACCCCGCGCGCTGAGCACCCAGCACCCTGAGCACCCAGCACCCTGAGCACTGAGCACCATGAGCACTGAGCACCCTGAGCACTGAGCACTGAGCACCCAGCACCCTGAGTACTGAGCACCCAGCACCCCGAGCACTGAGCACCCAGTGCCCCGAGCACTGAGCACCCAGCACCCTGAGCACTGAGCACTGAGCACACTGAGCACTGAGCACCCAGCACCCCGAGTACTGAGCACTGAGCACCCTGAGTACTGAGCACCCAACACCCAGAGTACTGACCACCCAGCACCCTGAGAACTGAGCACCCAGCACCCTGAGTACTGAGCACCCAGCACCCTGAGTACTGAGCACTGAGCACCCCGAGTACTGAGCACCCAGCACCCCGAGCACTGAGCACCCAGCACCCTGAGCACTGAGCACCCAGCACCCAGAGCACCCAGCACCCTGAGTACTGAGCACCCAGCACCCTGAGTACTGAGCACCCAGCACCCTGAGTACTGAGCACTCAGCACCCTGAGTACTGAGCACCGAGCACCCCGAGCACTGAGCACCCAGCACCCTGAGTACTGAGCACCCAGCTACCCGAGCACTGAGCACCCAGCACCCTGAGAATGAGCACCCAGCACCATGAGTACTGAGCACCCAGCACCCTGAGTACTGAGCACTAAGCACCCAGAGCACTGAGCACCCAGCACCCCGAGCACTGAGCACCCAGCGCCCCGAGCACTGAGCACCCAGCACCCCGAGCACTGAGAACTGAGCACCCTGAGCACTGAGCACCCAGCAACCCGAGTACTGAGCACTGAGCACCCTGAGTACTGAGCACCCAGCACACTGAGAACTGAGCACCCAGCACCCTGAGTACTGAGCACTGAGAACCCTGAGTACTGATCACCGAGCACCCTGAGTACTGAGCACCCAGCACCCTGATCACTGAGCACGAAGCACCCCGAGGACTGAGCACCCAGCACCCTGAGCACTGAGCACCCAGCACCTTGAGTACTGAGCACCGAGCACCCCGAGCACTGAGCACCCAGCACCCTGAGTACTGAGCACCCAGCACCCTGAGTACTGAGCAACCAGCACCCTGAGCACTGAGCACTGAGCACCCAGCACCCTCAGCACTGAGCACTGAGCACCCAGCACCACAGCCCTGAGCACCCAGCACCCCGAGCACTGAGCACCCAGCACCCTGAGCACTGAGCACCCAGCACCCAGAGCACCCAGCACCCTGAGTACTGAGCACCCAGCACCCTGAGTACTGAGCACCCAGCACCCTGAGTACTGAGCACTCAGCACCCTGAGTACTGAGCACCGAGCACCCCGAGCACTGAGCACCCAGCACCCTGAGCACTGAGCACCCGGGAGACTGAGCACCCAGCACCCTGAGCACTGAGCACCGATCACCCTGAGCACTGAGCACCCACCACACCGAGCACTGAGCACCCAGCACCCTGAGTACTGAGCACCCAGCACCCCGAGCACTGAGCAACCAGCACCCTGAGTACTGAGCACCCTGAGTATTGAGCACTGAGTACCGAGCACCCTGAGTACTGAGCACCCTGAGGACTGAGCACCCAGCACCCTGAGCACTGAGCACCCAGCACGCTGAGTACCGAGCACTGATCACCCTGAGCACTGAGCACCCAGCACCCCGAGCACTGAGCACCCAGCACCCTGAGTACTGAGCACCTAGCACCCTGAGCACTGAGCACCGAGCACCCTGACTACTGAACACCCAGCACCCTGAGCCCTGAGCACTGAGCACCCAGCACCCTGAGCACTGAGCACTGAGCACCCAGCACCCCGAGCACTGAGCACCCAGCACCCTGAGCACCCAGCACCCTGAGCACTGAGCACCCTGAGCACTGAGCACCCTGAGCACTGAACACTGAGCACCCAGCACCCTGAGTACTGAGCACCCAACACTCTGAGCACTGAGCACCCAGCACGCTGAGTACTGAGCACTGAGCACACAGCACCCTGAGTACTGAGCACCCAGCACCCTGAGCACTGAGCACCCAGCGCCCCGAGCACTGAGCACCCAGCACCCAGCGCCCCGAGCACTGAGCACCCAGCACCCTGAGCACTGACCACCCAGCACCCCGAGCACTGAGCACCCAGCACCCCGAGCACTGAGCACCCAGCGCCCTGAGCACTGAGCACCCAGCACACTGAGCACTGAGCACCCAGCCCCCTGAGTACTGAGCACCCAGCACCATGAGTACTGAGCACCCAGCACCCTAAGTACTGAGCACTCAGCACCCTGAGTACAGAGCACGGAGCACCCCGAGCACAGAGCACCCAGCACCCTGAGCACTGAGCACCCAGCACCCTGAGTACTGAGCACCCAGCACCCTGAGCACTGAGCACACAGCACCCTGAGTACTGAGCACCCTGAGTACTGAGCACCGATCACCAAGAGCACTGAGCACCCAGCACCCTGAGTACTGAGCACCCAGCACCGTGAGCACTGAGCACCCAGCACCCTGAGCACTGAGCACCCAGCACCCTGAGTACTGAGCACCCAGCACCCTGAGTACTGAGTACCCAGCACCCTGAGCACTGAGCACCCAGCACCCTGAGTACTGAGCACCGAGCACCCTGACTACTGAGCACCCAGCACCCTGAGTACTGAGCACCCAGCACCCTGAGCACTGAGCACCCAGCACCATGAGTACTGAGCACCCAGCACCCTGAGTACTGAGCACCCAGCACCCAGAGCACTGAGCACCCAGCACCCCGAGCACGGAGCACCCAGGACCCCGAGCACTGAGTACTGAGCACCCAGCACCCTGAGTACTGAGCACCGAGCTCCCCGAGCACTGAGCACCCTGAGTACTGAGCACCCAGCACCCCGATCACTGAGCACCCAGCACCCTGAGCTCTGAGCACCCAGCACCCGGAGCACTGAGCACCCAGCACTATGAGCACGGAGAACCCCGAGGACTGAGCACCCAGCACCCTGAGCACTGAGCACCCAGCACCTTGAGTACTGAGCACCGAGCACCTCGAGCACTAACCACCCAGCACCCTGAGTACTGAGCACCCAGCAACCTGAGCACTGAGCATCCAGAACCCTGAGCACTGAGCACCCAGCACCCTGAGCACGGAGCACCCAGCACCCTGAGTACTGAGCACCAAACACCCAGAGTACTGAGCACCCAGCACCCTGAGCACTGAGCACCCATCACCCTGAGTACTGAGCACCCAGCACCCTGAGTACTGAACACCCAGCACCCTGAGCACTGAGCACTGAGCACCCTGAGCACTGAGTACTGAGCACTGAGCACCCTGAGCACTGAGCACCCAGCACCCCGAGCACTGAGCACCCAGTGCCCTGAGCACTGAGCACCCAGCACCCTGAGAACTGAGCACCCAGCACCCTGAGTACTGAGCACCCAGCACCCTGAGTACTGAGCACCCAGCACCCTGAGCACTGAGCACTGAGCACCCAGCACCTTGAGCACTGAGCACTGACCACCAAGCACCCCGAGCACTGAGCACCCAGCACCCCGAGCACTGAGCACCCAGTGCCCTGAGCACTGAGCACCCAGAACACAGAGCACTGAGCACCCAGCCCCCTGAGTACTGAGCACCCAGCACCATGAGTACTGAGCACCCAGCACCCTGAGTACTGAGCACTCAGCACCCTGAGTACTGAGCACCGAGCACCCCGAGCACAGAGCACCCAGCACCCTGAGCACTGAGCACCCTGAGGAATGAGCACCCATCACCCTGAGCACTGAGCACCCAGCACCCTGAATACTGAGCACCGATCACCCTGAGCACTGAGCACCCAGCACCCCGAGCACTGAGCACCCAGCACCCTGAGTACTGAGCACCCAGCACCCTGAGCACTGAGCACCCAGCACCCTGAGTACTGAGCACCCTGAGTACTGAGCACCGATCACCCTGAGCACTGAGCACCCAGCACCCTGAGTACTGAGCACCCAGCACCCTGAGCACTGAGCACCCAGCACCCTGAGCACTGAGCACCCAGCACCCTGAGTACTGAGCACCCAGCACCCTGAGTGCTGAGTACCCCACACCCTGAGCACTGAGCACCCAGCACCCTGAGTACTGAGCACCGAGCACCCTGAGTACTGAGCACCCAGCACCCTGAGTACTGAGCACCCAGCACCCTGAGCACTGAGCACCCAGCACCCTGAGTACTGAGCACCCAGCACCCTGAGTACTGAGCACCCAGCACCCAGAGCACTGAGCATCCAGCACCCCGAGCACGGAGCACCCAGGACCCCGAGCACTGAGTACTGAGCACCCAGCACCCTGAGTACTGATCACCGAGCTCCCCGAGCACTGAGCACCCTGAGTACTGAGCACCCAGCACCCCGATCACTGAGCACCCAGCACCCTGAGCACTGAGCACCCAGCACCCTGAGCACTGAGCACCCAGCACACTGAGTACTGAGCACCCAGCACGCTGAGTACTGAGCACCCAGCACCCCGAGCACTGAGCACCCAGCACCCTGAGTACTGAGCACTGAGCACCTAGCACCCCGAGCACTGAGCACCCAGCACCCTGTGTACTGAGCACTGAGCACCCTGAGTACTAAGCACCCAGCACCCTTAGTACTGAGCACCCAGGACCCTGAGCACTGAGCACCGAGCACCCGAGCACTGAGCACCCAGCACCCTGAGCACTGAGCACCCAGCACCATGAGCACGGAGCACCCCGAGGACTGAGCACCCAGCACCCTGAGCACTGAGCACCCAGCACCTTCAGTACTGAGCACCGAGCACAACGAGCACTGAGCACCCAGCACCCTGAGTACTGAGCACCCAGCACCCTGAGCACTGAGCACCCAGCTCCCTGAGCACTGAGCACCAAGCACCCTGAGCACTGAGCCCCCAGCACCCTGAGTACTGAGCACCCAGCAACTAGAGCACTGAGCACCCAGCACCCTGAGAATGAGCACCCAGCACCATGAGTACTGAACTCCCAGCACCCTGAGTACTGAGCACTAAGCACCCAGAGCACTGAGCACCCAGCACCCCGAGCACGGAGCACCCAGGACCCCGAGCACTGAGAACTGAGCACCCAGCACCCTGAGTACTGAGCAACGAGATCCCCGAGCACTGAGCACACTGAGTACTGAGCACCCAGCACCCGGAGCACTGAGCACCCAGCACCCTGAGCACTGAGTACCCAGCACCATGAGCACGGAGCACCCCGAGGACTGAGCACCCAGCACCCTGAGCACTGAGCACCCAGCACCTTGAGTACTGAGCACCGAGCACCTCGAGCACTAAGCACCCAGCACCCTGAGTACTGAGCACCCAGCACCCTGAGCACTGAGCACCCAGAACCCTGAGCACTGAGCACCCAGCACCCTGAGCACGGAGCACCCAGCACCCTGAGTACTGAGCACCCAACACCCAGAGTACTGAGCAGCCAGCACCCTGAGCACTGAGCACCCAGCACCCTGAGTACTGAGCACCCAGCACCCTGAGTACTGAACACCCAGCACCCTGAGCACTGAGCACTGAGCACCCTGAGCACTGAGTACTGAGCACTGAGCACCCTGAGCACTGAGCACCCAGCACCCCGAGTACTGAGCACCCAGCACCCCGAGCACTGAGCACCCAGCACCCCGAGCACTGAGCACTGAGCACCCTGAGCACTGAGCACCCAGCACCCCGAGTACTGAGCACTGAGCACCCTGAGTACTGAGCACCAAGCACCCTGAGTACTGAGCACCCAGCACCCTGAGTACTGAGCACCCAGCACCCCGAGCACTGAGCACCCAGCACCCTGAGTACAGAGCACCCTGATTACTGAGCACTGAGCACCGAGCATCCTGAGTACTGAGCACCCAGCTCGCCGAGCACTGAGCACCCAGCACCCTGAGCACTGAGAACCCAGCACCCTGAGCACTGAGCACCCAGCACCCTGAGTACTGAGCACCCAGCTTCCTGAGCACTGAGCACCCAGCACCCTGAGTACTGAGCACCCAGCACCACCCTCAGCACTGAGCACCCAGCACCCCGAGCACTGAGCACCCAGCAACCTGAGCACTGAGCACCCAGCACCCCGAGTACTGAGCACCCTGCACCCCGAGTACAGAGCACCGAGCACCCCGAGCACTGAGCACCCAGCACCCTGAGTACTGAGCACCCAGCACCCTGAGTACTGAGCACTGAGCACCCCGAGTACTGAGCACCCAGCACCCCGAGCACTGAGCAGCCACCAACCTGAGTACTGAGAACAGATCACCCTGAGTACTGAGCACCCAGCACCCTGAGTACTGAGCACCCAGCACCCTGAGTACTGAGCACCCAGCACCCCGAGCACTGAGCACCAAGCACCCCGAGAATGAGCAGCCAGCACCCTGAGTACTGAGAACCGAGCACCCTGATACTGAGCACCCAGCACCCTGAGTACTGAGCCCCCAGCACCCTGAGTACTGAGCACCCAGCAACCCGAGCACTGAGCACCCAGCACCCTGAGAATGAGCACCCAGCACCATGAGTACTGAGCACCCAGCACCCTGAGTACTGAGCACTAAGCACCCAGAGCACTGAGCACCCAGCACCCCGAGCACGGAGCACCCAGGACCCCGAGCACTGAGAACTGAGCACCCAGCACCCTGAGTACTGAGCAACGAGATCCCCGAGCACTGAGCACACTGAGTACTGAGCACCCAGCACCCGGAGCACTGAGCACCCAGCACCCTGAGCACTGAGCACCCAGCACCATGAGCACGGAGCACCCCGAGGACTGAGCACCCAGCACCCTGAGCACTGAGCACCCAGAACCCTGAGCACTGAGCACCCAGCACCCTGAGCACGGAGCACCCAGCACCCTGAGTACTGAGCACCCAACACCCAGAGTACTGAGCACCCAGCACCCTGAGCACTGAGCACCCAGCACCCTGAGTACTGAGCACCCAGCACCCTGAGTACTGAACACCCAGCACCCTGAGCACTGAGCACTGAGCACCCTGAGCACTGAGTACTGAGCACTGAGCACCCTGAGCACTGAGCACCCAGCACCCCGAGTACTGAGCACCCAGCACCAAGAGCACTGAGCACCCAGCACCCCGAGCACTGAGCACTGAGCACCATGAGCACTGAGCACCCAGCACCCCGAGTACTGAGCACTGAGCACCCTGAGTACTGAGCACCAAGCACCCTGAGTACTGAGCACCCAGCACCCTGAGTACTGAGCACCCAGCACCCTGAGCACTGAGCACCCAGCACCCTGAGTACTGAGCACAGAGCACTCTGAGCACTGAGCACCCAGCACCCTGAGCACTGAGCACCCTGAGCACTGAGCACCCTGAGCACTGAGCACTGAGCACCCAGCACCCTGAGTACTGAGCACCCAACACTCTGAGCACTGAGCACCCAGCACGCTGAGTACTGAGCACTGAGCACACAGCACCCTGAGTACTGAGCACCCAGCATCCCGAGCACTGAGCACCCAGCGCCCCGAGCACTGAGCACCGAGCACCCTGAGCACTGAGCACTGAGCACACTGAGAACTGAGCACCCAGCACCCCGAGTACTGAGCACTGAGCACCCTGAGTACTGAGCACCCAACACCCAGAGTACTGAGCACCCAGCACCCTGAGAACTGAGCACCCAGCACCCTGAGTACTGAGCACCCAGCACCCTGAGTACTGAGCACCCAGGACCCTGAACACTGAGAACTGAGCACCCAGCACCTTGAGCACTGAGCACTGACCACCCAGCACCCCGAGCACTGAGGACCCAGCACCCCGAGCACTGAGCACCCAGCGCCCTGAGCACTGAGCACCCAGCACACTGAGCACTGAGCACCAAGCCCCCTGAGTACTGAGCACCCAGCACCATGAGTACTGAGCACCCAGCACCCTGAGTACTGAGCACTCAGCACCCTGTGTACTGAGCACCGAGCACCCTGAGTACTGAGCACCGATCACCCTGAGCACTGAGCACCCAGCACCCCGAGCACTGAGCACCCAGCACCCTGAGTACTGAGCACCCAGCACCCTGAGCATTGAGTACCCAGCACCCTTAGTACTGAGCACCCTGAGTACTGAGCACCGATCACCCTGAGCACTGAGCACCCAGCAGCCTGAGTACTGAGCACCCAGCACCCTGAGCACTGAGCACCCAGCACCCTGAGCACTGAGCACCCAGCACCCTGAGTACTGAGCACCCAGCACCCTGAGTACTGAGTACCCAGCACCCTGAGCACTGAGCACCCAGCACCCTGAGTACTGAGCACCGAGCACCCTGAGTACTGAGCACCCTGCACCCTGAGTACTGAGCACCCAGCACCCTGAGCACTGAGCACCCAGCACCCTGAGTACTGAGCACCCAGCACTCTGAGTACTGAGCACCCAGCACCCAGAGCACTGAGCACCCAGCACCCTGAGCACGGAGCACCCAGGACCCCGAGCACTGAGTACTGAGCACCCAGCACCCTGAGTACTGATCACCGAGCTCCCCGAGCACTGAGCACCCTGAGTACTGAGCACCCAGCACCCCGATCACTGAGCACCCAGCACCCTGAGCACTGAGCACCCAGCACCCTGAGCACTGAGCACCCTGCACACTGAGTACTGAGCACCCAGCACGCTGAGTACTGAGCACCCAGCACCCCGAGCACTGAGCACCCAGCACCCTGAGTACTGAGCACTGAGCACCCAGCACCCCGAGCACTGAGCACCCAGCACCCTGTGTACTGAGCACTGAGCACCCTGAGTACTAAGCACCCAGCACCCTGAGTACTGAGCACCCAGGACCCTGAGCACTGAGCACCGAGCACCCCGAGCACTGAGCACCCAGCACCCTGAGCACTCAGCACCCAGCACCCCGAGCACTGAGCACCCAGCACCCTGAGCACTGAGCACCCAGCACCATGAGCACGGAGCACCCCGAGGACTGAGCACCAAGCACCCTGAGCACTGAGCACCCAGCACCTTCAGTACTGGGCACCGAGCACCTCGAGCACTAAGCACCCAGCACGCTGAGTACTGAGCACCCAGCACCCTGAGCACTGAGCACCCAGAAACCTGAGCACTGAGCACCCAGCACCCTGAGCACGGAGCACCCAGCACCCTGAGTACTGAGCACCCAACACCCAGAGTACTGAGCACCCAGCACCCTGAGCACTGAGTACTGAGCACTGAGCACCCTGAGCACTGAGCACCCAGCACCCCGAGTACTGAGCACCCAGCACCCCGAGCACTGAGCACCCAGCGCCCCGAGCACTGAGCACCCAGCACCGCGAGCACTGAGCACCCAGCACCCCGAGCACTGAGCACCCAGCGCCCTGAGCACTGAGCACCCAGCACCACGAGTACTGAGCACCGAGCACCCTTAGTACTGAGCACCAAGCACCCCGAGTACTGAGCACCGAGCACCCTGAGTACTGAGCACCCAGCACCCTGATCACTGAGCACGGAGCACCCCGAGGACTGAGCACCCAGCACCCCGAGCACTGAGCACCCAGCACCTTGAGTACTGAGCACCGAGCACAATGAGCACTGAGCACACAGCACCCTGAGTACTGAGCACCCAGCACCCTGAGCACTGAGCACCCAGCTCCCTGAGCACTGAGCACGCAGCACCCCGAGCACTGAGCACCCAGCACCCTGAGTACTGAGCACAGAGCAACCTGAGCACTGAGCACTGAGCACCCAGCACCCTGAGCACTGAGCACTGAGCACCCAGCACCACAGCCCTGAGCACCCAGCACCCCGAGCACTGAGCACCCAGCACCCTGAGCACTGAGCACCCAGCACCCTGCGTACTGAGCAACCAGCAACCTGAGTACTGAGCACCCAGCACCCTGAGTACTGAGCACTCAGCACCCTGAGTACTGAGCACCGAGCACACCGAGCAATGAGCACCCAGCACCCTGAGCACTGAGCACCCGGAGGACTGTGCACCCAGCACCCTGAGCACTGAGCACCGATCACCCTGAGCAGTGAGCACCCAGCACCCCGAGCACTGAGCACCCAGCACCCTGAGTACTGAGCACCCAGCACCCCGAGTACTGAGCACCCAGCACCCTGTGTACTGAGCACTGAGCACCCTGAGTACTAAGCACCCAGCACCCTTAGTACTGAGCACCCAGGACCCTGAGCACTGAGCACCGAGCACCCGAGCACTGAGCACCCAGCACCCTGAGCACTGAGCACCCAGCACCATGAGCACGGAGCACCCCGAGGACTGAGCACCCAGCACCCTGAGCACTGAGCACCCAGCACCTTCAGTACTGAGCACCGAGCACAACGAGCACTGAGCACCCAGCACCCTGAGTACTGAGCACCCAGCACCCTGAGCACTGAGCACCCAGCTCCCTGAGCACTGAGCACCAAGCACCCTGAGCACTGAGCCCCCAGCACCCTGAGTACTGAGCACCCAGCAACCCGAGCACTGAGCACCCAGCACCCTGAGAATGAGCACCCAGCACCATGAGTACTGAACACCCAGCACCCTGAGTACTGAGCACTAAGCACCCAGAGCACTGAGCACCCAGCACCCCGAGCACGGAGCACCCAGGACCCCGAGCACTGAGAACTGAGCACCCAGCACCCTGAGTACTGAGCAACGAGATCCCCGAGCACTGAGCACACTGAGTACTGAGCACCCAGCACCCGGAGCACTGAGCACCCAGCACCCTGAGCACTGAGTACCCAGCACCATGAGCACGGAGCACCCCGAGGACTGAGCACCCAGCACCCTGAGCACTGAGCACCCAGCACCTTGAGTACTGAGCACCGAGCACCTCGAGCACTAAGCACCCAGCACCCTGAGTACTGAGCACCCAGCACCCTGAGCACTGAGCACCCAGAACCCTGAGCACTGAGCACCCAGCACCCTGAGCACGGAGCACCCAGCACCCTGAGTACTGAGCACCCAACACCCAGAGTACTGAGCAGCCAGCACCCTGAGCACTGAGCACCCAGCACCCTGAGTACTGAGCACCCAGCACCCTGAGTACTGAACACCCAGCACCCTGAGCACTGAGCACTGAGCACCCTGAGCACTGAGTACTGAGCACTGAGCACCCTGAACACTGAGCACCCAGCACCCCGAGTACTGAGCACCCAGCACCCCGAGCACTGAGCACTGAGCACCCTGAGCACTGAGCACCCAGCACCCCGAGTACTGAGCACTGAGCACCCTGAGTACTGAGCACCAAGCACCCTGAGTACTGAGCACCCAGCACCCTGAGTACTGAGCACCCAGCACCCCGAGCACTGAGCACCCAGCACCCTGAGTACAGAGCACCCTGATTACTGAGCACTGAGCACCGAGCATCCTGAGTACTGAGCACCCAGCTCGCCGAGCACTGAGCACCCAGCACCCTGAGCACTGAGAACCCAGCACCCTGAGCACTGAGCACCCAGCACCCTGAGTACTGAGCACCCAGCTTCCTGAGCACTGAGCACCCAGCACCCTGAGTACTGAGCACCCAGCACCACCCTCAGCACTGAGCACCCAGCACCCCGAGCACTGAGCACCCAGCAACCTGAGCACTGAGCACCCAGCACCCCGAGTACTGAGCACCCTGCACCCCGAGTACAGAGCACCGAGCACCCCGAGCACTGAGCACCCAGCACCCTGAGTACTGAGCACCCAGCACCCTGAGTACTGAGCACTGAGCACCCCGAGTACTGAGCACCCAGCACCCCGAGCACTGAGCAGCCACCAACCTGAGTACTGAGAACAGATCACCCTGAGTACTGAGCACCCAGCACCCTGAGTACTGAGCACCCAGCACCCTGAGTACTGAGCACCCAGCACCCCGAGCACTGAGCACCAAGCACCCCGAGAATGAGCAGCCAGCACCCTGAGTACTGAGAACCGAGCACCCTGATACTGAGCACCCAGCACCCTGAGTACTGAGCCCCCAGCACCCTGAGTACTGAGCACCCAGCAACCCGAGCACTGAGCACCCAGCACCCTGAGAATGAGCACCCAGCACCATGAGTACTGAGCACCCAGCACCCTGAGTACTGAGCACTAAGCACCCAGAGCACTGAGCACCCAGCACCCCGAGCACGGAGCACCCAGGACCCCGAGCACTGAGAACTGAGCACCCAGCACCCTGAGTACTGAGCAACGAGATCCCCGAGCACTGAGCACACTGAGTACTGAGCACCCAGCACCCGGAGCACTGAGCACCCAGCACCCTGAGCACTGAGCACCCAGCACCATGAGCACGGAGCACCCCGAGGACTGAGCACCCAGCACCCTGAGCACTGAGCACCCAGAACCCTGAGCACTGAGCACCCAGCACCCTGAGCACGGAGCACCCAGCACCCTGAGTACTGAGCACCCAACACCCAGAGTACTGAGCACCCAGCACCCTGAGCACTGAGCACCCAGCACCCTGAGTACTGAGCACCCAGCACCCTGAGTACTGAACACCCAGCACCCTGAGCACTGAGCACTGAGCACCCTGAGCACTGAGTACTGAGCACTGAGCACCCTGAGCACTGAGCACCCAGCACCCCGAGTACTGAGCACCCAGCACCAAGAGCACTGAGCACCCAGCACCCCGAGCACTGAGCACTGAGCACCCTGAGCACTGAGCACCCAGCACCCCGAGTACTGAGCACTGAGCACCCTGAGTACTGAGCACCAAGCACCCTGAGTACTGAGCACCCAGCACCCTGAGTACTGAGCACCCAGCACCCTGAGCACTGAGCACCCAGCACCCTGAGTACTGAGCACAGAGCACTCTGAGCACTGAGCACCCAGCACCCTGAGCACTGAGCACCCTGAGCACTGAGCATCCTGAGCACTGAGCACTGAGCACCCAGCACCCTGAGTACTGAGCACCCAACACTCTGAGCACTGAGCACCCAGCACGCTGAGTACTGAGCACTGAGCACACAGCACCCTGAGTACTGAGCACCCAGCACCCCGAGCACTGAGCACCCAGCGCCCCGAGCACTGAGCACCGAGCACCCTGAGCACTGAGCACTGAGCACCCTGAGCACTGAGCACCCAGCACCCCGAGTACTGAGCACTGAGCACCCTGAGTACTGAGCACCCAACACCCAGAGTACTGAGCACCCAGCACCCTGAGAACTGAGCACCCAGCACCCTGAGTACTGAGCACCCAGCACCCTGAGTACTGAGCACCCAGGACCCTGAACACTGAGCACTGAGCACCCAGCACCTTGAGCACTGAGCACTGACCACCCAGCACCCCGAGCACTGAGGACCCAGCACCCCGAGCACTGAGCACCCAGCGCCCTGAGCACTGAGCACCCAGCACACTGAGCACTGAGCACCAAGCCCCCTGAGTACTGAGCACCCAGCACCATGAGTACTGAGCACCCAGCACCCTGAGTACTGAGCACTCAGCACACTGAGTACTGAGCACCGAGCACCCTGAGTACTGAGCACCGATCAACCTGAGCACTGAGCACCCAGCACCCCGAGCACTGAGCATCCAGCACCCTGAGTACTGAGCACCCAGCACCCTGAGCATTGAGTACCCAGCACCCTTAGTACTGAGCACCCTGAGTACTGAGCACCGATCACCCTGAGCACTGAGCACCCAGCAGCCTGAGTACTGAGCACCCAGCACCCTGAGCACTGAGCACCCAGCACCCTGAGCACTGAGCTCCCAGCACCCTGAGTACTGAGCACCCAGCACCCTGAGTACTGAGTACCCAGCACCCTGAGCACTGAGCACCCAGCACCCTGAGTACTGAGCACCGAGCACCCTGAGTACTGAGCACCCTGCACCCTGAGTACTGAGCACCCAGCACCCTGAGCACTGAGCACCCAGCACCCTGAGTACTGAGCACCCAGCACTCTGAGTACTGAGCACCCAGCACCCAGAGCACTGAGCACCCAGCACCCTGAGCACGGAGCACCCAGGACCCCGAGCACTGAGTACTGAGCACCCAGCACCCTGAGTACTGATCACCGAGCTCCCCGAGCACTGAGCACCCTGAGTACTGAGCACCCAGCACCCCGATCACTGAGCACCCAGCACCCTGAGCACTGAGCACCCAGCACCCTGAGCACTGAGCACCCTGCACACTGAGTACTGAGCACCCAGCACGCTGAGTACTGAGCACCCAGCACCCCGAGCACTGAGCACCCAGCACCCTGAGTACTGAGCACTGAGCACCCAGCACCCCGAGCACTGAGCACCCAGCACCCTGTGTACTGAGCACTGAGCACCCTGAGTACTAAGCACCCAGCACCCTGAGTACTGAGCACCCAGGACCCTGAGCACTGAGCACCGAGCACCCCGAGCACTGAGCACCCAGCACCCTGAGCACTCAGCACCCAGCACCCCGAGCACTGAGCACCCAGCACCCTGAGCACTGAGCACCCAGCACCATGAGCACGGAGCACCCCGAGGACTGAGCACCAAGCACCCTGAGCACTGAGCACCCAGCACCTTCAGTACTGGGCACCGAGCACCTCGAGCACTAAGCACCCAGCACGCTGAGTACTGAGCACCCAGCACCCTGAGCACTGAGCACCCAGAAACCTGAGCACTGAGCACCCAGCACCCTGAGCACGGAGCACCCAGCACCCTGAGTACTGAGCACCCAACACCCAGAGTACTGAGCACCCAGCCCCCTGAGCACTGAGTACTGAGCACTGAGCACCCTGAGCACTGAGCACCCAGCACCCCGAGTACTGAGCACCCAGCACCCCGAGCACTGAGCACCCAGCGCCCCGAGCACTGAGCACCCAGCACCGCGAGCACTGAGCACCCAGCACCCCGAGCACTGAGCACCCAGCGCCCTAAGCACTGAGCACCCAGCACCACGAGTACTGAGCACCGAGCACCCTTAGTACTGAGCACCAAGCACCCCGAGTACTGAGCACCGAGCACCCTGAGTACTGAGCACCCAGCACCCTGATCACTGAGCACGGAGCACCCCGAGGACTGAGCACCCAGCACCC
The DNA here is from genome assembly GCF_018167655.1 of Microtus oregoni. Classification (NCBI taxonomy): domain Eukaryota; kingdom Metazoa; phylum Chordata; class Mammalia; order Rodentia; family Cricetidae; genus Microtus; species Microtus oregoni. The sequence continues at coordinate 1,428,150 of NW_024544606.1, forward strand.
CGAGCACTGAGCACCCAGCACCTTGAGTACTGAGCACCGAGCACAATGAGCACTGAGCACCCAGCACCCTGAGTACTGAGCACCCAGCACCCTGAGCACTGAGCACCCAGCTCCCTGAGCACTGAGCACGCAGCACCCCGAGCACTGAGCACCCAGCACCCTGAGTACTGAGCACAGAGCACCCTGAGCACTGAGCACTGAGCACCCAGCACCCTGAGCACTGAGCACTGAGCACCCAGCACCACAGCCCTGAGCACCCAGCACCCCGAGCACTGAGCACCCAGCACCCTGAGCACTGAGCACCCAGCACCCTGAGTACTGAGCAACCAGCAACCTGAGTACTGAGCACCCAGCACCCTGAGTACTGAGCACTCAGCACCCTGAGTACTGAGCACCGAGCACACCGAGCAATGAGCACCCAGCACCCTGAGCACTGAGCACCCGGAGGACTGTGCACCCAGCACCCTGAGCACTGAGCACCGATCACCCTGAGCAGTGAGCACCCAGCACCCCGAGCACTGAGCACCCAGCACCCTGAGTACTGAGCACCCAGCACCCCGAGTACTGAGCACCCAGCACCCTGAGTACTGAGCACCCAGCACCCCGAGCACTGAGCACCCAGCACCCTGAGTACTGAGCACCCTGATTACTGAGCACTGAGCACCGAGCATCCTGAGTACTGAGCACCCAGCACGCTGAGCACTGAGCACCCAGCACCCTGAGCACTGAGCACCCAGCACCCTGAGCACTGAGCACCCAGCACCCTGAGTACTGAGCACCCAGCACCCTGAGTACTGAGTACCCAGCACCCTGAGCTCTGAGCACCCAGCACCCTGAGTACTGAGCACCGAGCACCCTGAGTACTGAGCACCCAGCACCCTTAGTACTGAGCACCCAGCACCCTGAGCACTGAGCACCCAGCACCCTGAGAACTGAGCACCCAGCACCACCCTCAGCACTGAGCACCCAGCACCCCGAGCACTGAGCACCCAGCACCCTGAGCACTGAGCACCCAGCACCCCGAGTACTGAGCACCCTGCACCCCGAGTACTGAGCACCGAGCACCCCGAGCACTGAGCACCCAGCACCCTGAGTACTGAGCACCCAGCACCCTGAGTACTGAGCACTGAGCACCCCGAGTACTGAGCACCCAGCACCCTGAGTACTGAGCACCCAGCACACCGAGCACTGAGCAGCCAGCAACCTGAGTACTGAGAACAGATCACCCTGAGTACTGAGCACCCTGCACCCTGAGTACTGAGCCCCCAGCACCCTGAGTACTGAGCACCCAGCACCCCGGGCACTGAGCACCCAGCACCCCGAGAATGAGCACCCAGCACCCTGAGTACTGAGAACCGAGCACCCTGATACTGAGCACCCAGCACCCTGAGTACTGAGCCCCCAGCACCCTGAGTACTGAACATCCAGCAACCCGAGCACTGAGCACCCAGCACCCTGAGAATGAGCACCCAGCACCATGAGTACTGAGCACCCAGCACCCTGAGTACTGAGCACTAAGCACCCAGAGCACTGAGCACCCAGCACCCCGAGCACGGAGCACCCAGGACCCCGAGCACTGAGAACTGAGCACCCAGCACCCTGAGTACTGAGCACCGAGATCCCCGAGCCCTGAGCACACTGAGTACTGAGCACCCAGCACCCCGAGCACTGAGCACCCAGCACCCTGAGCACTGAGCACCCAGCACCATGAGCACGGAGCACCCCGAGGACTGAGCACCCAGCACCCTGAGCACTGAGCACCCAGCACCTTGAGTACTGAGCACCGAGCACCTCGAGCACTAAGCACCCAGCACCGTGAGTACTGAGCACCAAGCACCCTGAGCACTGAGCACCCAGAACCCTGAGCACTGAGCACCCAGCACCCTGAGTACTGAGCACCCAACACCCAGAGTACTGAGCACCCAGCACCCTGAGCACTGAGCACCCAGCACCCTGAGTACTGAGCACCCAGCACCCTGAGTACTGAACACCCAGCACCCTGAGCACTGAGCACTGAGCACCCTGAGCACTGAGTACTGAGCACTGAGCACCTTGAGCACTGAGCACACAGCACCCCGAGTACTGAGCACCCAGCACCCCGAGCACTGAGCACCCAGCACCCCGAGCACTGAGCACTGAGCACCCTGAGCACTGAGCACCCAGCACCCCGAGTACTGAGCACTGAGCACCCTGAGTACTGAGCACCAAGCACCCTGAGTACTGAGCACCCAGCACCCTGAGTACTGAGCACCCAGCACCCTGAGCACTGAGCACCCAGCACCCCGAGCACTGAGCACCCAGCACCCTGAGTACTGAGCACAGAGCACTCTGAGCACTGAGCACCCAGCACCCTGAGTACTGAGCACCCAGCACCCTGAGTCCTGAGCAACCAGCAGTCTGAGAACTGAGCACCCAGCACCCTGAGCACTGAGCACTGAGCACCCAGCACCACAGCCCTGAGCACCCAGCACCCCGAGCACTGAGCACCCAGCACCCTGATCACTGAGCACCCAGCACCCTGAGTACTGAGCAACCAGCAACCTGAGTACTGAGCACCCAGCAACCTGAGTACTGAGCACTCAGCACCCTGAGTACTGAGCACCGAGCACACCGAGCAATGAGCACCCAGCACCCTGAGCACTGAGCACCTGGAGGACTGAGCACCCAGCACCCTGAGCACTGAGCACCGATCACCCTGAGCAGTGAGCACCCAGCACACCGAGCACTGAGCACTCAGCACCCTGAGTACTGAGCACCCAGCACCCCGAGTACTGAGCACCCAGCACCCTGAGTACTGAGCACCCAGCACCCCGAGCACTGAGCACCCAGCACCCTGAGTACTGAGCACCCTGATTACTGAGCACTGAGCACCGAGCATCCTGAGTACTGAGCACCCAGCACCCCGAGCACTGAGCACAAAGCACCCTGAGCACTGAGCACCCAGCACCCTGAGCACTGAGCACCCAGCACCCTGAGTACTGAGTACCCAGCACCCTGAGCTCTGAGCACCCAGCACCCTGAGTACTGAGCACCGAGCACCCTGAGTACTGAGCACCCAGCACCCTTAGTACTGAGCACCCAGCACCCTGAGTACTGAGCACCCAGCACCCTGAGTACTGAGCACCCAGCACCCTGAGTACTGAACACCCAGCACCCTGAGCACTGAGCACTGAGCACCCTGAGCACTGAGTACTGAGCACTGAGCACCCTGAGCACTGAGCACCCAGCACCCCGAGCACTGAGCACCCAGTGCCCTGAGCACTGAGCACCCAGCACCCTGAGAACTGAGCACCCAGCACCCTGAGTACTGAGCACCCAGCACCCTGAGTACTGAGCACCCAGCACCCTGAGCACTGAGCACTGAGCACCCAGCACCTTGAGCACTGAGCACTGACCACCAAGCACCCCGAGCACTGAGCACCCAGCACCCCGAGCACTGAGCACCCAGTGCCCTGAGCACTGAGCACCCAGAACACAGAGCACTGAGCACCCAGCCCCCTGAGTACTGAGCACCCAGCACCATGAGTACTGAGCACCCAGCACCCTGAGTACTGAGCACTCAGCACCCTGAGTACTGAGCACCGAGCACCCCGAGCACAGAGCACCCAGCACCCTGAGCACTGAGCACCCTGAGGAATGAGCACCCATCACCCTGAGCACTGAGCACCCAGCACCCTGAATACTGAGCACCGATCACCCTGAGCACTGAGCACCCAGCACCCCGAGCACTGAGCACCCAGCACCCTGAGTACTGAGCACCCAGCACCCTGAGCACTGAGCACCCAGCACCCTGAGTACTGAGCACCCTGAGTACTGAGCACCGATCACCCTGAGCACTGAGCACCCAGCACCCTGAGTACTGAGCACCCAGCACCCTGAGCACTGAGCACCCAGCACCCTGAGCACTGAGCACCCAGCACCCTGAGTACTGAGCACCCAGCACCCTGAGTGCTGAGTACCCCACACCCTGAGCACTGAGCACCCAGCACCCTGAGTACTGAGCACCGAGCACCCTGAGTACTGAGCACCCAGCACCCTGAGTACTGAGCACCCAGCACCCTGAGCACTGAGCACCCAGCACCCTGAGTACTGAGCACCCAGCACCCTGAGTACTGAGCACCCAGCACCCAGAGCACTGAGCACCCAGCACCCCGAGCACGGAGCACCCAGGACCCCGAGCACTGAGTACTGAGCACCCAGCTCCCTGAGTACTGATCACCGAGCTCCCCGAGCACTGAGCACCCTGAGTACTGAGCACCCAGCACCCCGATCACTGAGCACCCAGCACCCTGAGCACTGAGCACCCAGCACCCTGAGCACTGAGCACCCAGCACACTGAGTACTGAGCACCCAGCACGCTGAGTACTGAGCACCCAGCACCCCGAGCACTGAGCACCCAGCACCCTGAGTACTGAGCACTGAGCACCTAGCACCCCGAGCACTGAGCACCCAGCACCCTGTGTACTGAGCACTGAGCACCCTGAGTACTAAGCACCCAGCACCCTTAGTACTGAGCACCCAGGACCCTGAGCACTGAGCACCGAGCACCCGAGCACTGAGCACCCAGCACCCTGAGCACTGAGCACCCAGCACCATGAGCACGGAGCACCCCGAGGACTGAGCACCCAGCACCCTGAGCACTGAGCACCCAGCACCTTCAGTACTGAGCACCGAGCACAACGAGCACTGAGCACCCAGCACCCTGAGTACTGAGCACCCAGCACCCTGAGCACTGAGCACCCAGCTCCCTGAGCACTGAGCACCAAGCACCCTGAGCACTGAGCCCCCAGCACCCTGAGTACTGAGCACCCAGCAACCCGAGCACTGAGCACCCAGCACCCTGAGAATGAGCACCCAGCACCATGAGTACTGAACACCCAGCACCCTGAGTACTGAGCACTAAGCACCCAGAGCACTGAGCACCCAGCACCCCGAGCACGGAGCACCCAGGACCTCGAGCACTGAGAACTGAGCACCCAGCACCCTGAGTACTGAGCAACGAGATCCCCGAGCACTGAGCACACTGAGTACTGAGCACCCAGCACCCGGAGCACTGAGCACCCAGCACCCTGAGCACTGAGTACCCAGCACCATGAGCACGGAGCACCCCGAGGACTGAGCACCCAGCACCCTGAGCACTGAGCACCCAGCACCTTGAGTACTGAGCACCGAGCACCTCGAGCACTAAGCACCCAGCACCCTGAGTACTGAGCACCCAGCACCCTGAGCACTGAGCACCCAGAACCCTGAGCACTGAGCACCCAGCACCCTGAGCACGGAGCACCCAGCACCCTGAGTACTGAGCACCCAACACCCAGAGTACTGAGCAGCCAGCACCCTGAGCACTGAGCACCCAGCACCCTGAGTACTGAGCACCCAGCACCCTGAGTACTGAACACCCAGCACCCTGAGCACTGAGCACTGAGCACCCTGAGCACTGAGTACTGAGCACTGAGCACCCTGAGCACTGAGCACCCAGCACCCCGAGTACTGAGCACCCAGCACCCCGAGCACTGAGCACCCAGCACCCCGAGCACTGAGCACTGAGCACCCTGAGCACTGAGCACCCAGCACCCCGAGTACTGAGCACTGAGCACCCTGAGTACTGAGCACCAAGCACCCTGAGTACTGAGCACCCAGCACCCTGAGTACTGAGCACCCAGCACCCCGAGCACTGAGCACCCAGCACCCTGAGTACAGAGCACCCTGATTACTGAGCACTGAGCACCGAGCATCCTGAGTACTGAGCACCCAGCTCGCCGAGCACTGAGCACCCAGCACCCTGAGCACTGAGAACCCAGCACCCTGAGCACTGAGCACCCAGCACCCTGAGTACTGAGCACCCAGCTTCCTGAGCACTGAGCACCCAGCACCCTGAGTACTGAGCACCCAGCACCACCCTCAGCACTGAGCACCCAGCACCCCGAGCACTGAGCACCCAGCAACCTGAGCACTGAGCACCCAGCACCCCGAGTACTGAGCACCCTGCACCCCGAGTACAGAGCACCGAGCACCCCGAGCACTGAGCACCCAGCACCCTGAGTACTGAGCACCCAGCACCCTGAGTACTGAGCACTGAGCACCCCGAGTACTGAGCACCCAGCACCCCGAGCACTGAGCAGCCACCAACCTGAGTACTGAGAACAGATCACCCTGATTACTGAGCACCCAGCACCCTGAGTACTGAGCACCCAGCACCCTGAGTACTGAGCACCCAGCACCCCGAGCACTGAGCACCAAGCACCCCGAGAATGAGCAGCCAGCACCCTGAGTACTGAGAACCGAGCACCCTGATACTGAGCACCCAGCACCCTGAGTACTGAGCCCCCAGCACCCTGAGTACTGAGCACCCAGCAACCCGAGCACTGAGCACCCAGCACCCTGAGAATGAGCACCCAGCACCATGAGTACTGAGCACCCAGCACCCTGAGTACTGAGCACTAAGCACCCAGAGCACTGAGCACCCAGCACCCCGAGCACGGAGCACCCAGGACCCCGAGCACTGAGAACTGAGCACCCAGCACCCTGAGTACTGAGCAACGAGATCCCCGAGCACTGAGCACACTGAGTACTGAGCACCGGGCACCCGGAGCACTGAGCACCCAGCACCCTGAGCACTGAGCACCCAGCACCATGAGCACGGAGCACCCCGAGGACTGAGCACCCAGCACCCTGAGCACTGAGCACCCAGAACCCTGAGCACTGAGCACCCAGCACCCTGAGCACGGAGCACCCAGCACCCTGAGTACTGAGCACCCAACACCCAGAGTACTGAGCACCCAGCACCCTGAGCACTGAGCACCCAGCACCCTGAGTACTGAGCACCCAGCACCCTGAGTACTGAACACCCAGCACCCTGAGCACTGAGCACTGAGCACCCTGAGCACTGAGTACTGAGCACTGAGCACCCTGAGCACTGAGCACCCAGCACCCCGAGTACTGAGCACCCAGCACCAAGAGCACTGAGCACCCAGCACCCCGAGCACTGAGCACTGAGCACCATGAGCACTGAGCACCCAGCACCCCGAGTACTGAGCACTGAGCACCCTGAGTACTGAGCACCAAGCACCCTGAGTACTGAGCACCCAGCACCCTGAGTACTGAGCACCCAGCACCCTGAGCACTGAGCACCCAGCACCCTGAGTACTGAGCACAGAGCACTCTGAGCACTGAGCACCCAGCACCCTGAGCACTGAGCACCCTGAGCACTGAGCACCCTGAGCACTGAGCACTGAGCACCCAGCACCCTGAGTACTGAGCACCCAACACTCTGAGCACTGAGCACCCAGCACGCTGAGTACTGAGCACTGAGCACACAGCACCCTGAGTACTGAGCACCCAGCACCCCGAGCACTGAGCACCCAGCGCCCCGAGCACTGAGCACCGAGCACCCTGAGCACTGAGCACTGAGCACACTGAGAACTGAGCACCCAGCACCCCGAGTACTGAGCACTGAGCACCCTGAGTACTGAGCACCCAACACCCAGAGTACTGAGCACCCAGCACCCTGATAACTGAGCACCCAGCACCCTGAGTACTGAGCACCCAGCACCCTGAGTACTGAGCACCCAGGACCCTGAACACTGAGCACTGAGCACCCAGCACCTTGAGCACTGAGCACTGACGACCCAGCACCCCGAGCACTGAGGACCCAGCACCCCGAGCACTGAGCACCCAGCGCCCTGAGCACTGAGCACCCAGCACACTGAGCACTGAGCACCAAGCCCCCTGAGTACTGAGCACCCAGCACCATGAGTACTGAGCACCCAGCACCCTGAGTACTGAGCACTCAGCACCCTGAGTACTGAGCACCGAGCACCCTGAGTACTGAGCACCGATCACCCTGAGCACTGAGCACCCAGCACCCCGAGCACTGAGCACCCAGCACCCTGAGTACTGAGCACCCAGCACCCTGAGCATTGAGTACCCAGCACCCTTAGTACTGAGCACCCTGAGTACTGAGCACCGATCACCCTGAGCACTGAGCACCCAGCAGCCTGAGTACTGAGCACCCAGCACCCTGAGCACTGAGCACCCAGCACCCTGAGCACTGAGCACCCAGCACCCTGAGTACTGAGCACCCAGCACCCTGAGTACTGAGTACCCAGCACCCTGAGCACTGAGCACCCAGCACCCTGAGTACTGAGCACCGAGCACCCTGAGTACTGAGCACCCTGCACCCTGAGTACTGAGCACCCAGCACCCTGAGCACTGAGCACCCAGCACCCTGAGTACTGAGCACCCAGCACTCTGAGTACTGAGCACCCAGCACCCAGAGCACTGAGCACCCAGCACCCTGAGCACGGAGCACCCAGGACCCCGAGCACTGAGTACTGAGCACCCAGCACCCTGAGTACTGATCACCGAGCTCCCCGAGCACTGAGCACCCTGAGTACTGAGCACCCAGCACCCCGATCACTGAGCACCCAGCACCCTGAGCACTGAGCACCCAGCACCCTGAGCACTGAGCACCCTGCACACTGAGTACTGAGCACCCAGCACGCTGAGTACTGAGCACCCAGCACCCCGAGCACTGAGCACCCAGCACCCTGAGTACTGAGCACTGAGCACCCAGCACCCCGAGCACTGAGCACCCAGCACCCTGTGTACTGAGCACTGAGCACCCTGAGTACTAAGCACCCAGCACCCTGAGTACTGAGCACCCAGGACCCTGAGCACTGAGCACCGAGCACCCCGAGCACTGAGCACCCAGCACCCTGAGCACTCAGCACCCAGCACCCCGAGCACTGAGCACCCAGCACCCTGAGCACTGAGCACCCAGCACCATGAGCACGGAGCACCCCGAGGACTGAGCACCAAGCACCCTGAGCACTGAGCACCCAGCACCTTCAGTACTGGGCACCGAGCACCTCGAGCACTAAGCACCCAGCACGCTGAGTACTGAGCACCCAGCACCCTGAGCACTGAGCACCCAGAAACCTGAGCACTGAGCACCCAGCACCCTGAGCACGGAGCACCCAGCACCCTGAGTACTGAGCACCCAACCCCCCATAGTACTGAGCACCCAGCACCCTGAGCACTGAGTACTGAGCACTGAGCACCCTGAGCACTGAGCACCCAGCACCCCGAGTACTGAGCACCCAGCACCCCGAGCACTGAGCACCCAGCGCCCCGAGCACTGAGCACCCAGCACCGCGAGCACTGAGCACCAAGCACCCCGAGCACTGAGCACCCAGCGCCCTGAGCACTGAGCACCCAGCACCACGAGTATTGAGCACCGAGCACCCTTAGTACTGAGCACCAAGCACCCCGAGTACTGAGCACCGAGCACCCTGAGTACTGAGCACCCAGCACCCTGATCACTGAGCACGGAGCACCCCGAGGACTGAGCACCCAGCACCCCGAGCACTGAGCACCCAGCACCTTGAGTACTGAGCACCGAGCACAATGAGCACTGAGCACCCAGCACCCTGAGTACTGAGCACCCAGCACCCTGAGCACTGAGCACCCAGCTCCCTGAGCACTGAGCACGCAGCACCCCGAGCACTGAGCACCCAGCACCCTGAGTACTGAGCACAGAGCACCCTGAGCACTGAGCACTGAGCACCCAGCACCCTGAGCACTGAGCACTGAGCACCCAGCACCACAGCCCTGAGCACCCAGCACCCCGTGCACTGAGCACCCAGCACCCTGAGCACTGAGCACCCAGCACCCTGAGTACTGAGCAACCAGCAACCTGAGTACTGAGCACCCAGCACCCTGAGTACTGAGCACTCAGCACCCTGAGTACTGAGCACCGAGCACACCGAGCAATGAGCACCCAGCACCCTGAGCACTGAGCACCCGGAGGACTGTGCACCCAGCACCCTGAGCACTGAGCACCGATCACCCTGAGCAGTGAGCACCCAGCACCCCGAGCACTGAGCACCCAGCACCCTGAGTACTGAGCACCCAGCACCCCGAGTACTGAGCACCCAGCACCCTGTGTACTGAGCACTGAGCACCCTGAGTACTAAGCACCCAGCACCCTTAGTACTGAGCACCCAGGACCCTGAGCACTGAGCACCGAGCACCCGAGCACTGAGCACCCAGCACCCTGAGCACTGAGCACCCAGCACCATGAGCACGGAGCACCCCGAGGACTGAGCACCCAGCACCCTGAGCACTGAGCACCCAGCACCTTCAGTACTGAGCACCGAGCACAACGAGCACTGAGCACCCAGCACCCTGAGTACTGAGCACCCAGCACCCTGAGCACTGAGCACCCAGCTCCCTGAGCACTGAGCACCAAGCACCCTGAGCACTGAGCCCCCAGCACCCTGAGTACTGAGCACCCAGCAACCCGAGCACTGAGCACCCAGCACCCTGAGAATGAGCACCCAGCACCATGAGTACTGAACACCCAGCACCCTGAGTACTGAGCACTAAGCACCCAGAGCACTGAGCACCCAGCACCCCGAGCACGGAGCACCCAGGACCCCGAGCACTGAGAACTGAGCACCCAGCACCCTGAGTACTGAGCAACGAGATCCCCGAGCACTGAGCACACTGAGTACTGAGCACCCAGCACCCGGAGCACTGAGCACCCAGCACCCTGAGCACTGAGTACCCAGCACCATGAGCACGGAGCACCCCGAGGACTGAGCACCCAGCACCCTGAGCACTGAGCACCCAGCACCTTGAGTACTGAGCACCGAGCACCTCGAGCACTAAGCACCCAGCACCCTGAGTACTGAGCACCCAGCACTCTGAGCACTGAGCACCCAGAACCCTGAGCACTGAGCACCCAGCACCCTGAGCACGGAGCACCCAGCACCCTGAGTACTGAGCACCCAACACCCAGAGTACTGAGCAGCCAGCACCCTGAGCACTGAGCACCCAGCACCCTGAGTACTGAGCACCCAGCACCCTGAGTACTGAACACCCAGCACCCTGAGCACTGAGCACTGAGCACCCTGAGCACTGAGTACTGAGCACTGAGCACCCTGAACACTGAGCACCCAGCACCCCGAGTACTGAGCATCCAGCACCCCGAGCACTGAGCACCCAGCACCCCGAGCACTGAGCACTGAGCACCCTGAGCACTGAGCACCCAGCACCCCGAGTACTGAGCACTGAGCACCCTGAGTACTGAGCACCAAGCACCCTGAGTACTGAGCACCCAGCACCCTGAGTACTGAGCACCCAGCACCCCGAGCACTGAGCACCCAGCACCCTGAGTACAGAGCACCCTGATTACTGAGCACTGAGCACCGAGCATCCTGAGTACTGAGCACCCAGCTCGCCGAGCACTGAGCACCCAGCACCCTGAGCACTGAGAACCCAGCACCCTGAGCACTGAGCACCCAGCACCCTGAGTACTGAGCACCCAGCTTCCTGAGCACTGAGCACCCAGCACCCTGAGTACTGAGCACCCAGCACCACCCTCAGCACTGAGCACCCAGCACCCCGAGCACTGAGCACCCAGCAACCTGAGCACTGAGCACCCAGCACCCCGAGTACTGAGCACCCTGCACCCCGAGTACAGAGCACCGAGCACCCCGAGCACTGAGCACCCAGCACCCTGAGTACTGAGCACCCAGCACCCTGAGTACTGAGCACTGAGCACCCCGAGTACTGAGCACCCAGCACCCCGAGCACTGAGCAGCCACCAACCTGAGTACTGAGAACAGATCACCCTGAGTACTGAGCACCCAGCACCCTGAGTACTGAGCACCCAGCACCCTGAGTACTGAGCACCCAGCACCCCGAGCACTGAGCACCAAGCACCCCGAGAATGAGCAGCCAGCACCCTGAGTACTGAGAACCGAGCACCCTGATACTGAGCACCCAGCACCCTGAGTACTGAGCCCCCAGCACCCTGAGTACTGAGCACCCAGCAACCCGAGCACTGAGCACCCAGCACCCTGAGAATGAGCACCCAGCACCATGAGTACTGAGCACCCAGCACCCTGAGTACTGAGCACTAAGCACCCAGAGCACTGAGCACCCAGCACCCCGAGCACGGAGCACCCAGGACCCCGAGCACTGAGAACTGAGCACCCAGCACCCTGAGTACTGAGCAACGAGATCCCCGAGCACTGAGCACACTGAGTACTGAGCACCCAGCACCCGGAGCACTGAGCACCCAGCACCCTGAGCACTGAGCACCCAGCACCATGAGCACGGAGCACCCCGAGGACTGAGCACCCAGCACCCTGAGCACTGAGCACCCAGAACCCTGAGCACTGAGCACCCAGCACCCTGAGCACGGAGCACCCAGCACCCTGAGTACTGAGCACCCAACACCCAGAGTACTGAGCACCCAGCACCCTGAGCACTGAGCACCCAGCACCCTGAGTACTGAGCACCCAGCACCCTGAGTACTGAACACCCAGCACCCTGAGCACTGAGCACTGAGCACCCTGAGCACTGAGCACCCAGCACCCCGAGTACTGAGCACCCAGCACCAAGAGCACTGAGCACCCAGCACCCCGAGCACTGAGCACTGAGCACCCTGAGCACTGAGCACCCAGCACCCCGAGTACTGAGCACTGAGCACCCTGAGTACTGAGCACCAAGCACCCTGAGTACTGAGCACCCAGCACCCTGAGTACTGAGCACCCAGCACCCTGAGCACTGAGCACCCAGCACCCTGAGTACTGAGCACAGAGCACTCTGAGCACTGAGCACCCAGCACCCTGAGCACTGAGCACCCTGAGCACTGAGCACCCTGAGCACTGAGCACTGAGCACCCAGCACCCTGAGTACTGAGCACCCAACACTCTGAGCACTGAGCACCCAGCACGCTGAGTACTGAGCACTGAGCACACAGCACCCTGAGTACTGAGCACCCAGCACCCCGAGCACTGAGCACCCAGCGCCCCGAGCACTGAGCACCGAGCACCCTGAGCACTGAGCACTGAGCACACTGAGCACTGAGCACCCAGCACCCCGAGTACTGAGCACTGAGCACCCTGAGTACTGAGCACCCAACACCCAGAGTACTGAGCACCCAGCACCCTGAGAACTGAGCACCCAGCACCCTGAGTACTGAGCACCCAGCACCCTGAGTACTGAGCACCCAGGACCCTGAACACTGAGCACTGAGCACCCAGCACCTTGAGCACTGAGCACTGACCACCCAGCACCCCGAGCACTGAGCACCCAGCGCCCTGAGCACTGAGCACCCAGCACACTGAGCACTGAGCACCAAGCCCCCTGAGTACTGAGCACCCAGCACCATGAGTACTGAGCACCCAGCACCCTGAGTACTGAGCACTCAGCACCCTGAGTACTGAGCACCGAGCACCCTGAGTACTGAGCACCGATCACCCTGAGCACTGAGCACCCAGCACCCCGAGCACTGAGCACCCAGCACCCTGAGTACTGAGCACCCAGCACCCTGAGCATTGAGTACCCAGCACCCTTAGTACTGAGCACCCTGAGTACTGAGCACCGATCACCCTGAGCACTGAGCACCCAGCAGCCTGAGTACTGAGCACCCAGCACCCTGAGCACTGAGCACCCAGCACCCTGAGCACTGAGCTCCCAGCACCCTGAGTACTGAGCACCCAGCACCCTGAGTACTGAGTACCCAGCACCCTGAGCACTGAGCACCCAGCACCCTGAGTACTGAGCACCGAGCACCCTGAGTACTGAGCACCCTGCACCCTGAGTACTGAGCACCCAGCACCCTGAGCACTGAGCACCCAGCACCCTGAGTACTGAGCACCCAGCACTCTGAGTACTGAGCACCCAGCACCCAGAGCACTGAGCACCCAGCACCCTGAGCACGGAGCACCCAGGACCCCGAGCACTGAGTACTGAGCACCCAGCACCCTGAGTACTGATCACCGAGCTCCCCGAGCACTGAGCACCCTGAGTACTGAGCACCCAGCACCCCGATCACTGAGCACCCAGCACCCTGAGCACTGAGCACCCAGCACCCTGAGCACTGAGCACCCTGCACACTGAGTACTGAGCACCCAGCACGCTGAGTACTGAGCACCCAGCACCCCGAGCACTGAGCACCCAGCACCCTGAGTACTGAGCACTGAGCACCCAGCACCCCGAGCACTGAGCACCCAGCACCCTGTGTACTGAGCACTGAGCACCCTGAGTACTAAGCACCCAGCGCCCTGAGTACTGAGCACCCAGGACCCTGAGCACTGAGCACCGAGCACCCCGAGCACTGAGCACCCAGCACCCTGAGCACTCAGCACCCAGCACCCCGAGCACTGAGCACCCAGCACCCTGAGCACTGAGCACCCAGCACCATGAGCACGGAGCACCCCGAGGACTGAGCACCAAGCACCCTGAGCACTGAGCACCCAGCACCTTCAGTACTGGGCACCGAGCACCTCGAGCACTAAGCACCCAGCACGCTGAGTACTGAGCACCCAGCACCCTGAGCACTGAGCACCCAGAAACCTGAGCACTGAGCACCCAGCACCCTGAGCACGGGCACCCAGCACCCTGAGTACTGAGCACCCAACACCCAGAGTACTGAGCACCCAGCACCCTGAGCACTGAGTACTGAGCACTGAGCACCCTGAGCACTGAGCCCAGCACCCCGAGTACTGAGCACCCAGCACCCCGAGCACTGAGCACCCAGCGCCCCGAGCACTGAGCACCCAGCACCGCGAGCACTGAGCACCCAGCACCCCGAGCACTGAGCACCCAGCGCCCTAAGCACTGAGCACCCAGCACCACGAGTACTGAGCACCGAGCACCCTTAGTACTGAGCACCAAGCACCCCGAGTACTGAGCACCGAGCACCCTGAGTACTGAGCACCCAGCACCCTGATCACTGAGCACGGAGCACCCCGAGGACTGAGCACCCAGCACCCCGAGCACTGAGCACCCAGCACCTTGAGTACTGAGCACCGAGCACAATGAGCACTGAGCACCCAGCACCCTGAGTACTGAGCACCCAGCACCCTGAGCACTGAGCACCCAGCTCCCTGAGCACTGAGCACGCAGCACCCCGAGCACTGAGCACCCAGCACCCTGAGTACTGAGCACAGAGCACCCTGAGCACTGAGCACTGAGCACCCAGCACCCTGAGCACTGAGCACTGAGCACCCAGCACCACAGCCCTGAGCACCCAGCACCCCGAGCACTGAGCACCCAGCACCCTGAGCACTGAGCACCCAGCACCCTGAGTACTGAGCAACCAGCAACCTGAGTACTGAGCACCCAGCACCCTGAGTACTGAGCACTCAGCACCCTGAGTACTGAGCACCGAGCACACCGAGCAATGAGCACCCAGCACCCTGAGCACTGAGCACCCGGAGGACTGTGCACCCAGCACCCTGAGCACTGAGCACCGATCACCCTGAGCAGTGAGCACCCAGCACCCCGAGCACTGAGCACCCAGCACCCTGAGTACTGAGCACCCAGCACCCCGAGTACTGAGCACCCAGCACCCTGAGTACTGAGCACCCAGCACCCCGAGCACTGAGCACCCAGCACCCTGAGTACTGAGCACCCTGATTACTGAGCACTGAGCACCGAGCATCCTGAGTACTGAGCACCCAGCACGCTGAGCACTGAGCACCCAGCACCCTGAGCACTGAGCACCCAGCACCCTGAGCACTGAGCACCCAGCACCCTGAGTACTGAGCACCCAGCACCCTGAGTACTGAGTACCCAGCACCCTGAGCTCTGAGCACCCAGCACCCTGAGTACTGAGCACCGAGCACCCTGAGTACTGAGCACCCAGCACCCTTAGTACTGAGCACCCAGCACCCTGAGCACTGAGCACCCAGCACCCTGAGTACTGAGCACCCAGCACCACCCTCAGCACTGAGCACCCAGCACCCCGAGCACTGAGCACCCAGCACCCTGAGCACTGAGCACCCAGCACCCCGAGTACTGAGCACCCTGCACCCCGAGTACTGAGCACCGAGCACCCCGAGCACTGAGCACCCAGCACCCTGAGTACTGAGCACCCAGCACCCTGAGTACTGAGCACTGAGCACCCCGAGTACTGAGCACCCAGCACCCTGAGTACTGAGCACCCAGCACACCGAGCACTGAGCAGCCAGCAACCTGAGTACTGAGAACAGATCACCCTGAGTACTGAGCACCCTGCACCCTGAGTACTGAGCCCCCAGCACCCTGAGTACTGAGCACCCAGCACCCCGGGCACTGAGCACCCAGCACCCCGAGAATGAGCACCCAGCACCCTGAGTACTGAGAACCGAGCACCCTGATACTGAGCACCCAGCACCCTGAGTACTGAGCCCCCAGCACCCTGAGTACTGAGCATCCAGCAACCCGAGCACTGAGCACCCAGCACCCTGAGAATGAGCACCCAGCACCATGAGTACTGAGCACCCAGCACCCTGAGTACTGAGCACTAAGCACCCAGAGCACTGAGCACCCAGCACCCCGAGCACGGAGCACCCAGGACCCCGAGCACTGAGAACTGAGCACCCAGCACCCTGAGTACTGAGCACCGAGCACCCTGAGTACTGAGCACCCAGCACCCTGATCACTGAGCACGGAGCACCCCGAGGACTGAGCACCCAGCACCCCGAGCACTGAGCACCCAGCACCTTGAGTACTGAGCACCGAGCACAATGAGCACTGAGCACCCAGCACCCTGAGTACTGAGCACCCAGCACCCTGAGCACTGAGCACCCAGCTCCCTGAGCACTGAGCACGCAGCACCCCGAGCACTGAGCACCCAGCACCCTGAGTACTGAGCACAGAGCACCCTGAGCACTGAGCACTGAGCACCCAGCACCCTGAGCACTGAGCACTGAGCACCCAGCACCACAGCCCTGAGCACCCAGCACCCCGAGCACTGAGCACCCAGCACCCTGAGCACTGAGCACCCAGCACCCTGAGTACTGAGCAACCAGCAACCTGAGTACTGAGCACCCAGCACCCTGAGTACTGAGCACTCAGCACCCTGAGTACTGAGCACCGAGCACACCGAGCAATGAGCACCCAGCACCCTGAGCACTGAGCACCCGGAGGACTGTGCACCCAGCACCCTGAGCACTGAGCACCGATCACCCTGAGCAGTGAGCACCCAGCACCCCGAGCACTGAGCACCCAGCACCCTGAGTACTGAGCACCCAGCACCCCGAGTACTGAGCACCCAGCACCCTGAGTACTGAGCACCCAGCACCCCGAGCACTGAGCACCCAGCACCCTGAGTACTGAGCACCCTGATTACTGAGCACTGAGCACCGAGCATCCTGAGTACTGAGCACCCAGCACGCTGAGCACTGAGCACCCAGCACCCTGAGCACTGAGCACCCAGCACCCTGAGCACTGAGCACCCAGCACCCTGAGTACTGAGCACCCAGCACCCTGAGTACTGAGTACCCAGCACCCTGAGCTCTGAGCACCCAGCACCCTGAGTACTGAGCACCGAGCACCCTGAGTACTGAGCACCCAGCACCCTTAGTACTGAGCACCCAGCACCCTGAGCACTGAGCACCCAGCACCCTGAGTACTGAGCACCCAGCACCACCCTCAGCACTGAGCACCCAGCACCCCGAGCACTGAGCACCCAGCACCCTGAGCACTGAGCACCCAGCACCCCGAGTACTGAGCACCCTGCACCCCGAGTACTGAGCACCGAGCACCCCGAGCACTGAGCACCCAGCACCCTGAGTACTGAGCACCCAGCACCCTGAGTACTGAGCACTGAGCACCCCGAGTACTGAGCACCCAGCACCCTGAGTACTGAGCACCCAGCACACCGAGCACTGAGCAGCCAGCAACCTGAGTACTGAGAACAGATCACCCTGAGTACTGAGCACCCTGCACCCTGAGTACTGAGCCCCCAGCACCCTGAGTACTGAGCACCCAGCACCCCGGGCACTGAGCACCCAGCACCCCGAGAATGAGCACCCAGCACCCTGAGTACTGAGAACCGAGCACCCTGATACTGAGCACCCAGCACCCTGAGTACTGAGCCCCCAGCACCCTGAGTACTGAGCATCCAGCAACCCGAGCACTGAGCACCCAGCACCCTGAGAATGAGCACCCAGCACCATGAGTACTGAGCACCCAGCACCCTGAGTACTGAGCACTAAGCACCCAGAGCACTGAGCACCCAGCACCCCGAGCACGGAGCACCCAGGACCCCGAGCACTGAGAACTGAGCACCCAGCACCCTGAGTACTGAGCACCGAGATCCCCGAGCCCTGAGCACACTGAGTACTGAGCACCCAGCACCCCGAGCACTGAGCACCCAGCACCCTGAGCACTGAGCACCCAGCACCATGAGCACGGAGCACCCCGAGGACTGAGCACCCAGCACCCTGAGCACTGAGCACCCAGCACCTTGAGTACTGAGCACCGAGCACCTCGAGCACTAAGCACCCAGCACCGTGAGTACTGAGCACCAAGCACCCTGAGCACTGAGCACCCAGAACCCTGAGCACTGAGCACCCAGCACCCTGAGTACTGAGCACCCAACACCCAGAGTACTGAGCACCCAGCACCCTGAGCACTGAGCACCCAGCACCCTGAGTACTGAGCACCCAGCACCCTGAGTACTGAACACCCAGCACCCTGAGCACTGAGCACTGAGCACCCTGAGCACTGAGTACTGAGCACTGAGCACCTTGAGCACTGAGCACACAGCACCCCGAGTACTGAGCACCCAGCACCCCGAGCACTGAGCACCCAGCACCCCGAGCACTGAGCACTGAGCACCCTGAGCACTGAGCACCCAGCACCCCGAGTACTGAGCACTGAGCACCCTGAGTACTGAGCACCAAGCACCCTGAGTACTGAGCACCCAGCACCCTGAGTACTGAGCACCCAGCACCCCGAGCACTGAGCACCCAGCACCCTGAGTACTGAGCACAGAGCACTCTGAGCACTGAGCACCCAGCACCCTGAGTACTGAGCACCCAGCACCCTGAGTCCTGAGCAACCAGCAGTCTGAGAACTGAGCACCCAGCACCCTGAGCACTGAGCACTGAGCACCCAGCACCACAGCCCTGAGCACCCAGCACCCCGAGCACTGAGCACCCAGCACCCTGATCACTGAGCACCCAGCACCCTGAGTACTGAGCAACCAGCAACCTGAGTACTGAGCACCCAGCAACCTGAGTACTGAGCACTCAGCACCCTGAGTACTGAGCACCGAGCACACCGAGCAATGAGCACCCAGCACCCTGAGCACTGAGCACCTGGAGGACTGAGCACCCAGCACCCTGAGCACTGAGCACCGATCACCCTGAGCAGTGAGCACCCAGCACCCCGAGCACTGAGCACTCAGCACCCTGAGTACTGAGCACCCAGCACCCCGAGTACTGAGCACCCAGCACCCTGAGTACTGAGCACCCAGCACCCCGAGCACTGAGCACCCAGCACCCTGAGTACTGAGCACCCTGATTACTGAGCACTGAGCACCGAGCATCCTGAGTACTGAGCACCCAGCACCCCGAGCACTGAGCACAAAGCACCCTGAGCACTGAGCACCCAGCACCCTGAGCACTGAGCACCCAGCACCCTGAGTACTGAGTACCCAGCACCCTGAGCTCTGAGCACCCAGCACCCTGAGTACTGAGCACCGAGCACCCTGAGTACTGAGCACCCAGCACCCTTAGTACTGAGCACCCAGCACCCTGAGTACTGAGCACCCAGCACCCTGAGTACTGAGCACCCAGCACCACCCTCAGCACTGAGCACCCAGCACCCCGAGCACTGAGCACCCAGCTCCCTGAACACTGAGCACCCAGCACCCCGAGCACTTAGCACCCAGCACCCTGAGTACTGAGCACCCAGCACCCTGAGTACTGAGCACTGAGCACCCCGAGTACTGAGCACCCAGCACCCTGAGCACTGAGCACCCAGCAACCTGAGAACTGAGAACAGATCACCCTGAGTACTGAGCACCCAGCACCCTGAGTACTGAGCCCCCAGCACCCTGAGTACTGAGCACCCAGCACCCCGAGCACTGAGCACCGAGCACCCCGAGAATGAGCACCCAGCACCCTGAGTACTGAGAACCGAGCACCCTGAGTACTGAGCACCCAGCACCCTGAGTACTGAGCCCCCAGCACCCTGAGTACTGAGCACCCAGCAACCCGAGCACTGAGCACCCAGCACCATGAGAATGAGCACCCAGCACCATGAGTACTGAGCACCCAGCACCCTGAGTACTGAGCACTAAGCACCCAGAGCACTGAGCACACAGCACCCCGAGCACGGAGCACTGAGCACCCTGAGCACTGAGCACCCAGCACCACGAGTACTGAGCACCGAGCACCCTGAGTACTGAGCACCAAGCACCCCGAGTACTGAGCACTGAGCACCCTGAGTACTGAGCACCCAGCACCCTGAGCACTGAGCACCCAGCACCCTGAGTACTGAGCACTGAGACCCCTGAGTACTGAGCACCGAGCACCCTGAGTACTGAGCACCCAGCACCCTGATCACTGAGCACGGAGCACCCCGAGGACTGAGCACCCAGCACCCTGAGCACTGAGCACCCAGCACCTTGAGTACTGAGCACCGAGCACAACGAGCACTGAGCACCCAGCACACTGAGTACTGAGCACCCAGCACCCTGAGCACTGAGCACCCAGCTCCCTGAGCACTGAGCACGCAGCACCCCGAGCACTGAGCACCCAGCACCCTGAGTACTGAGCACAGAGCACCCTGAGCACTGAGCACTGAGCACCCAGCACCCTGAGCACTGAGCACCCAGCACCACAGCCCTGAGCACCCAGCACCCCGAGCACTGAGCACCCAGCACCCTGAGCACTGAGCACCCAGCACCCTGAGTACTGAGCAACCAGCAACCTGAGTACTGAGCACCCAGCACCCTAAGTACTGAGCACTCAGCACCCTGAGTACTGAGCACCGAGCACACAGAGCAATGAGCACCCAGCACCCTGAGTACTGAGCACCCGGAGGACTGAGCACCCAGCACCCTGAGCACTGAGCACCGATCACCCTGAGCAGTGAGCACCCAGCACCCCGAGCACTGAGCACCCAGCACCCTGAGTACTGAGCACCCAGCACCCCGAGTACTGAGCACCCAGCACCCTGAGTACTGAGCACCCAGCACCCCGAGCACTGAGCTCCCAGCACCCTGAGTACTGAGCACCCTGATTACTGAGCACTGAGCACCTATCATCCTGAGTACTGAGCACCCAGCACGCCGAGCACTGAGCACCCAGCACCCTGAGCACTGAGCACCCAGCACCCTGAGCACTGAGCACCCAGCACCCTGAGTACTGAGCACCTAGCACCCTGAGTACTGAGTACCCAGCACCCTGAGCTCTGAGCACCCAGCACCCTGAGTACTGAGCACCGAGCACCCTGAGTACTGAGCACCCAGCACCCTTAGTACTGAGCACCCAGCACCCTGAGCACTGAGCACCCAGCACCCTGAGTACTGAGCACCCAGCACCACCCTCAGCACTGAGCACCCAGCACCCCGAGCACTGAGCACCCAGCACCCTGAGCACTGAGCACCCTGATTACTGAGCACTGAGCACCGAGCATCCTGAGTACTGAGCACCCAGCACCCCGAGCACTGAGCACCCAGCACCCTGAGCACTGAGCACCCAGCACCCTGAGCACTGAGCACCCAGCACCCTGAGTACTGAGCACTCAGCACCCTGAGTACTGAGTACCCAGCACCCTGAGCTCTGAGCACCCAGCACCCTGAGTACTGAGCACCGAGCACCCTGAGTACTGAGCACCCAGCACCCTTAGTACTGAGCACCCAGCACCCTGAGCACTGAGCACCCAGCACCCTGAGTACTGAGCACCCAGCACCACCCTCAGCACTGAGCACCCAGCACCCCGAGCACTGAGCACCCAGCATCCTGAACACTGAGCACCCAGCACCCCGAGTACTGAGCACACTGCACCCCGAGTACTGAGCACCGAGCACCCCGAGCACTGAGCACTCAGCACCCTGAGTACTGAGCACCCAGCACCCTGAGTACTGAGCACTGAGCACCCCGAGTACTGAGCACCCAGCACCCCGAGCACTGAGCACCCAGCAACCTGAGTACTGAGAACAGATCACCCTGAGTACTGAGCACCCAGCACCCTGAGTACTGAGCCCCCAGCACCCTGAGTACTAAGCACCCAGCACCCCGAGCACTGAGCACCCAGCACCCCGAGAATGAGCACCCAGCACCCTGAGTACTGAGAACCGAGCACCCTGAGTACTGAGCACCGAGCACCCTGAGTACTGAGCACCCAGCACCCTTAGTACTGAGCACCCAGCACCCCGAGCACTGAGCACCCAGCACCCTGAGTACTGAGCACCCAGCACCACCCTCAGCACTGAGCACCCAGCACCCCGAGCACTGAGCACCCAGCACCCCGAGCACTGAGCAAACAGCACCCCGAGTACTGAGCACCCTGCACCCCGAGTACTGAGCACCGAGCACCCCGAGCACTGAGCACCCAGCACCCTGAGTACTGAGCACCCAGCACCCTGAGTACTGAGCACTGAGCACCCCGAGTACTGAGCACCCAGCACCCCGAGCACTGAGCACCCAGCACCCCGAGAATGAGCACCCAGCACCCTGAGTACTGAGAACCGAGCATTCTGATACTGAGCACCCAGCACCCTGAGTACTGAGCCCCCAGCACCCTGAGTACTGAGCACCCAGCAACCCGAGCACTGAGCACCCAGCACCCTGAGAATGAGCACCCAGCACCATGAGTACTGAGCACCCAGCACACTGAGTACTGAGCACTAAGCACCCAGAGCACTGAGCACCCAGCACCCCGAGCACGGAGCACCCAGGACCCCGAGCACTGAGAACTGAGCACCCAGCACCCTGAGTACTGAGCACCGAGATCCCCGAGCACTGAGCACACTGAGTACTGAGCACCCAGCACCCCGAGCACTGAGCACCCAGCACCCTGAGCACTGAGCACTCAGCACCATGAGCACGGAGCACCCCGAGGACTGAGCACCCAGCACCCTGAGCACTGAGCACACAGCACCTTGAGTACTGAGCACCGAGCACCTCGAGCACTAAGCACCCAGCACCCTGAGTACTGAGCACCCAGCACCCTGAGCACTGAGCACCCAGAACCCTGAGCACTGAGCACCCAGCACCCTGAGCACGGAGCACCCAGCACCCTGAGTACTGAGCACCCAACACCCAGAGTACTGAGCACCCAGCACCCTGAGCACTGAGCACCCAGCACCCTGAGTACTGAGCACCCAGCACCCTGAGTACTGAACACCCAGCACCCTGAGCACTGAGCACTGAGCACCCTGAGCACTGAGTACTGAGCACTGAGCACCCTGAGCACTGAGCACCCAGCACCCCGAGTACTGAGCACCCAGCACCCCGAGCACTGAGCACCCAGCACCCCGAGCACTGAGCACTGAGCACCCTGAGCACTGAGCACCCAGCACCCCGAGTACTGAGCACTGAGCACCCTGAGTACTGAGCACCAAGCAGCCTGAGTACTGAGCACCCAGCACCCTGAGTACTGAGCACCCAGCACCCTGAGCACTGAGCACCCAGCACCCCGAGCACTGAGCACCCACCACCCTGAGTACTGAGCACAGAGCACTCTGAGCACTGAGCACCCAGCACCCTGAGTACTGAGCACCCAGCACCCTGAGTACTGAGCAACCAGCACCCTGAGCACTGAGCACTGAGCACCCAGCACCCCGAGCACTGAGCACCCAGCACCCTGAGCACTGAGCACCCAGCACCCTGAGTACTGAGCAACCAGCAACCTGAGTACTGAGCAACCTGCACCCTGAGTACTGAGCACTCAGCACCCTGAGTACTGAGCACCGAGCACACCGAGCAATAAGCACCCAGCACCCTGAGCACTGAGCACCCGGAGGACTGAGCACCTAGCACCCTGAGCACTGAGCACCGATCACCCTGAGCAGTGAGCACCCAGCACCCCGAGCACTGAGCACTCAGCACCCTGAGTACTGAGCACCAAGCACCCTGAGTACTGAGCACTCAGCACCCTGACTACTGAGCACCCAGCACCCTGAGCACTGAGCACCCAGCACCCTGAGTACTGAGCACCCTGATTACTGAGCACTGAGCACCGAGTATCCTGAGTACTGAGCACCCAGCACCCCGAGCACTGAGCACCCAGCACCCTGAGCACTGAGCACCCAGCACCCTGAGTACTGAGCACTCAGCACCCTGAGTACTGAGTACCCAGCACCCTGAGCTCTGAGCACCCAGCACCCTGAGTACTGAGCACCCAACACCCAGAGTACTGAGCACCCAGCACCCTGAGAACTGAGTACCCAGCACCCTGAGCTCTGAGCACCCAGCAACCTGAGTACTGAGCACCGAGCACCCTCAGTACTGAGCACCCAGCACCCTTAGTACTGAGCACCCAGCACCCTGAGCACTGAGCACCCAGCACCCTGAGTACTGAGCACCCAGCACCACCCTCAGCACTGAGCACACAGCACCCCGAGCACTGAGCACCCAGCTCCCTGAGCACTGAGCACCCAGCACCCCGAGTACTGAGCAGCCTGCACCACGAGTACTGAGCACCGAGCACCCCGAGCACTGAGCACCCAGCACCCTGAGTACTGAGCACCCAGCACCCTGAGTACTGAGCACCCAGCACCCTGAGTACTGAACACCCAGCACCCTGAGCACTGAGCACTGAGCACCCTGAGCACTGAGTACTGAGCACTGAGCACCCTGAGCACTGAGCACCCAGCACCCCGAGTACTGAGCACCCAGCACCCCGAGCACTGAGCACCCAGCACCCCGAGCACTGAGCACCCTGAGCACTGAGCACCCAGCACCCCGAGTACTGAGCACTGAGCACCCTGAGTACTGAGCACCAAGCACCCTGAGTACTGAGCACCCAGCACCCTGAGTACTGCGCACCCAGCACCCTGAGCACTGAGCACCCAGCCCCCTGAGCACTGAGCACCCAGCACCCTGAGTACTGAGCACAGAGCACTCTGAGCACTGAGCACCCAGCACCCTGAGTACTGAGCGCCCAGCACCCTGAGTACTGAGCAACCAGCACCCTGAGCACTGAGCACTGAGCACCCAGCACCCTGAGCACTGAGCACTGAGCACCCAGCACCACAGCCCTGAGCACCCAGCACCCCGAGCACTGAGCACCCAACCCCCTGAGCACTGAGCAACCAGCAACCTGAGTACTGAGCAACCAGCAACCTGAGTACTGAGCACCCAGCACCCTGAGTACTGAGCACTCAGCACCCTGAGTACTGAGCACCGAGCACACCGAGCAATGAGCACCCAGCACCCTGAGCACTGAGCACCCGGAGGACTGAGAACCCAGCACCCTGAGCACTGAGCACCGATCACCCTGAGCAGTGAGCACCCAGCACCCCGAGCACTGAGCACTCAGCACCCTGAGTACTGAGCACCCAGCACCCCGAGTACTGAGCACCCAGCACCCTGAGTACTGAGCACCCAGCACCCCGAGCACTGAGCACCCAGCACCCTGAGTACTGAGCACCCTGATTACTGAGCACTGAGCACCGAGCATCCTGAGTACTGAGCACCCAGCACCCCGAGCACTGAGCCCCCAGCACCCTGAGCATTGAGCACCCAGCACCCTGAGCACTGACCACCCAGCACGCTGAGTACTGAGCACTCAGCACCCTGAGTACTGAGTACCCAGCACCCTGAGCTCTGAGCACCCAGCACCCTGAGTACTGAGCACCGAGCACCCTGAGTACTGAGCACCCAGCACCCTTAGTACTGAGCACCCAGCACCCTGAGCACTGAGCACCCAGCTCCCTGAACACTGAGCACCCAGTACCCCGAGTACTGAGCACCCTGCACCCCGAGTACTGAGCACTGAGCACCCCGAGCACTGAGCACCCAGCACCCTGAGTACTGAGCACCCAGCACCCTGAGTACTGAGCACTGAGCACCCCGAGTACTGAGCACCCAGCACCCCGAGCACTGAGCACCCAGCAACCTGAGTACTGAGAACAGATCACCCTGTGTACTGAGCACCCAGCACCCTGAGTACTGAGCCCCCAGCACCCTGAGTACTGATCACCCAGCACCCCGAGCACTGAGCACCCAGCACCCCGAGAATGAGCACCCAGCACCCTGAGTACTGAGAACCGAGCACCATGAGTACTGAGCACCCAGCACCCTGAGTACTGAGCCCCCAGCACCCTGAGTACTGAGCACCCAGCAACCCGAGCACTGAGCACCCAGCACCCTGAGAATGAGCACCCAGCACCATGAGTACTGAGCACCCAGCACCCTGAGTACTGAGCACTAAGCACCCAGAGTACTGAGCACCCAGCACCCCGAGCACGGAGCAACCAGGACCCCGAGCACTGAGAACTGAGCACGCAGCACCCTGAGTACTGAGCACCGAGCTCCCCGAGCACTGAGCACACTGAGTACTGAGCACCCAGCACCCCGAGCACTGAGCACCCAGCACCCTGAGCACTGAGCACCCAGCACCATGAGCACGGAGCACCCCGAGGACTGAGCACCCAGCACCCTGAGCACTGAGCACCCAGCACCTTGAGTACTGTGCACCGAGCACCTCGAGCACTAAGCACCCAGCACCCTGAGTACTGAGCACCCAGCACCCTGAGCACTGAGCACCCAGAACCCTGAGCACTGAGCACCCAGCACCCTGAGCACGGAGCACCCAGCACCCTGAGTACTGAGCACCCAACACCCAGAGTACTGAGCACCCAGCACCCTGAGTACTGAGTACCCAGAACCCTGAGCTCTGAGCACCCAGCACCCTGAGTACTGAGCAACGAGCACCCTGAGTACTGAGCACCCAGCACCCTTAGTACTGAGCACCCAGCACCCTGAGCACTGAGCACCCAGCACCGTGAGTACTGAGCACCCAGCACCACCCTCAGCACTGAGCACCCAGCACCCCGAGCACTGAGCACCCAGCTCCCGGAGCACTGAGCACCCAGCACCCCGAGTACTGAGCACCCTGCACCCCGAGTACTGAGCACCGAGCACCCCGAGCACTGAGCACCCAGCACCCTGAGTACTGAGCACCCAGCACCCTGAGTACTGAGCACTGAGCACCCCGAGTACTGAGCACCCAGCACCCCCAGCACTGAGCACCCAGCAACCTGAGTACTGAGAACAGATCACCCTGAGTACTGAGCACCCAGCACCCTGAGTACTGAGCACCCAGCACCCTGAGTACTGAGCACCCAGCACCCCGAGCACTGAGCTCCCCGCACCCTGACAATGAGCACCCAGCACCCTGAGTACTGAGAACCGAGCACCCTGAGTACTGAGCACCCAGCACCCTGAGCACTGAGCACACAGCACCTTGAGTACTGAGCACCGAGCACCTCGAGCACTAAGCACCCAGCACCCTGAGTACTGAGCACCCAGCACCCTGAGCACTGAGCACCCAGAACCCTGAGCACTGAGCACCCAGCACCCTGAGCACGGAGCACCCAGCACCCTGAGTACTGAGCACCCAACACCCAGAGTACTGAGCACCCAGCACCCTGAGCACTGAGCACCCAGCACCCTGAGTACTGAGCACCCAGCACCCTGAGTACTGAACACCCAGCACCCTGAGCACTGAGCACTGAGCACCCTGAGCACTGAGTACTGAGCACTGAGCACCCTGAGCACTGAGCACCCAGCACCCCGAGTACTGAGCACCCAGCACCCCGAGCACTGAGCACCCAGCACCCCGAGCACTGAGCACTGAGCACCCTGAGCACTGAGCACCCAGCACCCCGAGTACTGAGCACTGAGCACCCTGAGTACTGAGCACCAAGCAGCCTGAGTACTGAGCACCCAGCACCCTGAGTACTGAGCACCCAGCACCCTGAGCACTGAGCACCCAGCACCCCGAGCACTGAGCACCCACCACCCTGAGTACTGAGCACAGAGCACTCTGAGCACTGAGCACCCAGCACCCTGAGTACTGAGCACCCAGCACCCTGAGTACTGAGCAACCAGCACCCTGAGCACTGAGCACTGAGCACCCAGCACCCCGAGCACTGAGCACCCAGCACCCTGAGCACTGAGCACCCAGCACCCTGAGTACTGAGCAACCAGCAACCTGAGTACTGAGCAACCTGCACCCTGAGTACTGAGCACTCAGCACCCTGAGTACTGAGCACCGAGCACACCGAGCAATAAGCACCCAGCACCCTGAGCACTGAGCACCCGGAGGACTGAGCACCTAGCACCCTGAGCACTGAGCAACGATCACCCTGAGCAGTGAGCACCCAGCACCCCGAGCACTGAGCACTCAGCACCCTGAGTACTGAGCACCAAGCACCCTGAGTACTGAGCACTCAGCACCCTGAGTACTGAGCACCCAGCACCCTGAGCACTGAGCACCCAGCACCCTGAGTACTGAGCACCCTGATTACTGAGCACTGAGCACCGAGTATCCTGAGTACTGAGCACCCAGCACCCCGAGCACTGAGCACCCAGCACCCTGAGCACTGAGCACCCAGCACCCTGAGTACTGAGCACTCAGCACCCTGAGTACTGAGTACCCAGCACCCTGAGCTCTGAGCACCCAGCACCCTGAGTACTGAGCACCCAACACCCAGAGTACTGAGCACCCAGCACCCTGAGAACTGAGTACCCAGCACCCTGAGCTCTGAGCACCCAGCAACCTGAGTACTGAGCACCGAGCACCCTCAGTACTGAGCACCCAGCACCCTTAGTACTGAGCACCCAGCACCCTGAGCACTGAGCACCCAGCACCCTGAGTACTGAGCACCCAGCACCACCCTCAGCACTGAGCACACAGCACCCCGAGCACTGAGCACCCAGCTCCCTGAGCACTGAGCACCCAGCACCCCGAGTACTGAGCAGCCTGCACCACGAGTACTGAGCACCGAGCACCCCGAGCACTGAGCACCCAGCACCCTGAGTACTGAGCACCCAGCACCCTGAGTACTGAGCACCCAGCACCCTGAGTACTGAACACCCAGCACCCTGAGCACTGAGCACTGAGCACCCTGAGCACTGAGTACTGAGCACTGAGCACCCTGAGCACTGAGCACCCAGCACCCCGAGTACTGAGCACCCAGCACCCCGAGCACTGAGCACCCAGCACCCCGAGCACTGAGCACCCTGAGCACTGAGCACCCAGCACCCCGAGTACTGAGCACTGAGCACCCTGAGTACTGAGCACCAAGCACCCTGAGTACTGAGCACCCAGCAGCCTGAGTACTGCGCACCCAGCACCCTGAGCACTGAGCACCCAGCCCCCTGAGCACTGAGCACCCAGCACCCTGAGTACTGAGCACAGAGCACTCTGAGCACTGAGCACCCAGCACCCTGAGTACTGAGCGCCCAGCACCCTGAGTACTGAGCAACCAGCACCCTGAGCACTGAGCACTGAGCACCCAGCACCCTGAGCACTGAGCACTGAGCACCCAGCACCACAGCCCTGAGCACCCAGCACCCCGAGCACTGAGCACCCAACCCCCTGAGCACTGAGCAACCAGCAACCTGAGTACTGAGCAACCAGCAACCTGAGTACTGAGCACCCAGCACCCTGAGTACTGAGCACTCAGCACCCTGAGTACTGAGCACCGAGCACACCGAGCAATGAGCACCCAGCACCCTGAGCACTGAGCACCCGGAGGACTGAGAACCCAGCACCCTGAGCACTGAGCACCGATCACCCTGAGCAGTGAGCACCCAGCACCAGGAGCACTGAGCACTCAGCACCCTGAGTACTGAGCACCCAGCACCCCGAGTACTGAGCACCCAGCACCCTGAGTACTGAGCACCCAGCACCCCGAGCACTGAGCACCCAGCACCCTGAGTACTGAGCACCCTGATTACTGAGCACTGAGCACCGAGCATCCTGAGTACTGAGCACCCAGCACCCCGAGCACTGAGCACCCAGCACCCTGAGCATTGAGCACCCAGCACCCTGAGCACTGACCACCCAGCACGCTGAGTACTGAGCACTCAGCACCCTGAGTACTGAGTACCCAGCACCCTGAGCTCTGAGCACCCAGCACCCTGAGTACTGAGCACCGAGCACCCTGAGTACTGAGCACCCAGCACCCTTAGTACTGAGCACCCAGCACCCTGAGCACTGAGCACCCAGCTCCCTGAACACTGAGCACCCAGTACCCCGAGTACTGAGCACCCTGCACCCCGAGTACTGAGCACCGAGCACCCCGAGCACTGAGCACCCAGCACCCTGAGTACTGAGCACCCAGCACCCTGAGTACTGAGCACTGAGCACCCCGAGTACTGAGCACCCAGCACCCCGAGCACTGAGCACCCAGCAACCTGAGTACTGAGAACAGATCACCCTGTGTACTGAGCACCCAGCACCCTGAGTACTGAGCCCCCAGCACCCTGAGTACTGATCACCCAGCACCCCGAGCACTGAGCACCCAGCACCCCGAGAATGAGCACCCAGCACCCTGAGTACTGAGAACCGAGCACCATGAGTACTGAGCACCCAGCACCCTGAGTACTGAGCCCCCAGCACCCTGAGTACTGAGCACCCAGCAACCCGAGCACTGAGCACCCAGCACCCTGAGAATGAGCACCCAGCACCATGAGTACTGAGCACCCAGCACCCTGAGTACTGAGCACTAAGCACCCAGAGCACTGAGCACCCAGCACCCCGAGCACGGAGCAACCAGGACCCCGAGCACTGAGAACTGAGCACGCAGCACCCTGAGTACTGAGCACCGAGCTCCCCGAGCACTGAGCACACTGAGTACTGAGCACCCAGCACCCCGAGCACTGAGCACCCAGCACCCTGAGCACTGAGCACCCAGCACCATGAGCACGGAGCACCCCGAGGACTGAGCACCCAGCACCCTGAGCACTGAGCACCCAGCACCTTGAGTACTGTGCACCGAGCACCTCGAGCACTAAGCACCCAGCACCCTGAGTACTGAGCACCCAGCACCCTGAGCACTGAGCACCCAGAACCCTGAGCACAGAGCACCCAGCACCCTGAGCACAGAGCACCCAGCACCCTGAGTACTGAGCACCCAACACCCAGAGTACTGAGCACCCAGCACCCTGAGTACTGAGTACCCAGAACCCTGAGCTCTGAGCACCCAGCACCCTGAGTACTGAGCAACGAGCACCCTGAGTACTGAGCACCCAGCACCCTTAGTACTGAGCACCCAGCACCCTGAGCACTGAGCACCCAGCACCGTGAGTACTGAGCACCCAGCACCACCCTCAGCACTGAGCACCCAGCACCCCGAGCACTGAGCACCCAGCTCCCGGAGCACTGAGCACCCAGCACCCCGAGTACTGAGCACCCAGCACCCTGAGCACTGAGCACCCAGCACCCTGAGTACTGAGCACCCAGCACCCTGAGTACTGAACACCCAGCACCCTGAGCACTGAGCACTGAGCACCCTGAGCACTGAGTACTGAGCACTGAGCACCCTGAGCACTGAGCACCCAGCACCCCGAGTACTGAGCACCCAGCACCCCGAGCACTGAGCACCCAGCACCCCGAGCACTGAGCACTGAGCACCCTGAGCACTGAGCACCCAGCACCCCGAGTACTGAGCACTGAGCACCCTGAGTACTGAGCACCAAGCAGCCTGAGTACTGAGCACCCAGCACCCTGAGTACTGAGCACCCAGCACCCTGAGCACTGAGCACCCAGCACCCCGAGCACTGAGCACCCACCACCCTGAGTACTGAGCACAGAGCACTCTGAGCACTGAGCACCCAGCACCCTGAGTACTGAGCACCCAGCACCCTGAGTACTGAGCAACCAGCACCCTGAGCACTGAGCACTGAGCACCCAGCACCCCGAGCACTGAGCACCCAGCACCCTGAGCACTGAGCACCCAGCACCCTGAGTACTGAGCAACCAGCAACCTGAGTACTGAGCAACCTGCACCCTGAGTACTGAGCACTCAGCACCCTGAGTACTGAGCACCGAGCACACCGAGCAATAAGCACCCAGCACCCTGAGCACTGAGCACCCGGAGGACTGAGCACCTAGCACCCTGAGCACTGAGCACCGATCACCCTGAGCAGTGAGCACCCAGCACCCCGAGCACTGAGCACTCAGCACCCTGAGTACTGAGCACCAAGCACCCTGAGTACTGAGCACTCAGCACCCTGAGTACTGAGCACCCAGCACCCTGAGCACTGAGCACCCAGCACCCTGAGTACTGAGCACCCTGATTACTGAGCACTGAGCACCGAGTATCCTGAGTACTGAGCACCCAGCACCCCGAGCACTGAGCACCCAGCACCCTGAGCACTGAGCCCCCAGCACCCTGAGTACTGAGCACTCAGCACCCTGAGTACTGAGTACCCAGCACCCTGAGCTCTGAGCACCCAGCACCCTGAGTACTGAGCACCCAACACCCAGAGTACTGAGCACCCAGCACCCTGAGAACTGAGTACCCAGCACCCTGAGCTCTGAGCACCCAGCACCCTGAGTACTGAGCACCCAGCACCCTGAGCACTGAGCACCCAGAACCCTGAGCACAGAGCACCCAGCACCCTGAGCACAGAGCACCCAGCACCCTGAGTACTGAGCACCCAACACCCAGAGTACTGAGCACCCAGCACCCTGAGTACTGAGTACCCAGAACCCTGAGCTCTGAGCACCCAGCACCCTGAGTACTGAGCAACGAGCACCCTGAGTACTGAGCACCCAGCACCCTTAGTACTGAGCACCCAGCACCCTGAGCACTGAGCACCCAGCACCGTGAGTACTGAGCACCCAGCACCACCCTCAGCACTGAGCACCCAGCACCCCGAGCACTGAGCACCCAGCTCCCGGAGCACTGAGCACCCAGCACCCCGAGTACTGAGCACCCAGCACCCTGAGCACTGAGCACCCAGCACCCTGAGTACTGAGCACCCAGCACCCTGAGTACTGAACACCCAGCACCCTGAGCACTGAGCACTGAGCACCCTGAGCACTGAGTACTGAGCACTGAGCACCCTGAGCACTGAGCACCCAGCACCCCGAGTACTGAGCACCCAGCACCCCGAGCACTGAGCACCCAGCACCCCGAGCACTGAGCACTGAGCA
This sequence comes from Microtus oregoni, assembly GCF_018167655.1. Taxonomy (NCBI): domain Eukaryota; kingdom Metazoa; phylum Chordata; class Mammalia; order Rodentia; family Cricetidae; genus Microtus; species Microtus oregoni. The sequence continues at coordinate 1,461,069 of NW_024544606.1, forward strand.
CCCTGAGCACTGAGCACCCAGCACCCCGAGTACTGAGCACTGAGCACCCTGAGTACTGAGCACCAAGCAGCCTGAGTACTGAGCACCCAGCACCCTGAGTACTGAGCACCCAGCACCCTGAGCACTGAGCACCCAGCACCCCGAGCACTGAGCACCCACCACCCTGAGTACTGAGCACAGAGCACTCTGAGCACTGAGCACCCAGCACCCTGAGTACTGAGCACCCAGCACCCTGAGTACTGAGCAACCAGCACCCTGAGCACTGAGCACTGAGCACCCAGCACCCCGAGCACTGAGCACCCAGCACCCTGAGCACTGAGCACCCAGCACCCTGAGTACTGAGCAACCAGCAACCTGAGTACTGAGCAACCTGCACCCTGAGTACTGAGCACTCAGCACCCTGAGTACTGAGCACCGAGCACACCGAGCAATAAGCACCCAGCACCCTGAGCACTGAGCACCCGGAGGACTGAGCACCTAGCACCCTGAGCACTGAGCACCGATCACCCTGAGCAGTGAGCACCCAGCACCCCGAGCACTGAGCACTCAGCACCCTGAGTACTGAGCACCAAGCACCCTGAGTACTGAGCACTCAGCACCCTGAGTACTGAGCACCCAGCACCCTGAGCACTGAGCACCCAGCACCCTGAGTACTGAGCACCCTGATTACTGAGCACTGAGCACCGAGTATCCTGAGTACTGAGCACCCAGCACCCCGAGCACTGAGCACCCAGCACCCTGAGCACTGAGCCCCCAGCACCCTGAGTACTGAGCACTCAGCACCCTGAGTACTGAGTACCCAGCACCCTGAGCTCTGAGCACCCAGCACCCTGAGTACTGAGCACCCAACACCCAGAGTACTGAGCACCCAGCACCCTGAGAACTGAGTACCCAGCACCCTGAGCTCTGAGCACCCAGCAACCTGAGTACTGAGCACCGAGCACCCTCAGTACTGAGCACCCAGCACCCTTAGTACTGAGCACCCAGCACCCTGAGCACTGAGCACCCAGCACCCTGAGTACTGAGCACCCAGCACCACCCTCAGCACTGAGCACACAGCACCCCGAGCACTGAGCACCCAGCTCCCTGAGCACTGAGCACCCAGCACCCCGAGTACTTAGCAGCCTGCACCACGAGTACTGAGCACCGAGCACCCCGAGCACTGAGCACCCAGCACCCTGAGTACTGAGCACCCAGCACCCTGAGTACTGAGCACCCAGCACCCTGAGTACTGAACACCCAGCACCCTGAGCACTGAGCACTGAGCACCCTGAGCACTGAGTACTGAGCACTGAGCACCCTGAGCACTGAGCACCCAGCACCCCGAATACTGAGCACCCAGCACCCCGAGCACTGAGCACCCAGCACCCCGAGCACTGAGCACCCTGAGCACTGAGCACCCAGCACCCCGAGTACTGAGCACTGAGCACCCTGAGTACTGAGCACCAAGCACCCTGAGTACTGAGCACCCAGCACCCTGAGTACTGCGCACCCAGCACCCTGAGCACTGAGCACCCAGCCCCCTGAGCACTGAGCACCCAGCACCCTGAGTACTGAGCACAGAGCACTCTGAGCACTGAGCACCCAGCACCCTGAGTACTGAGCGCCCAGCACCCTGAGTACTGAGCAACCAGCACCCTGAGCACTGAGCACTGAGCACCCAGCACCCTGAGCACTGAGCACTGAGCACCCAGCACCACAGCCCTGAGCACCCAGCACCCCGAGCACTGAGCACCCAACCCCCTGAGCACTGAGCAACCAGCAACCTGAGTACTGAGCAACCAGCAACCTGAGTACTGAGCACCCAGCACCCTGAGTACTGAGCACTCAGCACCCTGAGTACTGAGCACCGAGCACACCGAGCAATGAGCACCCAGCACCCTGAGCACTGAGCACCCGGAGGACTGAGAACCCAGCACCCTGAGCACTGAGCACCGATCACCCTGAGCAGTGAGCACCCAGCACCCCGAGCACTGAGCACTCAGCACCCTGAGTACTGAGCACCCAGCACCCCGAGTACTGAGCACCCAGCACCCTGAGTACTGAGCACCCAGCACCCCGAGCACTGAGCACCCAGCACCCTGAGTACTGAGCACCCTGATTACTGAGCACTGAGCACCGAGCATCCTGAGTACTGAGCACCCAGCACCCCGAGCACTGAGCACCCAGCACCCTGAGCATTGAGCACCCAGCACCCTGAGCACTGACCACCCAGCACGCTGAGTACTGAGCACTCAGCACCCTGAGTACTGAGTACCCAGCACCCTGAGCTCTGAGCACCCAGCACCCTGAGTACTGAGCACCGAGCACCCTGAGTACTGAGCACCCAGCACCCTTAGTACTGAGCACCCAGCACCCTGAGCACTGAGCACCCAGCTCCCTGAACACTGAGCACCCAGTACCCCGAGTACTGAGCACCCTGCACCCCGAGTACTGAGCACCGAGCACCCCGAGCACTGAGCACCCAGCACCCTGAGTACTGAGCACCCAGCACCCTGAGTACTGAGCACTGAGCACCCCGAGTACTGAGCACCCAGCACCCCGAGCACTGAGCACCCAGCAACCTGAGTACTGAGAACAGATCACCCTGTGTACTGAGCACCCAGCACCCTGAGTACTGAGCCCCCAGCACCCTGAGTACTGATCACCCAGCACCCCGAGCACTGAGCACCCAGCACCCCGAGAATGAGCACCCAGCACCCTGAGTACTGAGAACCGAGCACCATGATTACTGAGCACCCAGCACCCTGAGTACTGAGCCCCCAGCACCCTGAGTACTGAGCACCCAGCAACCCGAGCACTGAGCACCCAGCACCCTGAGAATGAGCACCCAGCACCATGAGTACTGAGCACCCAGCACCCTGAGTACTGAGCACTAAGCACCCAGAGCACTGAGCACCCAGCACCCCGAGCACGGAGCAACCAGGACCCCGAGCACTGAGAACTGAGCACGCAGCACCCTGAGTACTGAGCACCGAGCTCCCCGAGCACTGAGCACACTGAGTACTGAGCACCCAGCACCCCGAGCACTGAGCACCCAGCACCCTGAGCACTGAGCACCCAGCACCATGAGCACGGAGCACCCCGAGGACTGAGCACCCAGCACCCTGAGCACTGAGCACCCAGCACCTTGAGTACTGAGCACCGAGCACCTCGAGCACTAAGCACCCAGCACCCTGAGTACTGAGCACCCAGCACCCTGAGCACTGAGCACCCAGAACCCTGAGCACTGAGCACCCAGCACCCTGAGCACGGAGCACCCAGCACCCTGAGTACTGAGCACCCAACACCCAGAGTACTGAGCACCCAGCACCCTGAGTACTGAGTACCCAGAACCCTGAGCTCTGAGCACCCAGCACCCTGAGTACTGAGCAACGAGCACCCTGAGTACTGAGCACCCAGCACCCTTAGTACTGAGCACCCAGCACCCTGAGCACTGAGCACCCAGCACCGTGAGTACTGAGCACCCAGCACCACCCTCAGCACTGAGCACCCAGCACCCCGAGCACTGAGCACCCAGCTCCCGGAGCACTGAGCACCCAGCACCCCGAGTACTGAGCACCCTGCACCCCGAGTACTGAGCACCGAGCACCCCGAGCACTGAGCACCCAGCACCCTGAGTACTGAGCACCCAGCACCCTGAGTACTGAGCACTGAGCACCCCGAGTACTGAGCACCCAGCACCCCCAGCACTGAGCACCCAGCAACCTGAGTACTGAGAACAGATCACCCTGAGTACTGAGCACCCAGCACCCTGAGTACTGAGCACCCAGCACCCTGAGTACTGAGCACCCAGCACCCCGAGCACTGAGCTCCCCGCACCCTGACAATGAGCACCCAGCACCCTGAGTACTGAGAACCGAGCACCCTGAGTACTGAGCACCCAGCACCCTGAGTACTGAGCCCCCAGCACCCTGAGTACTAAGCACCCAGCAACCCGAGCACTGAGCACCCAGCACCCTGAGAATGAGCACCCAGCACCATTAGTACTGAGCACCCAGCACCCTGAGTACTGAGCACTAAGCACCCAGAGCACTGAGCACCCAGCACCCCGAGCACGGAGCACCCAGGACCCCGAGCACTGAGAACTGAGCACCCAGCACCCTGAGTACTGAGCACCGAGCTCCCCGAGCACTGAACACACTGAGTACTGAGCACCCAGCACCCCGAGCACTGAGCACCCAGCACCCTGAGCACTGAGCACCCAGCACCCTGAGTACTGAGCACCCAGCACCCTGAGTACTGAACACCCAGCACCCTGAGCACTGAGCACTGAGCACCCTGAGCACTGAGTACTGAGCACTGAGCACTCTGAGCACTGAGCACCCAGCACCCCGAGTACTGAGCACCGAGCACCCCGAGCACTGAGCACCCAGCGCCCCGAGCACTGAGCACCCAGCACCCCGAGCACTGAGCACTGAGCACCCTGAGCACTGAGCACCCAGGACCCCGAGTACTGAGCACTGAGCACCCTGAGTACTGAGCACCAAGCACCCCGAGAACTGAGCATTGAGCACCCTGAGTACTGAGCACCCAGCACCCTGAGCACTGAGCACCCAGCACCCTGAGTACTGAGCACTGAGAACCCTGAGTACTGAGCACCGAGCACCCTGAGTACTGAGCAGGCAGCACCCTGATCACTGAGCACGGAGCACCCCGAGGACTGAGCACCGAGCACAACGAGCACTGAGCACCCAGCACCCTGAGTACTGAGCACCCAGCACCCTGAGCACTGAGCACCCAGCTCCCTGAGCAATGAGCACGCAGCAACCCGAGCACTGAGCACCCAGCACCCTGAGTACTGAGCACAGAGCACCCTGAGCACTGAGCACCCAGCACCCTGAGTTCTGAGCACCCAGCACCCTGAGTACTGGGCAACCAGCACCCTGAGCACTGAGCACTGAGCACCCAGCACCCTGAGCACTGAGAACTGAGCACCCAGCACCACAGCCTTGAGCACCCAGCACCCCGAGCACTGAGCACCCAGCACCCTGAGCACTGAGCACCCAGCACCCTGAGTACTGAGCAACCAGCCACCTGAGTACTGAGCCCCCAGCACCCTGAGTACTGAGCACCCAGCAACCCGAGCACTGAGCACCCAGCACCCTGAGAATGAGCACCCAGCACCATGAGTACTGAGCACCCAGCACCCTGAGTACTGAGCACTAAGCACCCAGAGCACTGAGCACCCAGAACCCCGAGCACGGAGCACCCAGGACCCCGAGCACTGAGAACTGAGCACCCAGCACTCTGAGTACTGAGCACCGAGATCCCCGAGCACTGAGCACACTGAGTACTGAGCACCCAGCAACCCGAGCACTGAGCACCCAGCACCCTGAGCACTGAGCACCCAGCACCATGAGCACGGAGCACCCCGAGGACTGAGCACCCAGCACCCTGAGCACTGAGCACCCAGCACCTTGAGTACTGAGCACCGAGCACCTCGAGCACTAAGCACCCAGCACCCTGAGTACTGAGCACCCAGCACCCTGAGCACTGAGCACCCAGCACCCTGAGCACGGAGCACCCAGCACCCTGAGTACTGAGCACCCAACACCCAGAGTACTGAGCACCCAGCACCCTGAGCACTGAGCACCCAGCACCCTGAGTACTGAGCACCCAGCACCCTGAGTACTGAACACCCAGCACCTTGAGCACTGAGCACTGAGCACCCTGAGCACTGAGTACTGAGCACTGAGCACCCTGAGCACTGAGCACCCAGCACCCCGAGTACTGAGCACCCAGCACCCCGAGCACTGAGCACCCAGCACCCCGAGCACTGAGCACTGAGCACCCTGAGCACTGAGCACCCAGCACCCAGAGTACTGAGCACTGAGCACCCTGAGTACTGAGCACCAAGCACCCTGAGTACTGAGCACCCAGCACCCTGAGTACTGAGCACCCAGCACCCTGAGCACTGAGCACCCAGCACCCCGAGCACTGAGCACCCACCACCCTGAGTACTGAGCACAGAGCACTCTGAGCACTGAGCACCCAGCACCCTGAGTACTGAGCACCCAGCACCCTGAGTACTGAGCAACCAGCACCCTGAGCACTGAGCACTGAGCACCCAGCACCCCGAGCACTGAGCACCCAGCACCCTGAGCACTGAGCACCCAGCACCCTGAGTACTGAGCAACCAGCAACCTGAGTACTGAGCAACCTGCACCCTGAGTACTGAGCACTCAGCACCCTGAGTACTGAGCACCGAGCACACCGAGCAATGAGCACCCAGCACCCTGAGCACTGAGCACCCGGAGGACTGAGCACCTAGCACCCTGAGCACTGAGCACCGATCACCGTGAGCAGTGAGCACCCAGCACCCCGAGCACTGAGCACTCAGCACCCTGAGTACTGAGCACCAAGCACCCTGAGTACTGAGCACTCAGCACCCTGAGTACTGAGCACCCAGCACTCTGAGCACTGAGCACAGAGCACCCTGAGTACTGAGCACCCTGATTACTGAGCACTGAGCACCGAGTATCCTGAGTACTGAGCACCCAGCACCCCGAGCACTGAGCACCCAGCACCCTGAGCACTGAGCACCCAGCACCCTGAGTACTGAGCACTCAGCACCCTGAGTACTGAGTACCCAGCACCCTGAGCTCTGAGCACCCAGCACCCTGAGTACTGAGCACGCAACACCCAGAGTACTGAGCACCCAGCACCCTGAGAACTGAGTACCCAGCACCCTGAGCTCTGAGCACCCAGCACCCTGAGTACTGAGCACCGAGCACCCCGAGCACTGAGCACCCAGCACCCCGAGCACTGAGCTCCCCGCACCCCGACAATGAGCACCCAGCACCCTGAGTACTGAGAACCGAGCACCCTGAGTACTGAGCACCCAGCACCCTGAGTACTGAGCCCCCAGCACCCTGAGTACTAAGCACCCAGCAACCCGAGCACTGAGCACCCAGCACCCTGAGAATGAGCACCCAGCACCATGAGTACTGAGCACCCAGCACCCTGAGTACTGAGCACTAAGCACCCAGAGCACTGAGCACCCAGCACCCCGAGCACGGAGCACCCAGGACCCCGAGCACTGAGAACTGAGCACCCAGCACCCTGAGTACTGAGCACCGAGCTCCCCGAGCACTGAACACACTGAGTACTGAGCACCCAGCACCCCGAGCACTGAGCACCCAGCACCCTGAGCACTGAGCACCCAGCACCCTGAGTACTGAGCACCCAGCACCCTGAGTACTGAACACCCAGCACCCCGAGTACTGAGCACCGAGCACCCCGAGCACTGAGCACCCAGCGCCCCGAGCACTGAGCACCCAGCACCCCGAGCACTGAGCACTGAGCACCCTGAGCACTGAGCACCCAGGACCCCGAGTACTGAGCACTGAGCACCCTGAGTACTGAGCACCAAGCACCCCGAGAACTGAGCACTGAGCACCCTGAGTACTGAGCACCCAGCACCCTGAGCACTGAGCACCCAGCACCCTGAGTACTGAGCACTGAGAACCCTGAGTACTGAGCACCGAGCACCCTGAGTACTGAGCACCCAGCACCCTGATCACTGAGCACGGTGCACCCCGAGGACTGAGCACCGAGCACAACGAGCACTGAGCACCCAGCACCCTGAGTACTGAGCACCCAGCACCCTGAGCACTGAGCACCCAGCTCCCTGAGCACTGAGCACGCAGCACCCCGAGCACTGAGCACCCAGCACCCTGAGTACTGAGCACAGAGCACCCTGAGCACTGAGCACCCAGCACCCTGAGTACTGAGCACCCAGCACCCTGAGTACTGGGCAACCAGCACCCTGAGCACTGAGCACTGAGCACCCAGCACCCTGAGTACTGAGCACAGAGCACCCTGAGCACTCAGCACTCAGCACCCTGAGTACTGAGCACCCAGCACCCTGAGCACTGAGCACCCAGCACCCCGAGTACTGAGCACCCTGCACACCGAGTACTGAGCACCGAGCACCCCGAGCACTGAGCACCCAGCACCCTGAGTACTGAGCACCCAACACCCTGAGTACTGAACACTGAGCACCCCGAGTACTGAGCACCCAGCACCCCGAGCACTGAGCACCCAGCAACCTGAGTACTGAGAACAGATCACCCTGAGTACTGAGCACCCAGCACCCTGAGAACTGAGCCCCCAGCACCCTGAGTACTGAGCACCCAGCACCCCGAGCACTGAGCACCCAGCACCCCGAGAATGAGCACCCAGCACCCTGAGTACTGAGAACCGAGCACCCTGAGTACTGAGCACCCAGCACCCTGAGTACTGAGCCCCCAGCACCCTGAGTACTGAGCACCCAGCAACCCGAGCACTGAGCACCCAGCACCCTGAGAATGAGCACCCAGCACCATGAGTACTGAGCACCCAGCACCCTGAGTACTGAGCACTAAGCACCCAGAGCACTGAGCACCCAGCACCCCGAGCACGGAGCACCCAGGACCCCGAGCACTGAGAACTGAGCACCCAGCACCCTGAGTACTGAGCATCGAGCTCCCCGAGCACTGAGCACACTGAGTACTGAGCACCCAGCACCCCGATCACTGAGCACCCAGCACCCTGAGCACTGAGCACCCAGCACCCTGAGCACTGAGCACCCAGCACCCTGAGTACTGAGCACCCAGCACGCTGAGTACTGAGCACCCAGCACCCCGATCACTGAGCACCCAGCACCCTGAGCACTGAGCACCCAGCACCCTGAGTACTGAGCACCCAGCACCCTGAGTACTGAGCACCCAGCACGCTGAGTACTGAGCACCCAGCACCCTGAGTACTGAGCACCCAGCACGCTGAGTACTGAGCACCCAGCACCCTGAGTACTGAGCACCCAGCACCCTGAGTACTGAACACCCAGCACCTTGAGCACTGAGCACTGAGCACCCTGAGCACTGAGTACTGAGCACTGAGCACCCTGAGCACTGAGCACCCAGCACCCCGAGTACTGAGCACCCAGCACCCCGAGCACTGAGCACCCAGCACCCCGAGCACTGAGCACTGAGCACCCTGAGCACTGAGCACCCAGCACCCAGAGTACTGAGCACTGAGCACCCTGAGTACTGAGCACCAAGCACCCTGAGTACTGAGCACCCAGCACCCTGAGTACTGAGCACCCAGCACCCTGAGCACTGAGCACCCAGCACCCCGAGCACTGAGCACCCACCACCCTGAGTACTGAGCACAGAGCACTCTGAGCACTGAGCACCCAGCACCCTGAGTACTGAGCACCCAGCACCCTGAGTACTGAGCAACCAGCACCCTGAGCACTGAGCACTGAGCACCCAGCACCCCGAGCACTGAGCACCCAGCACCCTGAGCACTGAGCACCCAGCACCCTGAGTACTGAGCAACCAGCAACCTGAGTACTGAGCAACCTGCACCCTGAGTACTGAGCACTCAGCACCCTGAGTACTGAGCACCGAGCACACCGAGCAATGAGCACCCAGCACCCTGAGCACTGAGCACCCGGAGGACTGAGCACCTAGCACCCTGAGCACTGAGCACCGATCACCGTGAGCAGTGAGCACCCAGCACCCCGAGCACTGAGCACTCAGCACCCTGAGTACTGAGCACCAAGCACCCTGAGTACTGAGCACTCAGCACCCTGAGTACTGAGCACCCAGCACTCTGAGCACTGAGCACCCAGCACCCTGAGTACTGAGCACCCTGATTACTGAGCACTGAGCACCGAGTATCCTGAGTACTGAGCACCCAGCACCCCGAGCACTGAGCACCCAGCACCCTGAGCACTGAGCACCCAGCACCCTGAGTACTGAGCACTCAGCACCCTGAGTACTGAGTACCCAGCACCCTGAGCTCTGAGCACCCAGCACCCTGAGTACTGAGCACGCAACACCCAGAGTACTGAGCACCCAGCACCCTGAGAACTGAGTACCCAGCACCCTGAGCTCTGAGCACCCAGCACCCTGAGTACTGAGCACCGAGCACCCCGAGCACTGAGCACCCAGCACCCCGAGCACTGAGCTCCTCGCACCCCGACAATGAGCACCCAGCACCCTGAGTACTGAGAACCGAGCACCCTGAGTACTGAGCACCCAGCACCCTGAGTACTGAGCCCCCAGCACCCTGAGTACTAAGCACCCAGCAACCCGAGCACTGAGCACCCAGCACCCTGAGAATGAGCACACAGCACCATGAGTACTGAGCACCCAGCACCCTGAGTACTGAGCACTAAGCACCCAGAGCACTGAGCACCCAGCACCCCGAGCACGGAGCACCCAGGACCCCGAGCACTGAGAACTGAGCACCCAGCACCCTGAGTACTGAGCACCGAGCTCCCCGAGCACTGAACACACTGAGTACTGAGCACCCAGCACCCCGAGCACTGAGCACCCAGCACCCTGAGCACTGAGCACCCAGCACCCTGAGTACTGAGCACCCAGCACCCTGAGTACTGAACACCCAGCACCCCGAGTACTGAGCACCGAGCACCCCGAGCACTGAGCACCCAGCGCCCCGAGCACTGAGCACCCAGCACCCCGAGCACTGAGCACTGAGCACCCTGAGCACTGAGCACCCAGGACCCCGAGTACTGAGCACTGAGCACCCTGAGTACTGAGCACCAAGCACCCCGAGAACTGAGCACTGAGCACCCTGAGTACTGAGCACCCAGCACCCTGAGCACTGAGCACCCAGCACCCTGAGTACTGAGCACTGAGAACCCTGAGTACTGAGCACCGAGCACCCTGAGTACTGAGCACCCAGCACCCTGATCACTGAGCACGGTGCACCCCGAGGACTGAGCACCGAGCACAACGAGCACTGAGCACCCAGCACCCTGAGTACTGAGCACCCAGCACCCTAAGCACTGAGCACCCAGCTCCCTGAGCACTGAGCACGCAGCACCCCGAGCACTGAGCACCCAGCACCCTGAGTACTGAGCACAGAGCACCCTGAGCACTGAGCACCCAGCACCCTGAGTACTGAGCACCCAGCACCCTGAGTACTGGGCAACCAGCACCCTGACCACTGAGCACTGAGCACCCAGCACCCTGAGTACTGAGCACAGAGCACCCTGAGCACTCAGCACTCAGCACCCTGAGTACTGAGCACCCAGCACCCTGAGCACTGAGCACCCAGCACCCCGAGTACTGAGCACCCTGCACACCGAGTACTGAGCACCGAGCACCCCGAGCACTGAGCACCCAGCACCCTGAGTACTGAGCACCCAACACCCTGAGTACTGAACACTGAGCACCCCGAGTACTGAGCACCCAGCACCCCGAGCACTGAGCACCCAGCAACCTGAGTACTGAGAACAGATCACCCTGAGTACTGAGCACCCAGCACCCTGAGAACTGAGCCCCCAGCACCCTGAGTACTGAGCACCCAGCACCCCGAGCACTGAGCAACCAGCACCCCGAGAATGAGCACCCAGCACCCTGAGTACTGAGAACCGAGCACCCTGAGTACTGAGCACCCAGCACCCTGAGTACTGAGCCCCCAGCACCCTGAGTACTGAGCACCCAGCACCCTGAGTACTGAGCACCGAGCACACCGAGCAATGAGCACCCAGCACCCTGAGCACTGAGCACCCGGAGGACTGAGCACCTAGCACCCTGAGCACTGAGCACCGATCACCGTGAGCAGTGAGCACCCAGCACCCCGAGCACTGAGCACTCAGCACCCTGAGTACTGAGCACCAAGCACCCTGAGTACTGAGCACTCAGCACCCTGAGTACTGAGCACCCAGCACTCTGAGCACTGAGCACCCAGCACCCTGAGTACTGAGCACCCTGATTACTGAGCACTGAGCACCGAGTATCCTGAGTACTGAGCACCCAGCACCCCGAGCACTGAGCACCCAGCACCCTGAGCACTGAGCACCCAGCACCCTGAGTACTGAGCACTCAGCACCCTGAGTACTGAGTACCCAGCACCCTGAGCTCTGAGCACCCAGCACCCTGAGTACTGAGCACGCAACACCCAGAGTACTGAGCACCCAGCACCCTGAGAACTGAGTACCCAGCACCCTGAGCTCTGAGCACCCAGCACCCTGAGTACTGAGCACCGAGCACCCCGAGCACTGAGCACCCAGCACCCCGAGCACTGAGCTCCTCGCACCCCGACAATGAGCACCCAGCACCCTGAGTACTGAGAACCGAGCACCCTGAGTACTGAGCACCCAGCACCCTGAGTACTGAGCCCCCAGCACCCTGAGTACTAAGCACCCAGCAACCCGAGCACTGAGCACCCAGCACCCTGAGAATGAGCACCCAGCACCATGAGTACTGAGCACCCAGCACCCTGAGTACTGAGCACTAAGCACCCAGAGCACTGAGCACCCAGCACCCCGAGCACGGAGCACCCAGGACCCCGAGCACTGAGAACTGAGCACCCAGCACCCTGAGTACTGAGCACCGAGCTCCCCGAGCACTGAACACACTGAGTACTGAGCACCCAGCACCCTGAGCACTGAGCACCCAGCACCCTGAGCACTGAGCACCCAGCACCCTGAGTACTGAGCACCCAGCACCCTGAGTACTGAACACCCAGCACCCCGAGTACTGAGCACCGAGCACCCCGAGCACTGAGCACCCAGCGCCCCGAGCACTGAGCACCCAGCACCCCGAGCACTGAGCACTGAGCACCCTGAGCACTGAGCACCCAGGACCCCGAGTACTGAGCACTGAGCACCCTGAGTACTGAGCACCAAGCACCCCGAGAACTGAGCACTGAGCACCCTGAGTACTGAGCACCCAGCACCCTGAGCACTGAGCACCCAGCACCCTGAGTACTGAGCACTGAGAACCCTGAGTACTGAGCACCGAGCACCCTGAGTACTGAGCACCCAGCACCCTGATCACTGAGCACGGTGCACCCCGAGGACTGAGCACCGAGCACAACGAGCACTGAGCACCCAGCACCCTGAGTACTGAGCACCCAGCACCCTAAGCACTGAGCACCCAGCTCCCTGAGCACTGAGCACGCAGCACCCCGAGCACTGAGCACCCAGCACCCTGAGTACTGAGCACAGAGCACCCTGAGCACTGAGCACCCAGCACCCTGAGTACTGAGCACCCAGCACCCTGAGTACTGGGCAACCAGCACCCTGACCACTGAGCACTGAGCACCCAGCACCCTGAGTACTGAGCACAGAGCACCCTGAGCACTCAGCACTCAGCACCCTGAGTACTGAGCACCCAGCACCCTGAGCACTGAGCACCCAGCACCCCGAGTACTGAGCACCCTGCACACCGAGTACTGAGCACCGAGCACCCCGAGCACTGAGCACCCAGCACCCTGAGTACTGAGCACCCAACACCCTGAGTACTGAACACTGAGCACCCCGAGTACTGAGCACCCAGCACCCCGAGCACTGAGCACCCAGCAACCTGAGTACTGAGAACAGATCACCCTGAGTACTGAGCACCCAGCACCCTGAGAACTGAGCCCCCAGCACCCTGAGTACTGAGCACCCAGCACCCCGAGCACTGAGCAACCAGCACCCCGAGAATGAGCACCCAGCACCCTGAGTACTGAGAACCGAGCACCCTGAGTACTGAGCACCCAGCACCCTGAGTACTGAGCCCCCAGCACCCTGAGTACTGAGCACCCAGCAACCCGAGCACTGAGCACCCAGCACCCTGAGAATGAGCACCCAGCACCATGAGTACTGAGCACCCAGCACCCTGAGTACTGAGCACTAAGCACCCAGAGCACTGAGCACCCAGCACCCCGAGCACGGAGCACCCAGGACCCCGAGCACTGAGAACTGAGCACCCAGCACCCTGAGTACTGAGCACCGAGCTCCCCAAGCACTGAGCACACTGAGTACTGAGCACCCAGCACCCCGATCACTGAGCACCCAGCACCCTGAGCACTGAGCACCCAGCACCCTGAGCAATGAGCACCCAGCACCCTGAGTACTGAGCACCCAGCACGCTGAGTACTGAGCACCCAGCACCCCGATCACTGAGCACCCAGCACCCTGAGCACTGAGCACCCAGCACCCTGAGTACTGAGCACCCAGCACCCTGAGTACTGAGCACCCAGCACGCTGAGTACTGAGCACCCAGCACCCCGAGCACTGAGCACCCAGCACCCTGTGTACTGAGCACTGAGCACCCTGAGTACTAAGCACCCAGCAACCTGAGTACTGAGCACCCAGGACTCTGAGCACTGAGCACCGAGCAGCCCGAGCACTGAGCTCCCAGCACCCTGAGCACTCAGCACCCAGCACCCCGAGCACTGAGCACCCAGCACCCTGAGCACTGAGCACCCAGCACCCTGAGCACGGAGCACCCCGAGTACTGAGCACCCAGCACCCTGAGCACTGAGCACCCAGCACCCTGAGCACAGAGCACCCAGCACCCTGAGCACTGAGCACCCAGCACCCCGAGCACGGAGCACCCAGCACCCTGAGTACTGAACACCCAACACCCAGAGTACTGAGCACCCAGCACCCTGAGCACTGAGCACCCAGCACCCTGAGTACTGAGCACCCAGCACCCTGAGTACTGAACACCCAGCACCCTGAGCACTGAGCACTGAGCACCCTGAGCACTGAGTACTGAGCACTGAGCACCCTGAGCACTGAGCACCCAGCACCCCGAGTACTGAGCACCCAGCACCCCGAGCACTGAGCACCCAGCGCCCCGAGCACTGAGCACCCAGCACCCCGAGCACTGAGAACTGAGCACCCTGAGCACTGAGCACCCAGCACCCCGAGTACTGAGCACTGAGCACCCTGAGTACTGAGCACCCAGCACCCTGAGAAATGAGCACCCAGCACCCTGAGTACTGAGCACTGAGAACCCTGAGTACTGAGCACCGAGCACCCTGAGTACTGAGCACTGAGGACCCAGCACCCTGAGCACTGACCACTGAGCAACCAGCACCACAGCCCTGAGCACCCCGAGTACTGAGCAACAAGCACCCCGAGTACTGAGCACTGAGCACCCTGAGTACTGAGCACCCAGCACCCTGAGCACTGAGCACCCAGCACACTGAGCACTGAGCACGCAGCACCCCGAGCACTGAGCACCCAGCACCCTGAGTACTGAGCACAGAGCACCCTGAGCCATGAGCACCCAGCACCCTGAGTACTGAGCACCCAGCACCCTGAGAACTGAGCAACCAGCACCCTGAGCACTGAGCACTGAGCACCCAGCACCCTGAGCACTGACCACTGAGCACCCAGCACCACAGCCCTGAGCACCCAGCACCCCGAGCACTGAGCACCCAGCACCCTGAGTACTGAGCACCCAGCACCCTGAGCACCCAGCACACTGAGTACTGAGCACCCAGCACCCTGAGTACTGAGCACCCAGCACCCTGAATACTGAGCACTCAGCACCCTGAGTACTGAGCACCGAGCACCCCGAGCACTGAGCACCCAGCACCCTGAGCACTGTGCACCCGGAGGACTGAGCACCCAGCACCCTGAGCACTGAGCACCGATCACCCTGAGCACTGAGCTCCCAGCACCCCTAGCACTGAGCACCCAGCACCCTGAGTACTGAGCACCCAGCACCCCGAGTACTGAGCACCCAGCACCCTAAGAACTGAGCACCCAGCACCCCGAGCACTGAGCAACCCGCACCCTGAGTACTGAGCACCCTGAGTACTGAGCACTGAGCACCGAGCACCCTGAGTACTGAGCACCCTGTGGACTGAGCACCCAGCACCCTGAGTACTGAGCACCCAGCACCCCGAGCACTGAGCACCCAGCACCCCGAGAATGAGCACCCAGCACCCTGAGTACTGAGAACCGAGCACCCTGAGTACTGAGCACCCAGCACCCTGAGTACTGAGCCCCCAGCACCCTGAGTACTGAGCACCCAGCAACCCGAGCACTGAGCACCCAGCACCCTGAGAATGAGCACCCAGCACCATGAGTACTGAGCACCCAGCACCCTGAGTACTGAGCACTAAGCACCCAGAGCACTGAGCACCCAGCACCCCGAGCACGGAGCACCCAGGACCCCGAGCACTGAGAACTGAGCACCCAGCACCCTGAGTACTGAGCACCGAGCTCCCCGAGCACTGAGCACACTGAGTACTGAGCACCCAGCACCCCGATCACTGAGCACCCAGCACCCTGAGCACTTAGCACCCAGCACCCTGAGAACTGAGCACCCAGCACCCTGAGTACTGAGCACCCAGTACGCTGAGTACTGAGCACCCAGCACCCCGAGCACTGAGCACCCAGCACCCTGAGTACTGAGCACTGAGCACCCAGCACCCCGAGCACTGAGCACCCAGCACCCTGTGTACTGAGCACTGAGCACACTGAGTACTAAGCACCCAGCACCCTGAGTACTGAGCACCCAGGACCCTCAGCACTGAGCACCGAGCAGCCCGAGCACTGAGCACCCAGCACCCTGAGCACTCAGCACCCAGCACCCCGAGCACTGAGCACCCAGCACCCTGAGCACTGAGCACCCAGCACCCTGAGCACGGAGCACCCCGAGTACTGAGCACCCAGCACCCTGAGCACTGAGCACCCAGCACCCTGAGCACTGAGCACCCAGCACACTGAGCACTGAGCACGCAGCACCCCGAGCACTGAGCACCCAGCACCCTGAGTACTGAGCACAGAGCACCCTGAGCCATGAGCACCCAGCACCCTGAGTACTGAGCACCCAGCACCCTGAGTACTGAGCAACCAGCACCCTGAGCACTGAGCACTGAGCACCCAGCACCCTGAGCACTGACCACTGAGCACCCAGCACCACAGCCCTGAGCACCCAGCACCCCGAGCACTGAGCACCCAGCACCCTGAGTACTGAGCACCCAGCACCCTGAGCACCCAGCACCCTGAGTACTGAGCACCCACCACCCTGAGTACTGAGCACCCAGCACCCTGAGTACTGAGCACTCAGCACCCTGAGTACTGAGCACCGAGCACCCCGAGCACTGAGCACCCAGCACCCTGAGCACTGTGCACCCGGAGGACTGAGCACCCAGCACCCTGAGCACTGAGCACCGATCACCCTGAGCACTGAGCACCCAGCACCCCTAGCACTGAGCACCCAGCACCCTGAGTACTGAGCACCCAGCACCCCGAGTACTGAGCACCCAGCACCCTGAGAACTGAGCACCCAGCACCCCGAGCACTGAGCAACCCGCACCCTGAGTACTGAGCACCCTGAGTACTGAGCACTGAGCACCGAGCACCCTGAGTACTGAGCACCCTGTGGACTGAGCACCCAGCACCCTGAGTACTGAGCACCCAGCACCCCGAGCACTGAGCACCCAGCACCCCGAGAATGAGCACCCAGCACCCTGAGTACTGAGAACCGAGCACCCTGAGTACTGAGCACCCAGCACCCTGAGTACTGAGCCCCCAGCACCCTGAGTACTGAGCACCCAGCAACCCGAGCACTGAGCACCCAGCACCCTGAGAATGAGCACCCAGCACCATGAGTACTGAGCACCCAGCACCCTGAGTACTGAGCACTAAGCACCCAGAGCACTGAGCACCCAGCACCCCGAGCACGGAGCACCCAGGACCCCGAGCACTGAGAAATGAGCACCCAGCACCCTGAGTACTGAGCACCGAGCTCCCCGAGCACTGAGCACACTGAGTACTGAGCGCCCAGCACCCCGATCACTGAGCACCCAGCACCCTGAGCACTGAGCACCCAGCACCCTGAGAACTGAGCACCCAGCACCCTGAGTACTGAGCACCCAGCACGCTGAGTACTGAGCACCCAGCACCCCGAGCACTGAGCACCCAGCACCCTGAGTACTGAGCACTGAGCACCCAGCACCCCGAGCACTGAGCACCCAGCACCCTGTGTACTGAGCACTGAGCACCCTGAGTACTAAGCACCCAGCACCCTGAGTACTGAGCACCCAGGACCCTGAGCACTGAGCACCGAGCAGCCCGAGCACTGAGCACCCAGCACCCTGAGCACTCAGCACCCAGCACCCCGAGCACTGAGCACCCAGCACCCTGAGCACTGAGCACCCAGCACCCTGAGCACGGAGCACCCCGAGTACTGAGCACCCAGCACCCTGAGCACTGAGCACCCAGCACCCTGAGCACAGAGCACCCAGCACCCTGAGCACTGAGCACCCAGCACCCCGAGCACGTAGCACCCAGCACCCTGAGTACTGAGCACCCAACACCCAGAGTACTGAGCACCCAGCACCCTGAGCACTGAGCACCCAACACCCTGAGTACTGAGCACCCAGCACCCTGAGTACTGAACACCCAGCACCCTGAGCACTGAGCACTGAGCACCCTGAGCACTGAGTACTGAGCAATGAGCACCCTGAGAACTGAGCACCCAGCACCACAGCCCTGAGCACCCCGAGTACTGAGCAACAAGCACCCCGAGTACTGAGCACTGAGCACCCTGAGTACTGAGCACCCAGCACCCTGAGCACTGAGCACCCGGAGGACTGAGCACCCAGCACCCTGAGCACTGAGCACCGATCACCCTGAGCACTGAGCACCCAGCACCCCGAGCACTGAGCACCCAGCACCCTGAGTACTGAGCACCCAGCACCCCGAGTACTGAGCACCCAGCACCCTGAGTACTGAGCACCCAGCACCCCGAGCACTGAGCAACCAGCACCCTGAGTACTGAGCACCCTGAGGACTGAGCACCCAGCACCCTGAGCACTGAGCACCCAGCACCCTGAGTACTGAGCACTGATCACCCTGAGCACTGATCACCCAGCACCCCGAGCACTGAGCACCCAGCACCCTGAGTACTGAGCACCTAGCACCCTGAGCACTGAGCACCGAGCACCCTGAGTACTGAACACCCAGCACCCTGAGCACTGAGCACTGAGCACCCAGGACCCTGAGCACTGAGCACTGAGCACCCAGCACCCTGAGCACTGAGCACCCAGCACCCTGAGCACCCAGCACCCTGAGCACTGAGCACCCTGAGCACTGAGCACCCTGAGCACTGAGCACTGAGCACCCAGCACCCTGAGTACTGAGCACCCAACACTCTGAGCACTGAGCACCCAGCACGCTGAGTACTGAGCACTGAGCACACAGCACCCTGAGTACTGAGCACCCAGCACCCCGAGCACTGAGCTCCCAGCGCCCCGAGCACTGAGCACCCAGCACCCTGAGCACTGAGCACTGAGCACACTGAGCACTGAGCACCCAGCACCCCGAGTACTGAGCACTGAGCACCCTGAGTACTGAGCACCCAACACCCAGAGTACTGATCACCCAGCACCCTGAGAACTGAGCACCCAGCACCCTGAGTACTGAGCACCCAGCACCCTGAGTACTGAGCACCCAGCTGCCTGAGCACTGAGCACTGAGCACCCAGCACCTTGAGCACTGAGCACTGACCACCCAGCACCCCGAGCACTGAGCACCCAGCACCCCGAGCACTGAGCACCCAGCGCCCTGAGCACTGAGCACCCAGCACACTGAGCACCCAGCCCCCTGAGTACTGAGCACCCAGCACCATGAGTACTGAGCACCCAGTACCCTGAGTACTGAGCACTCAGCACCCTGAGTACTGAGCACCGAGCAACCCGAGCACTGAGCACCAAGCACCCTGAGCACAGAGCACCCTGAGGACTGAGCACCCAGCACCCTGAGCACTGAGCACCCAGCACCCTGAGTACTGAGCACCGATCACCCTGAGCACTGAGCACCCAGCACCCTGAGTACTGAGCACCCAGCACCCTGAGCACGGAGCACCCAGGACCCCGAGCACTGAGTACTGAGCACCCAGCACCCTGAGTACTGAGCACCGAGCTCCCCGAGCACTGAGCACCCAGCACCCTGAGCACTGAGCACCCAGCACCCTGAGCACTGAGCACCCAGCACCCTGAGTACTGAGCACACAGCACGCTGAGTACTGAGCACTCAGCACCCTGAGCACTGAGCACCCAGCACCCTGAGTACTGAGCACTGAGCACCCAGCACCCCGAGCACTGAGCACCCAGCACCCCGAGCACTGAGCATGGAGCACCCCGAGGACTGAGCACCCCGCACCCTGAGCACTGAGCATGGAGCACCCCGAGGACTGAGCACCCCGCAACCTGAGCACTGAGCACCCAGCACCTTGAGTACTGAGCACCGAGCACCCCGAGCACTGAGCTCCCAGCACCCTGAGTACTGAGCACCCAGCACCCTGAGCACTGAGCACCCAGCACCCTGAGCACTGAGCACCCAGCACCCCGAGCACTGAGCACCCAGCATCCTGAGTACTGAGCACCCAACACCCAGAGTACTGAGCACCCAGCAGCCTGAGAACTGAGCACCCAGCACCCTGAGTACTGAGCACCCAGCACCCTGAGTACTGAGCACCCAGCACCCTGAGCACTGAGCACTGAGCACCCAGCACCCTGAGCACTGAGCACTGACCACCCAGCACCCCGAGAACTGAGCACCCAGCACCCCGAGCACTGAGCACCCAGCACCCTGAGCACTGAGCACCCAGCACCCTGAGCACTGAGCACCCAGCCCCCTGAGTACTGAGCACCCAGCACCATGAGTACTGAGCACCCAGCACCCTGAGTACTGAGCACTCAGCACCCTGAGTACTGAGCACCGAGCACCCCGAGCACTGAGCTCCCTGCACCCTGAGCACTGAGCACCCTGAGGACTGAGCACCCAGCAACTTGAGCACTGAGCACCCAGCACCCTGAGTACTGAGCACCGATCACCCTGAGCACTGAGCACCCAGCACCCCGAGCACTGAGCACCCAGCACCCTGAGTACTGAGCACCCAGCACCCTGAGCACTGAGCACCCAGCACCCTGAGTACTGAGCACCCTGAGTACTGAGCAATGATCACCCTGAGCACTGAGCACCCAGCACCCTGAGTACTGAGCACCCAGCACCCTGAGCACTGAGCACCCAGCACCCTGAGCACTGAGCACCCAGCACCCTGAGTTATGAGCACCCAGAACCCTGAGTACTGAGTACAAAGCACCCTGAGCACTGACCACCCAGCACCCTGAGTACGGAGCACCGAGCACCCTGAGTACTGAGCACCCTGAGCACTGAGCACCCTGAGCACTGAGCACTGAGCACCCAGCACCCTGAGTACTGAGCACCCAACACTCTGAGCACTGAGCACCCAGCACGCTGAGTACTGAGCACTGAGCACACAGCACCCTGAGTACTGAGCACCCAGCACCCCGAGCACTGAGCTCCCAGCGCCCCGAGCACTGAGCACCCAGCACCCTGAGCACTGAGCACTGAGCACACTGAGCACTGAGCACCCAGCACCCCGAGTACTGAGCACTGAGCACCCTGAGTACTGAGCACCCAACACCCAGAGTACTGATCACCCAGCACCCTGAGAACTGAGCACCCAGCACCCTGAGTACTGAGCACCCAGCACCCTGAGTACTGAGCACCCAGCTGCCTGAGCACTGAGCACTGAGCACCCAGCACCTTGAGCACTGAGCACTGACCACCCAGCACCCCGAGCACTGAGCACCCAGCACCCCGAGCACTGAGCACCCAGCGCCCTGAGCACTGAGCACCCAGCACACTGAGCACCCAGCCCCCTGAGTACTGAGCACCCAGCACCATGAGTACTGAGCACCCAGTACCCTGAGTACTGAGCACTCAGCACCCTGAGTACTGAGCACCGAGCAACCCGAGCACTGAGCACCAAGCACCCTGAGCACAGAGCACCCTGAGGACTGAGCACCCAGCACCCTGAGCACTGAGCACCCAGCACCCTGAGTACTGAGCACCGATCACCCTGAGCACTGAGCACCCAGCACCCTGAGTACTGAGCACCCAGCACCCTGAGCACGGAGCACCCAGGACCCCGAGCACTGAGTACTGAGCACCCAGCACCCTGAGTACTGAGCACCGAGCTCCCCGAGCACTGAGCACCCAGCACCCTGAGCACTGAGCACCCAGCACCCTGAGCACTGAGCACCCAGCACCCTGAGTACTGAGCACACAGCACGCTGAGTACTGAGCACTCAGCACCCTGAGCACTGAGCACCCAGCACCCTGAGTACTGAGCACTGAGCACCCAGCACCCCGAGCACTGAGCACCCAGCACCCCGAGCACTGAGCATGGAGCACCCCGAGGACTGAGCACCCCGCACCCTGAGCACTGAGCATGGAGCACCCCGAGGACTGAGCACCCCGCAACCTGAGCACTGAGCACCCAGCACCTTGAGTACTGAGCACCGAGCACCCCGAGCACTGAGCTCCCAGCACCCTGAGTACTGAGCACCCAGCACCCTGAGCACTGAGCACCCAGCACCCTGAGCACTGAGCACCCAGCACCCCGAGCACTGAGCACCCAGCATCCTGAGTACTGAGCACCCAACACCCAGAGTACTGAGCACCCAGCAGCCTGAGAACTGAGCACCCAGCACCCTGAGTACTGAGCACCCAGCACCCTGAGTACTGAGCACCCAGCACCCTGAGCACTGAGCACTGAGCACCCAGCACCCTGAGCACTGAGCACTGACCACCCAGCACCCCGAGAACTGAGCACCCAGCACCCCGAGCACTGAGCACCCAGCACCCTGAGCACTGAGCACCCAGCACCCTGAGCACTGAGCACCCAGCCCCCTGAGTACTGAGCACCCAGCACCATGAGTACTGAGCACCCAGCACCCTGAGTACTGAGCACTCAGCACCCTGAGTACTGAGCACCGAGCACCCCGAGCACTGAGCTCCCTGCACCCTGAGCACTGAGCACCCTGAGGACTGAGCACCCAGCAACTTGAGCACTGAGCACCCAGCACCCTGAGTACTGAGCACCGATCACCCTGAGCACTGAGCACCCAGCACCCTGAGCACTGAGCACCCAGCACCCTGAGTACTGAGCACCCAGCACCCTGAGCACTGAGCACCCAGCACCCTGAGTACTGAGCACCCTGAGTACTGAGCAATGATCACCCTGAGCACTGAGCACCCAGCACCCTGAGCACTGAGCACCCAGCACCCTGAGCACTGAGCACCCAGCACCCTGAGCACTGAGCACCCAGCACCCTGAGTTATGAGCACCCAGAACCCTGAGTACTGAGTACAAAGCACCCTGAGCACTGACCACCCAGCACCCTGAGTACGGAGCACCGAGCACCCTGAGTACTGAGCACCCAGTACCCTGAGCACTGAGCACCCTGAGCACTGAGCACCCTGAGCACTGAGCACTGAGCACCCAGCACCCTGAGTACTGAGCACCCAAAACTCTGAGCACTGAGCACCCAGCACGCTGAGTACTGAGCACTGAGCACACAGCACCCTGAGTACTGAGCACCCAGCACCCCGAGCACTGAGCTCCCAGCGCCCCGAGCACTGAGCACCCAGCACCCTGAGCACTGAGCACTGAGCACACTGAGCACTGAGCACCCAGCACCCCGAGTACTGAGCACTGAGCACCCTGAGTACTGAGCACCCAACACCCAGAGTACTGATCACCCAGCACCCTGAGAACTGAGCACCAAGCACCCTGAGTACTGAGCACCCAGCACCCTGAGTACTGAGCACCCAGCTGCCTGAGCACTGAGCACTGAGCACCCAGCACCTTGAGCACTGAGCACTGACCACCCAGCACCCCGAGCACTGAGCACCCAGCACCCCGAGCACTGAGCACCCAGCGCCCTGAGCACTGAGCACCCAGCACACTGAGCACTGAGCACCCAGCCCCCTGAGTACTGAGCACCCAGCACCATGAGTACTGAGCACCCAGTACCCTGAGTACTGAGCACTCAGCACCCTGAGTACTGAGCACCGAACACCCCGAGCACTGAGCACCAAGCACCCTGAGCACTGAGCACCCTGAGGACTGAGCACCCAGCACCCTGAGCACTGAGCACCCAGCACCCTGAGTACTGAGCACCAATCACCCTGAGCACTGAGCACCCAGCACACCGAGCACTGAGCACCCAGCACCCTGAGTACTGAGCACCCAGCACCCTGAGCACTGAGCACCCAGCAACCTGAGTACTGAGCACCCTGAGTACTGAGCACCGATCACCCTGAGCACTGAGCACCCAGCACCCTGAGTACTGAGCACCCAGCACCCTGAGCACTGAGCACCCAGCACCCTGAGCACTGAGCACCCAGCACCCTGAGTACTGAGCACCCAGCACCCTGAGCACGGAGCACCCAGGACCCCGAGCACTGAGTACTGAGCACCCAGCACCCTGAGTACTGAGCACCGAGCTCCCCGAGCACTGAGCACCCAGCACCCTGAGCACTGAGCACCCAGCACCCTGAGCACTGAGCACCCAGCACCCTGAGTACTGAGCACCCAGCACGCTGAGTACTGAGCACTCAGCACCCTGAGAACTGAGCACCCAGCACCCTGAGTACTGAGCACTGAGCACCCAGCACCCCGAGCACTGAGCACCCAGCACCCCGAGCACTGAGCATGGAGCACCCCGAGGACTGAGCACCCCGCACCCTGAGCACTGAGCATGGGGCACCCCGAGGACTGAGCACCCCGCAGCCTGAGCACTGAACACCCAGCACCTTGAGTACTGAGCACCGAGCACCCCGAGCACTGAGCTCCCAGCACCCTGAGTACTGAGCACCCAGCACCCTGAGCACTGAGCACCCAGCACCCTGAGCACTGAGCACCCAGCACCCTGAGCACTGAGCACCCAGCAGCCTGAGAACTGAGCACCCAGCACCCTGAGTACTGAGCACCCAGCACCCTGAGTACTGAGCACCCAGCACCCTGATCACTGAGCACTGAGCACGCAGCACCCTGAGCACTGAGCACTGACCACCCAGCACCCCGAGAACTGAGCACCCAGCACCCCGAGCACTGAGCACCCAGCACCCTGAGCACTGAGCACCCAGCACCCTGAGCACTGAGCACCCAGCCCCCTGAGTACTGAGCACCCAGCACCATGAGTACTGAGCACCCAGCACCCTGAGTACTGAGCACTCAGCACCCTGAGTACTGAGCACCGAGCACCCCGAGCACTGAGCTCCCTGCACCCTGAGCACTGAGCACCCTGAGGACTGAGCACCCAGCAACCTGAGCACTGAGCACCCAGCACCCTGAGTACTGAGCACCGATCACCCTGAGCACTGAGCACCCAGCACCCCGAGCACTGAGCACCCAGCACCCTGAGTACTGAGCACCCAGCACCCTGAGCACTGAGCACCCAGCACCCTGAGTACTGAGCACCCTGAGTACTGAGCAACGATCACCCTGAGCACTGAGCACCCAGCACCCTGAGTACTGAGCACCCAGCACCCTGAGCACTGAGCACCCAGCACCCTGAACACTGAGCACCCAGCACCCTGAGTTATGAGCACCCAGAACCCTGAGTACTGAGTACAAAGCACCCTGAGCACTGAGCACCCAGCACCCTGAGTACTGAGCAACGAGCACCCTGAGTACTGAGCACCCAGCACCCTGAGTACTGAGCACGCAGCACCCTGAGCACTGAGCACCCAGCACCCTGAGTACTGAGCACCCAGCACCCTGAGTACTGAGCACCCAGCACCCTGAGCACTGTGCACCCAGCACCCTGAGTACTGAGCACCGAGCACCCCGAGCACTGAGCAACCAGCACCCTGAGTACTGAGCACTGAGCACCCTGAGTACTAAGCACCGAACACCCTGAGTACTGAGCAGGCAGCACACTGAGGACTGAGCACCCAGCACCCTGAGCACTGAGCACCCAGCACCCTGAGTAATGAGCACCCAGCACCCTGAGTACTGAGCACCCAGCACCCTGAGCACTGAACACCCAGCACGCCGAGCACTGAGCACCCAGCACCCCGAGCACTGAGCACCCAGCACCCCGAGCACTGAGCACACAGCACCCCGAGCACTGAGCACCCAGCACCCTGAGCACTGAGCACCCAGCACCCTGAGCACTGAGCACCCAGCACCCTGAGTACTGAGTACTCAGCACCCTGAGCACTGAGCACCCAGCACCCTGAGTACTGATCACCGAGCACCCCGAGCACTGAGCACCCAGCACCCTGAGTACTGATCACCGAGCACCCCGAGCACTGAGCACCCAGCACCCTGAGTACTGAGCACCCAGCACCCTGAGCACTGAGCACCCAGCACCCCGAGCACTGAGCACCCAGCACCCCGAGCACTGAGCACCCAGCACCCCGAGCACTGAGCACCCAGCACCCCGAGCACTGAGCACCCAGCACCCTGAGCACTGAAAACCCAGCACCCTGAGCACTGAGCACCCAGCACCCTGAGTACTGAGTACTCAGCACCCTGAGCACTGAGCACCCAGCACCCTGAGAACTGATCACCGAGCACCCTGAGCACTGAGCACCCAGCACCCTGAGTCCTGATCACCGAGCACCCCGAGCACTGAGCACCCAGCATCCTGAGTACTGAGCACCCAGCACCCTGAGTACTGAGCACCCAGCACCCTGAGTACTGAGCACCCAGCACCCTGAGCACTGAGCACAATGCACGCTGAGTACTGAGCACTGAGCACCCTGAGTACTGAGCACCTAGCACCCTGAGTACTGAGCACCCAGCACCCTGAGCACTGAGCAGCCAGCACCCTCAGCACTGAGCACCCACCACCCCGAGCACTGAGCACCCAGCACCCTGAGCACTGAGCACCCAGCACCCCGAGTACTGAGCACCCAGCACCCCGAGTACTTAGCACCGAGCACCCCGAGCACTGAGCACCCAGCACCCTGAGTACTGAGCACCCAGTACCCTGAGTACTGAGCTCCCCGAGTACTGAGCACCCAGCACCCCGAGCACTGAGCACCCAGCACCCTGAGTACTGAGAACAGATCACCCTGAGTACTGAGCACCCAGCACCCTGAGTACTGAGCCCCCAGCACCCTGAGTACTGAGCACCCAGCACCCCGAGCACTGAGCACCCAGCACCCCGAGAATGAGCACCCAGCACCCTGAGTACTGAGAACCGAGCACCCTGAGTACTGAGCACCCAGCACCCTGAGTACTGAGCCCCCAGCACCCTGAGTACTGAGCACCCAGCACCCCGAGCACTGAGCACCCAGCACCCCGAGAATGAGCACCCAGCACCCTGAGTACTGAGCACCCAGCACCCCGAGCACGGAGCACCCAGGACCCCGAGCACTGAGTACTGAGCACCCAGCACCCTGAGTACTGAGCACCGAGCTCCCCGAGCACTGAGCACCCAGCACCCTGAGCACTGAGCACCCAGCACCCTGAGCACTGAGCACCCAGCACCCTCAGTACTGAGCACCCAGCACGCTGAGTACTGAGCACTCAGCACCCTGAGCACTGAGCACCCAGCACCCTGAGTACTGAGCACTGAGCACCCAGCACCCCGAGCACTGAGCACCCAGCACCCTGTGTACTGAGCACTGAGCACCCTGATTACTAAGCACCCAGCACCCTGAGTACTGAGCACCCAGGACCCTGAGCACTGAGCACCGAGCACCCCGAGCACTGAGCACCCAGCACCCTGAGCACTCAGCACCCATCACCCCGATCACTGAGCACCCAGCACCCTGAGCACTGAGCACCCAGCACCCTGAGCACTGAGCACCCAGCACCCAGAGCACTGAGCACCCAGCACCCTGAGCACTGAGCACCCAGCACCCTGAGTACTGAGCACCCAGCACCCTGAGTACTGAGCACCCTGAGTACTGAGCACCCAGCACCCTGAGCACTGAGCACCCAGCACCCTGAGCATTGAGCACGCAGCATTCTGAGTACTGAGCACCCAGAACCCTGAGTACTGAGTACAAAGCACCCTGAGCACTGAGCACCCAGCACCCTGAGTACTGAGCACCGAGCACCCTGAGTACTGAACACCCAGCAACCTGAGCACTGAGCACTGAGCACCCAGCACCCTGAGCACTGAGCACTGAGCACCCAGCACCCCGAGCACTGAGCACCCAGCACCCTGAGCACCCAGCACCCTGAGCACTGAGCACCCTGAGCACTGAGCACCATGAGCACTGAGCACTGAGCACCCAGCACCCTGAGTACTGAGCACCCAACACTCTGAGCACTGAGCACCCAGCACGCTGAGTACTGAGCACTGAGCACACAGCACCCTGAGCACTGAGCACCCAGCACACTGAGCACTGAGCACTGAGCACCCAGCACCCCGAGCACTGAGCACCCAGCACCCTGAGCACCCAGCACCCTGAGCACTGAGCACCCTGAGTACTGAGCACCCAGCACCCTGAGCACTGAGCACACAGCACCCTGAGTACTGAGCACCCTGAGTACTGAGCACCGATCACCCTGAGCACTGAGCACCCAGCACCCTGAGTACTGAGCACACAGCACCCTGAGCACTGAGCACCCAGCACCCTGAGCACTGAGCACCCAGCACCCTGAGTACTGAGCACCCAGAACCCTGAGTAATGAGTACAAAGCACCCTGAGCACTGAGCACCCAGCACCCTGAGTACTGAGCACCGAGCACCCTGAGTACTGAGCACCCAGCACCCTGAGTACTGAGCACCCAGCACCCTGAGCACTGAGCACCCAGCACCCTGAGTACTGAGCCCCCAGCCCCCTGAGTACTGAGCACCCAGCACCCTGAGTACGGAGCACCCAGCACCCTGAGTACTGAGCACCCAGCACCCTGAGTATTGAGCACTGAGCACCCCGAGCACTGAGCAACCAGCACCCTGAGTACTGAGCACTGAGCACCCTGAGTACTAAGCACCGAACACCCTGAGTACTGAGCACCCAGCACCCTGAGGACTGAGCACCCAGCACCCTGAGCACTGAGCACCCAGCACCCTGAGTAATGAGCACCCAGCACCCTGAGTACTGAGCACCCAGCACCCTGAGCACTGAGCACCCAGCACCCCGAGCACTGAGCACCCAGCACCGTGAGTACTGAGTACTCAGCACCCTGAGCACTGAGCACCCAGCACCCTGAGTACTGATCACCGAGCACCCCGAGCACTGAGCACCCAGCACCCTGAGCACTGAGCACCCAGCACCCTGAATAATGAGCACCCAGCACCCTGAGTACTGATCACCGAGCACCCCGAGCACTGAGCACCCAGCACCCTGAGTACTGAGTACCCAGCACCCTGAATACTGAGCACCCAGCACCCTGAGTACTGAGCACCCAGCACCCTGTGCACTGAGCACAAAGCACGCTGAGTACTGAGCACTGAACACCCTGAGTACTGAGCACCGAGGACCCTGAGCACTGAGCACCCAGCACGCTGAGTACTGAGCACTGAGCACCCTGAGTACTGAGCACCTAGCACCCTGAGTACTGAGCACCCAGCACCCTGAGCACTGAGCAGCCAGCACCCTCAGCACTGAGCACCCAGCACCCCGAGCACTGAGCACCAAGCACCCTGAGCACTGAGCACCCAGCACCCCGAGTACTGAGCACCAAGCACCCCGAGCTCTGAGCACCCAGCAGCCTGAGTACTGAGCACCCAGTACCCTGAGTACTGAGCACCCCGAGTACTGATCACCCAGCACCCCGAGCACTGAGCACCCAGCACCCTGAGTACTGAGAACAGATCACCCCGAGCACGGAGCACCCAGGACACCGAGCACTGAGTACTGAGCACCCAGCACCCTGAGTACTGAGCACCGAGCTCCCCGAGCACTGAGCACCCAGCACACTGAGCACTGAGCACCCAGCACCCTGAGCACTGAACACCCAGCACCCTGAGTACTGAGCACCCAGCACGCTGAGTACTGAGCACTCAGCACCCTGAGCACTGAGCACCCAGCACCCTGAGTACTGAGCACTGAGCACCCAGCACCCTGAGCACTGAGCACCCAGCACCCTGAGTACTGAGCACCCAGCACCCTGAGTACTGAGCACCCAGCACCCTGAGTACTGAGCACCGAGCACCCTGAGTACTGAGCACCCAGCACCCTGAGCACTGAGCACCCAGCACCCTGAGTACTGAGCACCCAGCACCCTGAGTACTGAGCACCCAGCACCCCGAGCACTGAGCACCCAGCACCCTGAGTACTGAGCACCTAGCACCCCGTGCACTGAGCACCCAGCACCCTGAGCACTGAGCACAAAGCACGCTGAGTACTGAGCACCCTGAGTACTGAGCATAGAGGACCCTGAGCACTGAGCACCCAGCACCCTGAGCACTGAGCACCCAGCACCCCGAGAATGAGCACCCAGCACCCTGAGTACTGAGAACCGAGCACCCTGAGTACTGAGCACCCAGCACGCTGAGCACTGAGCACCCAGCACCCCGAGTACTGAGCACCCAGCACCCCGAGCACTGAGCACCCAGCACCACGAGAATGAGCACCCAGCACCCTGAGAACTGAGCACCCAGCACCCTGAGTAATGAGCACCCAGCACCCCGAGCACTGAGCACCCTGAATACTGAGCACCCAGCACCCTGAGTACTGTGCACTAAGCACCCAGAGCGCTGAGCACCCAGGACCCCGAGCACTGAGTACTGAGCACCCAGCACCCTGAGTACTGAGCACCGAGCTCCCCGAGCACTGAGCACCCTGAGTACTGAGCACCCAGCACCCTGAGTACTGAGCACCCAGCACCCTGAGCACTGAGCACACAGCACCCTGAGTACTGAGCACCCTGAGGACTGAGCACCGATCACCATGAGCACTGAGAACCCAGCACCCTGAGTACTGAGCACCCAGCACCCTGAGCACTGAGCACCCAGCACCCTGAGTACTGAGCAGAGAGCACCCTGATCACTGAGCACCCAGCACCCTGAGTACTGAGCACGCAGCACCCTGAGTACTGAGCACCGAGCACCCCGAGTACTGAGCACCCAGCACCCTGAGCACTCAGCACCCAGCACACCGAGCACTGAGCACCCAGCACCCTGAGTACTGAGCTCCCAGCACCCCGAGCCCTGAGCACCCAGCACCCTGAGTACTGAGCACCCTGAGTACTGAGCACCGATCACCCTGAGCACTGAGCACCCAACACCCTGAGTACTGAGCACCCACCGTACTGAGCACTGAGCACACTGAGCACTGAGCACCCAGCACCCTGAGTACTGAGCACCGAGCACCCTGAGCACTGAGCACCCAGCACCCTGAGTACTGAGCACCGAGCACCCCGAGCACTGAGCACCCAGAACCCCGAGCACTGAGCACCCAGCACCCCGAGCACTGAGCACCCAGCACCCGTAGCACTGAGGACCCAGCACCCCGAGCAATGAGCACCCAGCACCCTGAGTACTGAGCACCCAGCACCCCGAGTACTGAGCACCCAGCAACCTGAGCACCGAGCACCCAGCACCCCGAGCACTGAGCACCCAGCACCCTGAGCACTGAGCACCCAGCACCCTGAGTACTGAGCACTGAGCTCCCCGAGTACTGAGCACCCACCACCCCGTGCACTGAGCACCGAGGACACCGAGCACTGAGCACCCAGCACCCCGAGCACTGAGCACCCAGCACCCTGAGCACTGAGCACCCAGCACCCTGAGCACTGAGCACCCAGCACCCTGAGCACTAAGCACCCAGCAACCCGAGCACTGAGCACCCAGCACCCCGAGCACTGAGCACCCAGCACCCTGAGTACTGAGCACCCAGCACCCTGAGTACTCAGCACCCAGCACCCTGAGCACTGAGCAACCAGCACCCTGAGTACTGAGCACCCTGCACCCCAAGCACTAAGCACCCTGAGAACTGAGCACCCAGCACCCCAAGCACTGAGCACCCTGAGTACTGAGCACCCAGCACCCTGATTAATGAGCACCCAGCACCCCGAGAACTGAGCACCCAGCACCCTGAGTATTGAGCACCGAGCACCCTGAGTACTGAGCACCCAGCACCCTGAGTACTGAGCACCCAGTGTACTGAGCACCGAGCACCCAGCACCCTGAGTACTGAGCACCCAGCCCCCTGAGCACTGAGCACCCAGCACCCTGAGTACTGAGCACCGAGCACCCTGAGTACTGAGCACCCAGCACCCCGAGCACTGAGCACCCAGCACCCCGAGCACTGAGCACCCAGCACCCTGAGCACTGAGCACACTGAGTACTGAGCAACCAGCACCCTGAGTACTGAGCACCCAGCACCCTGAGCCCTGAGCACCCAGCACCCTGAGCACTGAGCACCCAGCACCCTGAGTTATGAGCACCCAGAACCCTGAGTACTGAGTACAAAGCACCCTGAGCACTGAGCACCCAGCACCCTGAGTACGGAGCACCGAGCACCCTGAGTACTGAGCACCCAGTACCCTAAGCACTGAGCACTCTGAGCACTGAGCACCCTGAGCACTGAGCACTGAGCACCCAGCACCCTGAGTACTGAGCACCCAAAACTCTGAGCACTGAGCACCCAGCACGCTGAGTACTGAGCACTGAGCACACAGCACCCTGAGTACTGAGCACCCAGCACCCCGAGCACTGAGCTCCCAGCGCCCCGAGCACTGAGCACCCAGCACCCTGAGCACTGAGCACTGAGCACACTGAGCACTGAGCACCCAGCACCCCGAGTACTGAGCACTGAGCACCCTGAGTACTGAGCACCCAACACCCAGAGTACTGATCACCCAGCACCCTGAGAACTGAGCACCAAGCACCCTGAGTACTGAGCACCCAGCACCCTGAGTACTGAGCACCCAGCTGCCTGAGCACTGAGCACTGAGCACCCAGCACCTTGAGCACTGAGCACTGACCACCCAGCACCCCGAGCACTGAGCACCCAGCAACCCGAGCACTGAGCATACAGCGCCCTGAGCACTGAGCACCCAGCACACTGAGCACTGAGCACCCAGCCCCCTGAGTACTGAGCACCCAGCACCATGAGTACTGAGCACCCAGTACCCTGAGTACTGAGCACTCAGCACCCTGAGTACTGAGCACCGAGCACCCCGAGCACTGAGCACCAAGCACCCTGAGCACTGAGCACCCTGAGGACTGAGCACCCAGCACCCTGAGCACTGAGCACCCAGCACCCTGAGTACTGAGCAACGATCACCCTGAGCACTGAGCACCCAGCACCCCGAGCACTGAGCACCCAGCACCCTGAGTACTGAGCACCCAGCACCCTGAGCACTGAGCACACTGCAACCTGAGTACTGAGCACCCTGAGGACTGAGCACCGATCACCCTGAGCACTGAGCACCCAGCACCCTGAGTACTGAGCACCCAGCACGCTGAGTACTGAGCACTCAGCACCCTGAGCACTGAGCACCCAGCACCCTGAGTACTGAGCACTGAGCACCCAGCACCCCGAGCACTGAGCATGGAGCACCCCGAGGACTGAGCACCCCGCACCCTGAGCACTGAGCATGGAGCACCCCGAGGACTGAGCACCCCGCACCCTGAGCACTGAACACCCAGCACCTTGAGTACTGAGCACCGAGCACCCCGAGCACTGTGCTCCCAGCACCCTGAGTACTGAGCACCCAGCACCCTGAGCACTGAGCACCCAGCACCCTGAGCACTGAGCACCCAGCACCCCGAGCACTGAGCACCCAGCATCCTGAGTACTGAGCACCCAACACCCAGAGTACTGAGCACCCAGCAGCCTGAGAACTGAGCACCCAGCACCCTGAGTACTGAGCACCCAGCACCCTGAGTACTGAGCACCCAGCACCCTGAGCACTGAGCACTGAGCACGCAGCACCCTGAGCACTGAGCACTGACCACCCAGCACCCCGAGAACTGAGCACCCAGCACCCCGAGCACTGAGCACCCAGCACCCTGAGCACTGAGCACCCAGCACCCTGAGCACTGAGCACCCAGCCCCCTGAGTACTGAGCACCCAGCACCATGAGTACTGAGCACCCAGCACCCTGAGTACTGAGCACTCAGCACCCTGAGTACTGAGCACCGAGCACCCCGAGCACTGAGCTCCCTGCACCCTGAGCACTGAGCACCCTGAGGACTGAGCACCCAGCAACCTGAGCACTGAGCACCCAGCACCCTGAGTACTGAGCACCGATCACCCTGAGCACTGAGCACCCAGCACCCCGAGCACTGAGCACCCAGCACCCTGAGTACTGAGCACCCAGCACCCTGAGCACTGAGCACCCAGCACCCTGAGTACTGAGCACCCTGAGTACTGAGCAACGATCACCCTGAGCACTGAGCACCCAGCACCCTGAGTACTGAGCACCCAGCACCCTGAGCACTGAGCACCCAGCACCCTGAGCACTGAGCACCCAGCACCCTGAGTTATGAGCACCCAGAACCCTGAGTACTGAGTACAAAGCACCCTGAGCACTGAGCACCCAGCACCCTGAGTACTGAGCACCGAGCACCCTGAGTACTGAGCACCCAGCACCCTGAGTACTGAGCACGCAGCACCCTGAGCACTGAGCACCCAGCACCCTGAGTACTGAGCACCCAGCACCCTGAGTACTGAGCACCCAGCACCCTGAGTACTGAGCACCCAGCACCCTGAGCACTGTGCACCCAGCACCCTGAGTACTGAGCACCGAGCACCCCGAGCACTGAGCAACCAGCACCCTGAGTACTGAGCACTGAGCACCCTGAGTACTAAGCACCGAACACCCTGAGTACTGAGCACCCAGCACCCTGAGGACTGAGCACCCAGCACCCTGAGCACTGAGCACCCAGCACCCTGAGTAATGAGCACCCAGTACCCTGAGTACTGAGCACACAGCACCCCGAGCACTGAGCACCCAGCACCCCGAGCACTGAGCACCCAGCACCCCGAGCACTGAGCACCCAGCACCCTGAGCACTGAGCACCCAGCACCCTGAGCACTGAGCACCCAGCATCCTGAGTACTGAGTACTCAGCACCCCGAGCACTGAGCACCCAGCACCCTGAGTAATGATCACCGAGCACCCCGAGCACTGAGCACCCAGCACCCTGAGTACTGATCACCGAGCACCCCGAGCACTGAGCACCCAGCACCCTGAGTACTGAGCACCCAGCACCCTGAGCACTGAGCACCCAGCACCCCGAGCACTGAGCACCCAGCACCCCGAGCACTGAGCACCCAGCACCCCGAGCACTGAGCACTCAGCACCCCGAGCACTGAGCACCCAGCACCCTGAGCACTGAAAACCCAGCACCCTGAGCACTGAGCACCCAGCACCCTGAGTACTGAGTACTCAGCACCCTGAGCACTGAGCACCCAGCACCCTGAGAACTGATCACCAAGCACCCTGAGCACTGAGCACCCAGCACCCTGAGTACTGATCACCGAGCACCCCGAGCACTGAGCACCCAGCATCCTGAGTACTGAGCACCCAGCACCCTGAGTACTGAGCACCCAGCACCCTGAGTACTGAGCACCCAGCACCCTGAGCACTGAGCACAATGCACGCTGAGTACTGAGCACTGAGCACCCTGAGTACTGAGCACCTAGCACCCTGAGTACTGAGCACCCAGCACCCTGAGCACTGAGCAGCCAGCACCCTCAGCACTGAGCACCCACCACCCCGAGCACTGAGAACCCAGCACCCTGAGCACTGAGCACCCAGCACCCCGAGTACTGAGCACACAGCACCCCGAGTACTTAGCACCGAGCACCCCGAGCACTGAGCACCCAGCACCCTGAGTACTGAGCACCCAGTACCCTGAGTACTGAGCTCCCCGAGTACTGAGCACCCAGCACCCCGAGCACTGAGCACCCAGCACCCTGAGTACTGAGAACAGATCACCCTGAGTACTGAGCACCCAGCACCCTGAGTACTGAGCCCCCAGCACCCTGAGTACTGAGCACCCAGCACCCCGAGCACTGAGCACCCAGCACCCCGAGAATGAGCACCCAGCACCCTGAGTACTGAGAACCGAGCACCCTGAGTACTGAGCACCCAGCACCCTGAGTACTGAGCCCCCAGCACCCTGAGTACTGAGCACCCAGCACCCCGAGCACTGAGCACCCAGCACCCTGAGAATGAGCACCCAGCACCCTGAGTACTGAGCACCCAGCACCCCGAGCACGGAGCACCCAGGACCCCGAGCACTGAGTACTGAGCACCCAGCACCCTGAATACTGAGCACCGAGCTCCCCGAGCACTGAGCACCCAGCACCCTGAGCACTGAGCACCCAGCACCCTGAGCACTGAGCACCCAGCACCCTCAGTACTGAGCACCCAGCACGCTGAGTACTGAGCAATCAGCACCCTGAGCACTGAGCACCCAGCACCCTGAGTACTGAGCACTGAGCACCCAGCACCCCGAGCACTGAGCACCCAGCACCCTGTGTACTGAGCACTGAGCACCCTGATTACTAAGCACCCAGCACCCTGAGTACTGAGCACCCAGGACCCTGAGCACTGAGCACCGAGCACCCCGAGCACTGAGCACCCAGCACCCTGAGCACTCAGCACCCATCACCCCGATCACTGAGCACCCAGCACCCTGAGCACTGAGCACCCAGCACCCTGAGCACTGAGCACCCAGCACCCAGAGCACTGAGCACCCAGCACCCTGAGCACTGAGCACCCAGCACCCTGAGTACTGAGCACCCAGCACCCTGAGTACTGAGCACCCTGAGTACTGAGCACCGATCACCCTGAGCACTGAGCACCCAGCACCCTGAGTACTGAGCACCCAGCACCCTGAGCACTGAGCACCCAGCACCCTGAGCATTGAGCACCCAGCACCCTGAGTACTGAGCACCCAGAACCCTGAGTACTGAGTACAAAGCACCCTGAGCACTGAGCACCCAGCACCCTGAGTACTGAGCACGGAGCACCCTGAGTACTGAGCACCCAGCACCCTGAGCACTGAGCACACAGCACCCTGAGTACTGAGCACCCAGCACCCTGAGTACTGAGCACTGATCACCCTGAGCACTGAGCACCCATCACCCCGAGCACTGAGCACCCAGCACCCTGAGTACTGAGCACCTAGCATCCTGAGCACTGAGCACCGAGCACCCTGAGTACTGAACACCCAGCACCCTGAGCACTGAGCACTGAGCACCCAGCACCCTGAGCACTGAGCACTGAGCACCCAGCACCCCGAGCACTGAGCACCCAGCACCCTGAGCACCCAGCACCCTGAGCACTGAGCACCCTGAGCACTGAGCACCCTGAGCACTGAGCACTGAGCACCCAGCACACTGAGTACTGAGCACCCAACACTCTGAGCACTGAGCACCCAGCACGCTGAGTACTGAGCACTGAGCACACAGCACCCTGAGCACTGAGCACCCAGCACCCTGAGCACTGAGCACTGAGCACCCAGCACCCCGAGCACTGAGCACCCAGCACCCTGAGCACCCAGCACCCTGAGCACTGAGCACCCTGAGTACTGAGCACCCAGCACCCTGAGCACTGAGCACACAGCACCCTGAGTACTGAGCACCCTGAGTACTGAGCACCGATCACCCTGAGCACTGAGCACCCAGCACCCTGAGTACTGAGCACACAGCACCCTGAGCACTGAGCACCCAGCACCCTGAGCACTGAGCACCCAGCACCCTGAGTACTGAGCACCCAGAACCCTGAGTACTGAGTACAAAGCACCCTGAGCACTGAGCACACAGCAACATGAGTACTGAGCACCGAGCACCCTGAGTACTGAGCACCCAGCACCCTGAGTACTGAGCACCCAGCACCCTTAGCACTGAGCACCCAGCACCCTGAGTACTGAGCCCCCAGCCCCCTGAGTACTGAGCACCCAGCACCCTGAGTACGGAGCACCCAGCACCCTGAGTACTGAGCACCCAGCACCCTGAGTATTGAGCACCGAGCACCCCGAGCACTGAGCAACCAGCACCCTGAGTACTGAGCACTGAGCACCCTGAGTACTAAGCACCGAACACCCTGAGTACTGAGCACCCAGCACCCTGAGGACTGAGCACCCAGCACCCTGAGCACTGAGCACCCAGCACCCTGAGTAATGAGCACCCAGCACCCTGAGTACTGAGCACCCAGCACCCTGAGCACTGAGCACCCAGCACCCCGAGCACTGAGCACCCAGCACCCTGAGTACTGAGTACTCAGCACCCTGAGCACTGAGCACCCAGCACCCTGAGTACTGATCACCGAGCACCCCGAGCACTGAGCACCCAGCACCCTGAGCACTGAGCACCCAGCACCCTGAATAATGAGCACCCAGCACCCTGAGTACTGATAACCGAGCACCCCGAGCACTGAGCACCCAGCACCCTGAGTACTGAGCACCCAGCACCCTGAATACTGAGCACCCAGCACCCTGAGTACTGAGCACCCAGCACCCTGCGCACTGAGCACAAAGCACGCTGAGTACTGAGCACTGAACACCCTGAGTACTGAGCACCGAGGACCCTGAGCACTGAGCACCCAGCACGCTGAGTACTGAGCACTGAGCACCCTGGGTACTGAGCACCTAGCACCCTGAGTACTGAGCACCCAGCACCCTGAGCACTGAGCAGCCAGCACCCTCAGCACTGAGCACCCAGCACACCGAGCACTGAGCACCAAGCACCCTGAGCACTGAGCACCCAGCACCCCGAGTACTGAGCACCGAGCACCCCGAGCTCTGAGCACCCAGCAGCCTGAGTACTGAGCACCCAGTACCCTGAGTACTGAGCACCCCGAGTACTGATCACCCAGCACCCCGAGCACTGAGCACCCAGCACCCTGAGTACTGAGAACAGATCACCCCGAGCACGGAGCACCCAGGACCCCGAGCACTGAGTACTGAGCACCCAGCACCCTGAGTACTGAGCACCGAGCTCCCCGAGCACTGAGCACCCAGCACCCTGAGCACTGAGCACCCAGCACCCTGAGCACTGAAATCCCAGCACCCTGAGTACTGAGCACCCAGCACGCTGAGTACTGAGCACTCAGCACCCTGAGCACTGAGCACCCAGCACCCTGAGTACTGAGCACTGAGCACCCAGCACCCTGAGCACTGAGCACCCAGCACCCTGAGTACTGAGCACCCAGCACCCTGAGTACTGAGCACCCAGCACCCTGAGTACTGAGCACCGAGCACCCTGAGTACTGAGCACCGAGCACCCTGAGTACTGAGCACCCAGCACCCTGAGCACTGAGCACCCAGCACCCTGAGTACTGAGCACCCAGCACCCTGAGTACTGAGCACCCAGCACCCCGAGCACTGAGCACCCAGCACCCTGAGTACTGAGCACCTAGCACCCCGAGCACTGAGCACCCAGCACCCTGAGCACTGAGCACAAAGTACGCTGAGTACTGAGCACCCTGAGTACTGAGCATAGAGGACCCTGAGCACTGAGCACCCAGCACCCTGAGCACTGAGCACCCAGCACCCCGAGAATGAGCACCCAGCACCCTGAGTACTGAGAACCGAGCACCCTGAGTACTGAGCACCCAGCACGCTGAGCACTGAGCACCCAGCACCCCGAGTACTGAGCACCCAGCACCCCGAGCACTGAGCACCCAGCACCACGAGAATGAGCACCCAGCACCCTGAGTACTGAGCACCCAGCACCCTGAGTACTGAGCACCGAGCTCCCCGAGCACTGAGCACCCTGAGTACTGAGCACCCAGCACCCTGAGTACTGAGCACCCAGCACCCTGAGCACTGAGCACACAGCACCCTGAATACTGAGCACCCAGCACCACGAGCACTGAGCACACAGCACCCTGAGTACTGAGCACCCTGAGGACTGAGCACCGATCACCATGAGCACTGAGAACCCAGCACCCTGAGTACTGAGCACCCAGCACCCTGAGCACTGAGCACCCAGCACCCTGAGTACTGAGCAGAGAGCACCCTGATCACTGAGCACCCAGCACCCTGAGTACTGAGCACCGAGCACCCTGAGCACTGAGCACCCAGCACCCTGAGTACTGAGCACCGAGCACCCCGAGCACTGAGCACCCAGCGCCCCGAGCACTGAGCACTGAGCACCCCGAGTACTGAGCACCCAGCAACCTGAGCACCGAGCACCCAGCACCCCGAGCACTGAGCACCCAGCACCCTGAGCACTGAGCACCCAGCACCCTGAGTACTGAGCACTGAGCTCCCCGAGTACTGAGCACCCACCACCCCGTGCACTGAGCACCGAGGACACCGAGCACTGAGCACCCAGCACCCCGAGCACTGAGCACCCAGCACCCTGAGCACTGAGCACCCAGCACCCTGAGCACTGAGCACCCAGCACCCTGAGCACTAAGCATCCAGCAACCCGAGCACTGAGCACCCAGCACCCCGAGCACTGAGCACCCAGCACCCTGAGTACTGAGCACCCAGCACCCTGAGTACTCAGCACCCAGCACCCTGAGCACTGAGCAACCAGCACCCTGAGTACTGAGCACCCTGCACCCCAAGCACTAAGCACCCTGAGAACTGAGCACCCAGCACCGCAAGCACTGAGCACCCTGAGTACTGAGCACCCAGCACCCTGATTAATGAGCACCCAGCACCCCGAGAACTGAGCACCCAGCACCCTGAGTATTGAGCACCGAGCACCCTGAGTACTGAGCACCCAGCACCCTGAGTACTGAGCACCCAGTGTACTGAGCACCGAGCACCCAGCACCCTGAGTACTGAGCACCCAGCCCCCTGAGCACTGAGCACCCAGCACCCTGAGTACTGAGCACCGAGCACCCTGAGTACTGAGCACCCAGCACCCCGAGCACTGAGCACCCAGCACCCCGAGCACTGAGCACCCAGCACCCTGAGCACTGAGCACCCTGAGTACTGAGCACTGAGCACCCTGAGTACTGAGCACCCAGCACCCTGAGTATTGAGCACCCAGCAACCTGAGCACTGAGCACCGAGCACCCTGAGCACTGAGCACCAAGCACCCTGAGTACTGAGCACCCTGAGTACTGAGCACACAGCACCGTGAGCACTGAGCACCCAGCACCCCGAGCACTGAGCACCCAGCACCCTGAGCACTGAGCACCCTGAGTACTGAGCACTGAGCACCCTGACTACTGAGCACTGAGCACCCTGAGTACTGAGCACCCAGCACCCTGAGTACTGAGCACCCAGTACCCTGAGCAATGAGCACCCGGAGTACTGAGCACCCAGCACCCTGAGTACTTAGCACCGAGCACCCTGAGTACTGAGCACCCAGTACCCTGAGCACTGAACACACAGCACCCTGAGTACTGAGCACCCCGAGCATTGAGCACCCAGCACCCTGAGCACTGAGGACCCAGCACCCTGAGTACTGAGCACCCAGCACCCTGAGCACTGAGCACCCAGCACCCTGAGTACTGAGCACCCAGCACCCTGAGCACTGAGCACCCAGCACCCTGAGTAATGAGCACTGAGCACCCAGCACCCCGAGCACTGAGCACTAAGCACCCTGTGTACTGAGCACTGAGTACCCAGCACCCCGAGCACTGAGCACCCAGCACCCTGAGCACTGAGCACCCTGAGTACTGAGCACCCAGCACCCTGAGCACTGAGCACCCAGCACCCTGAGCACTGAGCACCCAGCACCCAGAGCACTGAGCACCCTGAGTACTGAGCACTGAGCACCCTGAGCACTGAGCACCGAGCACCCTGAGTGCTGAGCACTGAGCACCCTGACCACTGAGCACCCAGCACCCTGAGTACTGAGCACCCAGCACCCTGAGCACTGAGGACGGAGCACCCTGAGTACTAAGCACAAAGCACCCTGAGTACTGAGCACCCAGCACCCTGAGCACTGAGCACCCAGCACACTGAGTACTGAGCACCCAGCACCCTGAGTACTGAGCACCCAGCACCCTGAGCACTGAGCACACTGCAACCTGAGTACTGAGCACCCTGAGGACTGAGCACCGATCACCCTGAGCACTGAGCACCCAGCACCCCGAGCACTGAGCACCCAGCACCCTGAGTACTGAGCACCCAGCACCCTGAGCACTGAGCACACTGCAACCTGAGTACTGAGCACCCTGAGGACTGAGCACCGATCACCCTGAGCACTGAGCACCCAGCACCCTGAGTACTGAGCACCCAGCACGCTGAGTACTGAGCACTCAGCACCCTGAGCACTGAGCACCCAGCACCCTGAGTACTGAGCACTGAGCACCCAGCACCCCGAGCACTGAGCATGGAGCACCCCGAGGACTGAGCACCCCGCACCCTGAGCACTGAGCATGGAGCACCCCGAGGACTGAGCACCCCGCACCCTGAGCACTGAACACCCAGCACCTTGAGTACTGAGCACCGAGCACCCCGAGCACTGAGCTCCCAGCACCCTGAGTACTGAGCACCCCGCACCCTGAGCACTGAGCACCCAGCACCCTGAGCACTGAGCACCCAGCACCCCGAGCACTGAGCACCCAGCATCCTGAGTACTGAGCACCCAACACCCAGAGTACTGAGCACCCAGCAGCCTGAGAACTGAGCACCCAGCACCCTGAGTACTGAGCACCCAGCACCCTGAGTACTGAGCACCCAGCACCCTGAGCACTGAGCACTGAGCACGCAGCACCCTGAGCACTGAGCACTGACCACCCAGCACCCCGAGAACTGAGCACCCAGCACCCCGAGCACTGAGCACCCAGCACCCTGA
This sequence comes from Microtus oregoni, assembly GCF_018167655.1. NCBI lineage: Eukaryota > Metazoa > Chordata > Mammalia > Rodentia > Cricetidae > Microtus > Microtus oregoni. The sequence continues at coordinate 1,503,279 of NW_024544606.1, forward strand.
GCACTGAGCACCCAGCACCCTGAGCACTGAGCACCCAGCCCCCTGAGTACTGAGCACCCAGCACCATGAGTACTGAGCACCCAGCACCCTGAGTACTGAGCACTCAGCACCCTGAGTACTGAGCACCGAGCACCCCGAGCACTGAGCTCCCTGCACCCTGAGCACTGAGCACCCTGAGGACTGAGCACCCAGCAACCTGAGCACTGAGCACCCAGCACCCTGAGTACTGAGCACCGATCACCCTGAGCACTGAGCACCCAGCACCCCGAGCACTGAGCACCCAGCACCCTGAGTACTGAGCACCCAGCACCCTGAGCACTGAGCACCCAGCACCCTGAGTACTGAGCACCCTGAGTACTGAGCAACGATCACCCTGAGCACTGAGCACCCAGCACCCTGAGTACTGAGCACCCAGCACCCTGAGTACTGAGCACTCAGCACCCTGAGTACTGAGCACCGAGCACCCCGAGCACTGAGCTCCCTGCACCCTGAGCACTGAGCACCCTGAGGACTGAGCACCCAGCAACCTGAGCACTGAGCACCCAGCACCCTGAGTACTGAGCACCCAGCACCCTGAGCACTGAGCAGCCAGCACCCTCAGCACTGAGCACCCAGCACACCGAGCACTGAGCACCAAGCACCCTGAGCACTGAGCACCCAGCACCCCGAGTACTGAGCACCGAGCACCCCGAGCTCTGAGCACCCAGCAGCCTGAGTACTGAGCACCCAGTACCCTGAGTACTGAGCACCCCGAGTACTGATCACCCAGCACCCCGAGCACTGAGCACCCAGCACCCTGAGTACTGAGAACAGATCACCCCGAGCACGGAGCACCCAGGACCCCGAGCACTGAGTACTGAGCACCCAGCACCCTGAGTACTGAGCACCGAGCTCCCCGAGCACTGAGCACCCAGCACCCTGAGCACTGAGCACCCAGCACCCTGAGCACTGAAATCCCAGCACCCTGAGTACTGAGCACCCAGCACGCTGAGTACTGAGCACTCAGCACCCTGAGCACTGAGCACCCAGCACCCTGAGTACTGAGCACTGAGCACCCAGCACCCTGAGCACTGAGCACCCAGCACCCTGAGTACTGAGCACCCAGCACCCTGAGTACTGAGCACCCAGCACCCTGAGTACTGAGCACCGAGCACCCTGAGTACTGAGCACCGAGCACCCTGAGTACTGAGCACCCAGCACCCTGAGCACTGAGCACCCAGCACCCTGAGTACTGAGCACCCAGCACCCTGAGTACTGAGCACCCAGCACCCCGAGCACTGAGCACCCAGCACCCTGAGTACTGAGCACCTAGCACCCCGAGCACTGAGCACCCAGCACCCTGAGCACTGAGCACAAAGTACGCTGAGTACTGAGCACCCTGAGTACTGAGCATAGAGGACCCTGAGCACTGAGCACCCAGCACCCTGAGCACTGAGCACCCAGCACCCCGAGAATGAGCACCCAGCACCCTGAGTACTGAGAACCGAGCACCCTGAGTACTGAGCACCCAGCACGCTGAGCACTGAGCACCCAGCACCCCGAGTACTGAGCACCCAGCACCCCGAGCACTGAGCACCCAGCACCACGAGAATGAGCACCCAGCACCCTGAGTACTGAGCACCCAGCACCCTGAGTACTGAGCACCGAGCTCCCCGAGCACTGAGCACCCTGAGTACTGAGCACCCAGCACCCTGAGTACTGAGCACCCAGCACCCTGAGCACTGAGCACACAGCACCCTGAGTACTGAGCACCCAGCACCACGAGCACTGAGCACACAGCACCCTGAGTACTGAGCACCCTGAGGACTGAGCACCGATCACCATGAGCACTGAGAACCCAGCACCCTGAGTACTGAGCACCCAGCACCCTGAGCACTGAGCACCCAGCACCCTGAGTACTGAGCAGAGAGCACCCTGATCACTGAGCACCCAGCACCCTGAGTACTGAGCACCGAGCACCCTGAGCACTGAGCACCCAGCACCCTGAGTACTGAGCACCGAGCACCCCGAGCACTGAGCACCCAGCGCCCCGAGCACTGAGCACTGAGCACCCCGAGTACTGAGCACCCAGCAACCTGAGCACCGAGCACCCAGCACCCCGAGCACTGAGCACCCAGCACCCTGAGCACTGAGCACCCAGCACCCTGAGTACTGAGCACTGAGCTCCCCGAGTACTGAGCACCCACCACCCCGTGCACTGAGCACCGAGGACACCGAGCACTGAGCACCCAGCACCCCGAGCACTGAGCACCCAGCACCCTGAGCAATGAGCACCCGGAGTACTGAGCACCCAGCACCCTGAGTACTTAGCACCGAGCACCCTGAGTACTGAGCACCCAGTACCCTGAGCACTGAACACACAGCACCCTGAGTACTGAGCACCCCGAGCATTGAGCACCCAGCACCCTGAGCACTGAGGACCCAGCACCCTGAGTACTGAGCACCCAGCACCCTGAGCACTGAGCACCCAGCACCCTGAGTACTGAGCACCCAGCACCCTGAGCACTGAGCACCCAGCACCCTGAGTAATGAGCACTGAGCACCCAGCACCCCGAGCACTGAGCACTAAGCACCCTGTGTACTGAGCACTGAGTACCCAGCACCCCGAGCACTGAGCACCCAGCACCCTGAGCACTGAGCACCCTGAGTACTGAGCACCCAGCACCCTGAGCACTGAGCACCCAGCACCCTGAGCACTGAGCACCCAGCACCCAGAGCACTGAGCACCCTGAGTACTGAGCACTGAGCACCCTGAGCACTGAGCACCGAGCACCCTGAGTGCTGAGCACTGAGCACCCTGACCACTGAGCACCCAGCACCCTGAGTACTGAGCACCCAGCACCCTGAGCACTGAGGACGGAGCACCCTGAGTACTAAGCACAAAGCACCCTGAGTACTGAGCACCCAGCACCCTGAGCACTGAGCACCCAGCACACTGAGTACTGAGCACCCAGCACCCTGAGTACTGAGCACCCAGCACCCTGAGCACTGAGCACACTGCAACCTGAGTACTGAGCACCCTGAGGACTGAGCACCGATCACCCTGAGCACTGAGCACCCAGCACCCCGAGCACTGAGCACCCAGCACCCTGAGTACTGAGCACCCAGCACCCTGAGCACTGAGCACACTGCAACCTGAGTACTGAGCACCCTGAGGACTGAGCACCGATCACCCTGAGCACTGAGCACCCAGCACCCTGAGTACTGAGCACCCAGCACGCTGAGTACTGAGCACTCAGCACCCTGAGCACTGAGCACCCAGCACCCTGAGTACTGAGCACTGAGCACCCAGCACCCCGAGCACTGAGCATGGAGCACCCCGAGGACTGAGCACCCCGCACCCTGAGCACTGAGCATGGAGCACCCCGAGGACTGAGCACCCCGCACCCTGAGCACTGAACACCCAGCACCTTGAGTACTGAGCACCGAGCACCCCGAGCACTGAGCTCCCAGCACCCTGAGTACTGAGCACCCCGCACCCTGAGCACTGAGCACCCAGCACCCTGAGCACTGAGCACCCAGCACCCCGAGCACTGAGCACCCAGCATCCTGAGTACTGAGCACCCAACACCCAGAGTACTGAGCACCCAGCAGCCTGAGAACTGAGCACCCAGCACCCTGAGTACTGAGCACCCAGCACCCTGAGTACTGAGCACCCAGCACCCTGAGCACTGAGCACTGAGCACGCAGCACCCTGAGCACTGAGCACTGACCACCCAGCACCCCGAGAACTGAGCACCCAGCACCCCGAGCACTGAGCACCCAGCACCCTGAGCACTGAGCACCCAGCACCCTGAGCACTGAGCACCCAGCCCCCTGAGTACTGAGCACCCAGCACCATGAGTACTGAGCACCCAGCACCCTGAGTACTGAGCACTCAGCACCCTGAGTACTGAGCACCGAGCACCCCGAGCACTGAGCTCCCTGCACCCTGAGCACTGAGCACCCTGAGGACTGAGCACCCAGCAACCTGAGCACTGAGCACCCAGCACCCTGAGTACTGAGCACCGATCACCCTGAGCACTGAGCACCCAGCAACCCGAGCACTGAGCACCCAGCACCCTGAGTACTGAGCACCCAGCACCCTGAGCACTGAGCACCCAGCACCCTGAGTACTGAGCACCCTGAGTACTGATCAACGATCACCCTGAGCACTGAGCACCCAGCACCCTGAGTACTGAGCACCCAGCACCCTGAGCACTGAGCACCCAGCACCCTGAGCACTGAGCACCCAGCACCCTGAGTTATGAGCACCCAGAACCCTGAGTACTGAGTACAAAGCACCCTGAGCACTGAGCACCCAGCACCCTGAGTACTGAGCACCGAGCACCCTGAGTACTGAGCACCCAGCACCCTGAGTACTGAGCACGCAGCACCCTGAGCACTGAGCACCCAGCACCCTGAGTACTGAGCACCCAGCACCCTGAGTACTGAGCACCCAGCACCCTGAGTACTGAGCACCCAGCACCCTGAGCACTGTGCACCCAGCACCCTGAGTACTGAGCACCGAGCACCCCGAGCACTGAGCAACCAGCACCCTGAGTACTGAGCACTGAGCACCCTGAGTACTAAGCACCGAACACCCTGAGTACTGAGCACCCAGCACCCTGAGGACTGAGCACCCAGCACCCTGAGCACTGAGCACCCAGCACCCTGAGTAATGAGCACCCAGCACCCTGAGTACTGAGCACACAGCACCCCGAGCACTGAGCACCCAGCACCCCGAGCACTGAGCACCCAGCACCCCGAGCACTGAGCACCCAGCACCCTGAGCACTGAGCACCCAGCACCCTGAGCACTGAGCACCCAGCATCCTGAGTACTGAGTACTCAGCACCCTGAGCACTGAGCACCCAGCACCCTGAGTACTGATCACCGAGCACCCCGAGCACTGAGCACCCAGCACCCTGAGTACTGATCACCGAGCACCCCGAGCACTGAGCACCCAGCACCCTGAGTACTGAGCACCCAGCACCCTGAGCACTGAGCACCCAGCACCCCGAGCACTGAGCACCCAGCACCCCGAGCACTGAGCACCCAGCACCCCGAGCACTGAGCACTCAGCACCCCGAGCACTGAGCACCCAGCACCCTGAGCACTGAAAACCCAGCACCCTGAGCACTGAGCACCCAGCACCCTGAGTACTGAGTACTCAGCACCCTGAGCACTGAGCACCCAGCACCCTGAGAACTGATCACCAAGCACCCTGAGCACTGAGCACCCAGCACCCTGAGTACTGATCACCGAGCACCCCGAGCACTGAGCACCCAGCATCCTGAGTACTGAGCACCCAGCACCCTGAGTACTGAGCACCCAGCACCCTGAGTACTGAGCACCCAGCACCCTGAGCACTGAGCACAATGCACGCTGAGTACTGAGCACTGAGCACCCTGAGTACTGAGCACCTAGCACCCTGAGTACTGAGCACCCAGCACCCTGAGCACTGAGCAGCCAGCACCCTCAGCACTGAGCACCCACCACCCCGAGCACTGAGAACCCAGCACCCTGAGCACTGAGCACCCAGCACCCCGAGTACTGAGCACACAGCACCCCGAGTACTTAGCACCGAGCACCCCGAGCACTGAGCACCCAGCACCCTGAGTACTGAGCACCCAGTACCCTGAGTACTGAGCTCCCCGAGTACTGAGCACCCAGCACCCCGAGCACTGAGCACCCAGCACCCTGAGTACTGAGAACAGATCACCCTGAGTACTGAGCACCCAGCACCCTGAGTACTGAGCCCCCAGCACCCTGAGTACTGAGCACCCAGCACCCCGAGCACTGAGCACCCAGCACCCCGAGAATGAGCACCCAGCACCCTGAGTACTGAGAACCGAGCACCCTGAGTACTGAGCACCCAGCACCCTGAGTACTGAGCCCCCAGCACCCTGAGTACTGAGCACCCAGCACCCCGAGCACTGAGCACCCAGCACCCTGAGAATGAGCACCCAGCACCCTGAGTACTGAGCACCCAGCACCCCGAGCACGGAGCACCCAGGACCCCGAGCACTGAGTACTGAGCACCCAGCACCCTGAATACTGAGCACCGAGCTGCCCGAGCACTGAGCACCCAGCACCCTGAGCACTGAGCACCCAGCACCCTGAGCACTGAGCACCCAGCACCCTCAGTACTGAGCACCCAGCACGCTGAGTACTGAGCAATCAGCACCCTGAGCACTGAGCACCCAGCACCCTGAGTACTGAGCACTGAGCACCCAGCACCCCGAGCACTGAGCACCCAGCACCCTGTGTACTGAGCACTGAGCACCCTGATTACTAAGCACCCAGCACCCTGAGTACTGAGCACCCAGGACCCTGAGCACTGAGCACCGAGCACCCCGAGCACTGAGCACCCAGCACCCTGAGCACTCAGCACCCATCACCCCGATCACTGAGCACCCAGCACCCTGAGCACTGAGCACCCAGCACCCTGAGCACTGAGCACCCAGCACCCAGAGCACTGAGCACCCAGCACCCTGAGCACTGAGCACCCAGCACCCTGAGTACTGAGCACCCAGCACCCTGAGTACTGAGCACCCTGAGTACTGAGCACCGATCACCCTGAGCACTGAGCACCCAGCACCCTGAGTACTGAGCACCCAGCACCCTGAGCACTGAGCACCCAGCACCCTGAGCATTGAGCACCCAGCACCCTGAGTACTGAGCACCCAGAACCCTGAGTACTGAGTACAAAGCACCCTGAGCACTGAGCACCCAGCACCCTGAGTACTGAGCACGGAGCACCCTGAGTACTGAGCACCCAGCACCCTGAGTACTGAGCACCCAGCACCCTGAGCACTGAGCACACAGCACCCTGAGTACTGAGCACCCAGCACCCTGAGTACTGAGCACTGATCACCCTGAGCACTGAGCACCCAGCACCCCGAGCACTGAGCACCCAGCACCCTGAGTACTGAGCACCTAGCACCCTGAGCACTGAGCACCGAGCACCCTGAGTACTGAACACCCAGCACCCTGAGCACTGAGCACTGAGCACCCAGCACCCTGAGCACTGAGCACTGAGCACCCAGCACCCCGAGCACTGAGCACCCAGCACCCTGAGCACCCAGCACCCTGAGCACTGAGCACCCTGAGCACTGAGCACCCTGAGCACTGAGCACTGAGCACCCAGCACACTGAGTACTGAGCACCCAACACTCTGAGCACTGAGCACCCAGCACGCTGAGTACTGAGCACTGAGCACACAGCACCCTGAGCACTGAGCACCCAGCACCCTGAGCACTGAGCACTGAGCACCCAGCACCCCGAGCACTGAGCACCCAGCACCCTGAGCACCCAGCACCCTGAGCACTGAGCACCCTGAGTACTGAGCACCCAGCACCCTGAGCACTGAGCACACAGCACCCTGAGTACTGAGCACCCTGAGTACTGAGCACCGATCACCCTGAGCACTGAGCACCCAGCACCCTGAGTACTGAGCACACAGCACCCTGAGCACTGAGCACCCAGCACCCTGAGCACTGAGCACCCAGCATCCTGAGTACTGAGTACTCAGCACCCTGAGCACTGAGCACCCAGCACCCTGAGTACTGATCACCGAGCACCCCGAGCACTGAGCACCCAGCACACTGAGTACTGATCACCGAGCACCCCGAGCACTGAGCACCCAGCACCCTGAGTACTGAGCACCCAGCACCCTGAGCACTGAGCACCCAGCACCCCGAGCACTGAGCACCCAGCACCCCGAGCACTGAGCACCCAGCACCCCGAGCACTGAGCACTCAGCACCCCGAGCACTGAGCACCCAGCACCCTGAGCACTGAAAACCCAGCACCCTGAGCACTGAGCACCCAGCACCCTGAGTACTGAGTACTCAGCACCCTGAGCACTGAGCACCCAGCACCCTGAGAACTGATCACCAAGCACCCTGAGCACTGAGCACCCAGCACCCTGAGTACTGATCACCGAGCACCCCGAGCACTGAGCACCCAGCATCCTGAGTACTGAGCACCCAGCACCCTGAGTACTGAGCACCCAGCACCCTGAGTACTGAGCACCCAGCACCCTGAGCACTGAGCACAATGCACGCTGAGTACTGAGCACTGAGCACCCTGAGTACTGAGCACCTAGCACCCTGAGTACTGAGCACCCAGCACCCTGAGCACTGAGCAGCCAGCACCCTCAGCACTGAGCACCCACCACCCCGAGCACTGAGAACCCAGCACCCTGAGCACTGAGCACCCAGCACCCCGAGTACTGAGCACACAGCACCCCGAGTACTTAGCACCGAGCACCCCGAGCACTGAGCACCCAGCACCCTGAGTACTGAGCACCCAGTACCCTGAGTACTGAGCTCCCCGAGTACTGAGCACCCAGCACCCCGAGCACTGAGCACCCAGCACCCTGAGTACTGAGAACAGATCACCCTGAGTACTGAGCACCCAGCACCCTGAGTACTGAGCCCCCAGCACCCTGAGTACTGAGCACCCAGCACCCCGAGCACTGAGCACCCAGCACCCCGAGAATGAGCACCCAGCACCCTGAGTACTGAGAACCGAGCACCCTGAGTACTGAGCACCCAGCACCCTGAGTACTGAGCCCCCAGCACCCTGAGTACTGAGCACCCAGCACCCCGAGCACTGAGCACCCAGCACCCTGAGAATGAGCACCCAGCACCCTGAGTACTGAGCACCCAGCACCCCGAGCACGGAGCACCCAGGACCCCGAGCACTGAGTACTGAGCACCCAGCACCCTGAATACTGAGCACCGAGCTGCCCGAGCACTGAGCACCCAGCACCCTGAGCACTGAGCACCCAGCACCCTGAGCACTGAGCACCCAGCACCCTCAGTACTGAGCACCCAGCACGCTGAGTACTGAGCAATCAGCACCCTGAGCACTGAGCACCCAGCACCCTGAGTACTGAGCACTGAGCACCCAGCACCCCGAGCACTGAGCACCCAGCACCCTGTGTACTGAGCACTGAGCACCCTGATTACTAAGCACCCAGCACCCTGAGTACTGAGCACCCAGGACCCTGAGCACTGAGCACCGAGCACCCCGAGCACTGAGCACCCAGCACCCTGAGCACTCAGCACCCATCACCCCGATCACTGAGCACCCAGCACCCTGAGCACTGAGCACCCAGCACCCTGAGCACTGAGCACCCAGCACCCAGAGCACTGAGCACCCAGCACCCTGAGCACTGAGCACCCAGCACCCTGAGTACTGAGCACCCAGCACCCTGAGTACTGAGCACCCTGAGTACTGAGCACCGATCACCCTGAGCACTGAGCACCCAGCACCCTGAGTACTGAGCACCCAGCACCCTGAGCACTGAGCACCCAGCACCCTGAGCATTGAGCACCCAGCACCCTGAGTACTGAGCACCCAGAACCCTGAGTACTGAGTACAAAGCACCCTGAGCACTGAGCACCCAGCACCCTGAGTACTGAGCACGGAGCACCCTGAGTACTGAGCACCCAGCACCCTGAGTACTGAGCACCCAGCACCCTGAGCACTGAGCACACAGCACCCTGAGTACTGAGCACCCAGCACCCTGAGTACTGAGCACTGATCACCCTGAGCACTGAGCACCCAGCACCCCGAGCACTGAGCACCCAGCACCCTGAGTACTGAGCACCTAGCACCCTGAGCACTGAGCACCGAGCACCCTGAGTACTGAACACCCAGCACCCTGAGCACTGAGCACTGAGCACCCAGCACCCTGAGCACTGAGCACTGAGCACCCAGCACCCCGAGCACTGAGCACCCAGCACCCTGAGCACCCAGCACCCTGAGCACTGAGCACCCTGAGCACTGAGCACCCTGAGCACTGAGCACTGAGCACCCAGCACACTGAGTACTGAGCACCCAACACTCTGAGCACTGAGCACCCAGCACGCTGAGTACTGAGCACTGAGCACACAGCACCCTGAGCACTGAGCACCCAGCACCCTGAGCACTGAGCACTGAGCACCCAGCACCCCGAGCACTGAGCACCCAGCACCCTGAGCACCCAGCACCCTGAGCACTGAGCACCCTGAGTACTGAGCACCCAGCACCCTGAGCACTGAGCACACAGCACCCTGAGTACTGAGCACCCTGAGTACTGAGCACCGATCACCCTGAGCACTGAGCACCCAGCACCCTGAGTACTGAGCACACAGCACCCTGAGCACTGAGCACCCAGCACCCTGAGCACTGAGCACCCAGCACCCTGAGTACTGAGCACCCAGAACCCTGAGTACTGAGTACAAAGCACCCTGAGCACTGAGCACACAGCAACATGAGTACTGAGCACCGAGCACCCTGAGTACTGAGCACCCAGCACCCTGAGTACTGAGCACCCAGCACCCTTAGCACTGAGCACCCAGCACCCTGAGTACTGAGCCCCCAGCCCCCTGAGTACTGAGCACCCAGCACCATGAGTACGGAGCACCCAGCACCCTGAGTACTGAGCACCCAGCACCCTGAGTATTGAGCACCGAGCACCCCGAGCACTGAGCAACCAGCACACTGAGTACTGAGCACTGAGCACCCTGAGTACTAAGCACCGAACACCCTGAGTACTGAGCACCCAGCACCCTGAGGACTGAGCACCCAGCACCCTGAGCACTGAGCACCCAGCACCCTGAGTAATGAGCACCCAGCACCCTGAGTACTGAGCACCCAGCACCCTGAGCACTGAGCACCCAGCACCCCGAGCACTGAGCACCCAGCACCCTGAGTACTGAGTACTCAGCACCCTGAGCACTGAGCACCCAGCACCCTGAGTACTGATCACCGAGCACCCCGAGCACTGAGCACCCAGCACCCTGAGCACTGAGCACCCAGCACCCTGAATAATGAGCACCCAGCACCCTGAGTACTGAAAACCGAGCACCCCGAGCACTGAGCACCCAGCACCCTGAGTACTGAGCACCCAGCACCCTGAATACTGAGCACCCAGCACCCTGAGTACTGAGCACCCAGCACCCTGCGCACTGAGCACAAAGCACGCTGAGTACTGAGCACTGAACACCCTGAGTACTGAGCACCGAGGACCCTGAGCACTGAGCACCCAGCACGCTGAGTACTGAGCACTGAGCACCCTGGGTACTGAGCACCTAGCACCCTGAGTACTGAGCACCCAGCACCCTGAGCACTGAGCAGCCAGCACCCTCAGCACTGAGCACCCAGCACACCGAGCACTGAGCACCAAGCACCCTGAGCACTGAGCACCCAGCACCCCGAGTACTGAGCACCGAGCACCCCGAGCTCTGAGCACCCAGCAGCCTGAGTACTGAGCACCCAGTACCCTGAGTACTGAGCACCCCGAGTACTGATCACCCAGCACCCCGAGCACTGAGCACCCAGCACCCTGAGTACTGAGAACAGATCACCCCGAGCACGGAGCACCCAGGACCCCGAGCACTGAGTACTGAGCACCCAGCACCCTGAGTACTGAGCACCGAGCTCCCCGAGCACTGAGCACCCAGCACCCTGAGCACTGAGCACCCAGCACCCTGAGCACTGAAATCCCAGCACCCTGAGTACTGAGCACCCAGCACGCTGAGTACTGAGCACTCAGCACCCTGAGCACTGAGCACCCAGCACCCTGAGTACTGAGCACTGAGCACCCAGCACCCTGAGCACTGAGCACCCAGCACCCTGAGTACTGAGCACCCAGCACCCTGAGTACTGATCACCCAGCACCCTGAGTACTGAGCACCGAGCACCCTGAGTACTGAGCACCGAGCACCCTGAGTACTGAGCACCCAGCACCCTGAGCACTGAGCACCAAGCACCCTGAGTACTGAGCACCCAGCACCCTGAGTACTGAGCACCCAGCACCCCGAGCACTGAGCACCCAGCACCCTGAGTACTGAGCACCTAGCACCCCGAGCACTGAGCACCCAGCACCCTGAGCACTGAGCACAAAGTACGCTGAGTACTGAGCACCCTGAGTACTGAGCATAGAGGACCCTGAGCACTGAGCACCCAGCACCCTGAGCACTGAGCACCCAGCACCCCGAGAATGAGCACCCAGCACCCTGAGTACTGAGAACCGAGCACCCTGAGTACTGAGCACCCAGCACGCTGAGCACTGAGCACCCAGCACCCCGAGTACTGAGCACCCAGCACCCCGAGCACTGAGCACCCAGCACCACGAGAATGAGCACCCAGCACCCTGAGTACTGAGCACCCAGCACCCTGAGTACTGAGCACCGAGCTCCCCGAGCACTGAGCACCCTGAGTACTGAGCACCCAGCACCCTGAGTACTGAGCACCCAGCACCCTGAGCACTGAGCACACAGCACCCTGAGTACTGAGCACCCAGCACCACGAGCACTGAGCACACAGCACCCTGAGTACTGAGCACCCTGAGGACTGAGCACCGATCACCATGAGCACTGAGAACCCAGCACCCTGAGTACTGAGCACCCAGCACCCTGAGCACTGAGCACCCAGCACCCTGAGTACTGAGCAGAGAGCACCCTGATCACTGAGCACCCAGCACCCTGAGTACTGAGCACGCAGCACCCTGAGTACTGAGCACCGAGCACCCCGAGTACTGAGCACCCAGCACCCTGAGCACTCAGCACCCAGCACACCGAGCACTAAGCACCCAGCACCCTGAGTACTGAGCTCCCAGCACCCCGAGCCCTGAGCACCCAGCACCCTGAGTACTGAGCACCCTGAGTACTGAGCACCGATCACCCTGAGCACTGAGCACCCAACACCCTGAGTACTGAGCACCCACCGTACTGAGCACTGAGCACACTGAGCACTGAGCACCCAGCACCCTGAGTACTGAGCACCGAGCACCCTGAGCACTGAGCACCCAGCACCCTGAGTACTGAGCACCGAGCACCCCGAGCAGTGAGCACCCAGCGCCCCGAGCACTGAGCACTGAGCACCCCGAGTACTGAGCACCCAGCAACCTGAGCACCGAGCACCCAGCACCCCGAGCACTGAGCACCCAGCACCCTGAGCACTGAGCACCCAGCACCCTGAGTACTGAGCACTGAGCTCCCCGAGTACTGAGCACCCACCACCCCGTGCACTGAGCACCGAGGACACCGAGCACTGAGCACCCAGCACCCCGAGCACTGAGCACCCAGCACCCTGAGCACTGAGCACCCAGCACCCTGAGCACTGAGCACCCAGCACCCTGAGCACTAAGCATCCAGCAACCCGAGAACTGAGCACCCAGCACCCCGAGCACTGAGCACCCAGCACCCTGAGTACTGAGCACCCAGCACCCTGAGTACTCAGCACCCAGCACCCTGAGCACTGAGCAACCAGCACCCTGAGTACTGAGCACCCTGCACCCCAAGCACTAAGCACCCTGAGAACTGAGCACCCAGCACCGCAAGCACTGAGCACCCTGAGTACTGAGCACCCAGCACCCTGATTAATGAGCACCCAGCACCCCGAGAACTGAGCACCCAGCACCCTGAGTATTGAGCACCGAGCACCCTGAGTACTGAGCACCCAGCACCCTGAGTACTGAGCACCCAGTGTACTGAGCACCGAGCACCCAGCACCCTGAGTACTGAGCACCCAGCCCCCTGAGCACTGAGCACCCAGCACCCTGAGTACTGAGCACCGAGCACCCTGAGTACTGAGCACCCAGCACCCCGAGCACTGAGCACCCAGCACCCCGAGCACTGAGCACCCAGCACCCTGAGCACTGAGCACCCTGAGTACTGAGCACTGAGCACCCTGAGTACTGAGCACCCAGCACCCTGAGTATTGAGCACCCAGCAACCTGAGCACTGAGCACCGAGCACCCTGAGCACTGAGCACCAAGCACCCTGAGTACTGAGCACCCTGAGTACTGAGCACACAGCACCGTGAGCACTGAGCACCCAGCACCCCGAGCACTGAGCACCCAGCACCCTGAGCACTGAGCACCCTGAGTACTGAGCACTGAGCACCCTGACTACTGAGCACTGAGCACCCTGAGTACTGAGCACCCAGCACCCTGAGTACTGAGCACCCAGCACCCTGAGCAATGAGCACCCGGAGTACTGAGCACCCAGCACCCTGAGTACTTAGCACCGAGCACCCTGAGTACTGAGCACCCAGTACCCTGAGCACTGAACACACAGCACCCTGAGTACTGAGCACCCCGAGCATTGAGCACCCAGCACCCTGAGCACTGAGGACCCAGCACCCTGAGTACTGAGCACCCAGCACCCTGAGCACTGAGCACCCAGCACCCTGAGTACTGAGCACCCAGCACCCTGAGCACTGAGCACCCAGCACCCTGAGTAATGAGCACTGAGCACCCAGCACCCCGAGCACTGAGCACTAAGCACCCTGTGTACTGAGCACTGAGTACCCAGCACCCCGAGCACTGAGCACCCAGCACCCTGAGCACTGAGCACCCTGAGTATTGAGCACCCAGCACCCTGAGCACTGAGCACCCAGCACCCTGAGCACTGAGCACCCAGCACCCAGAGCACTGAGCACCCTGAGTACTGAGCACTGAGCACCCTGAGCACTGAGCACCGAGCACCCTGAGTGCTGAGCACTGAGCACCCTGACCACTGAGCACCCAGCACCCTGAGTACTGAGCACCCAGCACCCTGAGCACTGAGGACGGAGCACCCTGAGTACTAAGCACAAAGCACCCTGAGTACTGAGCACCCAGCACCCTGAGCACTGAGCACCCAGCACACTGAGTACTGAGCACTGAGCACCCTGAGTACTGAGCACCGAGCACCCTGAGCACTGAGCACCCAGCACGCTGAGTACTGAGCACTGAGCACCCTGATTAATGAGCACCCAGCACCCCGAGAACTGAGCACCCAGCACCCTGAGTATTGAGCACCGAGCACCCTGAGTACTGAGCACCCAGCACCCTGAGTACTGAGCACCCAGTGTACTGAGCACCGAGCACCCAGCACCCTGAGTACTGAGCACCCAGCACCCTGAGCACCGAGCACCCAGCACCCTGAGTACTGAGCACCGAGCACCCTGAGTACTGAGCACCCAGCACCCCGAGCACTGAGCACCCAGCACCCCGAGCACTGAGCACCCAGCACACCGAGCACTCAGCACCCAGCACCGCGAGCACTGAGCACCCAGCACACCGAGCACTGAGCACCCAGCACCCCGAGCACCGAGCACCATGAGTACTAAGCACCGAGCACCCTGAGCACTGAGCACCCAGCACCCTGAGCACTGAGCACCCAGCACCCTGAGTACTGAGCCCCCAGCACCCCGAGCACTGAGCACCCAGCACCGTGAGTACTGAGCACCCAGCACCCTGAGCACTGAGCACCGAGCACCCTGAGCACTGAGCACCCAGCACCCTGAGGACTGAGTACCCAGCACCCCGAGCACTGAGCACCCAGCACCCTGAGCACTGAGCACCCTGATTACTGAGCACTGAGCACCCTGAGTACTGAGCACCCAGAACCCTGAGTATTGAGCACCCAGCAACCTGAGCACTGAGCACCAATCACCCTGAGCACTGAGCACCCAGCACCCTGAGCACTGAGCACCCAGCACCCTGAGCACTTAGCACCCTGAGGACTGAGCACCCAGCACCCTGAGTACTGAGCACCCAGCACCCTGAGTACTGAGCACCCAGCATCCTGAGTACTGAGCACCCTGAGTACTGAGCACCCAGCATCCTGAGTACTGTGCAACCTGAGTACTGAGCACCCAGCAACCTGAGTACTTAGCACCCAGCAACTGAGCACTTAGCACCCAGCACCCTGAGTACTGAGCACCGAGCACTCCGAGTACTGAGCACCCAGCACCCCGAGCACTGAGCACCCAGCACCCTGAGCACTGAGCACCCAGCACCCCAAGCACTGAGCACCCAGCACCCTGAGTACTGAGTACTGAGCACCCTGAGTACTGAGCACCCAGCATCCTGAGCACTGAGCACCCGGCACCCTGAGTACTGAGCACCGACCACCCCGAGCACTGAGCACGCAGCACCCTGAGTACTGAGCACCCAGCACTAAAAGTACTGAGCACCGAGCATCCTGAGCACTGAGCACCAAGCACCCCGAGCACTGAGCACCCAGCACCCTGAGTACTGAGCACCCAGCAAAAAGTGTACTGAGCAGCGAGCACCCTGAGCACTGAGCACCCAGCACCCTGAGTAATGAGCACCCAGCACCCCGAGTACTGAGCACCCAGCACCCCGAGCACTGAGCACCCAGCACCCTGAGTACTGAGCACCCAGCACCCTGAGCACTGAGCACAAAGCACACTGAGTACTGAGCACCCTGAGTACTGAGCATAGAGGACCCTGAGCACTGAGCACCCAGCACCCTGAACACTGAGCACCCAGCACACCGAGAATGAGCACCCATCACTCTGAGTACTGAGAACCGAGCACCCTGAGTACTGAGCACGCAGCACGCTGAGCACTGAGCACCCAGCACCCCGAGTACTGAGCACCCAGCACCCCGAGCACTGAGCACCCAGCACCACGAGAATGAGCAGCCAGCACCCTGAGTACTGAGCACCCAGCACCCTGAGTACTGAGCACCCTGAGTACTGTGCACCGATCACCCTGAGCACTGAGCACCCAGCACCCTGAGTACTGAGCACCGAGCACCCTGAGCACTGAGCACCCAGCACCCTGAGTACTGAGCACCGAGCACCCCGAGCACTGAGCACCCAGCGCCCCGAGCACTGAGCACCCAGCACCCCGAGCACTGAGCACCCAGCACCCGTAGCACTGAGGACCCAGCACCCCGAGCAATGAGCACCCAGCACCCTGAGTACTGAGCACCCAGCACCCCGAGTACTGAGCACCCAGCAACCTGAGCACCGAGCACCCAGCACCCCGAGCACTGAGCACCCAGCACCCTGAGCACTGAGCACCCAGCACTCTGAGTACTGAGCACTGAGCTCCCCGAGTACTGAGCACCCACCACCCCGAGCACTGAGCACCGAGGACACCGAGCACTGAGCACCCAGCACCCCGAGCACTGAGCACCCAGCACCCTGAGCACTGAGCACCCAGCACCCTGAGCACTGAGCACCCAGCACCCCGAGCACTAAGCACCCAGCAACCCGAGCACTGAGCACCCAGCACCCCGAGCACTGAGCACACAGCACCCTGAGTACTGATCACCCAGCACCCTGAGTACTCAGCACCCAGCACCCTGAGCACTGAGCAACCAGCACCCTGAGTACTGAGCACCCTTCACCCCAAGCACTGAGCACCCTGAGAACTGAGCACCCAGCACCCCAAGCACTGAGAACCCTGAGTACTGAGCACCCAGCACCCTGATTAATGAGCACCCAGCACCCCGAGAACTGAGCACCCAGCACCCTGAGTATTGAGCACCGAGCACCCTGAGTACTGAGCACCCAGCACCCTGAGTACTGAGCACCCAGTGTACTGAGCACAGAGCACCCAGCACCCTGAGTACTGAGCACCCAGCACCCTGAGCACTGAGCACCCAGCACCCTGAGTACTGAGCACCGAGCACCCTGAGTACTGAGCAACCAGCACCCCGAGCACTGAGCACCCAGCACCCCGAGCACTGAGCACCCAGCACCACGAGAATGAGCACCCAGCACCCTGAGTACTGAGCACCCAGCACCCTGAGTACTGAGCACCGAGCTCCCCGAGCACTGAGCACCCTGAGTACTGAGCACCCAGCACCCTGAGTACTGAGCACCCAGCACCCTGAGCACTGAGCACACAGCACCCTGAGTACTGAGCACCCAGCACCACGAGCACTGAGCACACAGCACCCTGAGTACTGAGCACCCTGAGGACTGAGCACCGATCACCATGAGCACTGAGAACCCAGCACCCTGAGTACTGAGCACCCAGCACCCTGAGCACTGAGCACCCAGCACCCTGAGTACTGAGCAGAGAGCACCCTGATCACTGAGCACCCAGCACCCTGAGTACTGAGCACGCAGCACCCTGAGTACTGAGCACCGAGCACCCCGAGTACTGAGCACCCAGCACCCTGAGCACTCAGCACCCAGCACACCGAGCACTGAGCACCCAGCACCCTGAGTACTGAGCTCCCAGCACCCCGAGCCCTGAGCACCCAGCACCCTGAGTACTGAGCACCCTGAGTACTGAGCACCGATCACCCTGAGCACTGAGCACCCAACACCCTGAGTACTGAGCACCCACCGTACTGAGCACTGAGCACACTGAGCACTGAGCACCCAGCACCCTGAGTACTGAGCACCGAGCACCCTGAGCACTGAGCACCCAGCACCCTGAGTACTGAGCACCGAGCACCCCGAGCACTGAGCACCCAGCGCCCCGAGCACTGAGCACTGAGCACCCCGAGTACTGAGCACCCAGCAACCTGAGCACCGAGCACCCAGCACCCCGAGCACTGAGCACCCAGCACCCTGAGCACTGAGCACCCAGCACCCTGAGTACTGAGCACTGAGCTCCCCGAGTACTGAGCACCCACCACCCCGTGCACTGAGCACCGAGGACACCGAGCACTGAGCACCCAGCACCCCGAGCACTGAGCACCCAGCACCCTGAGCACTGAGCACCCAGCACCCTGAGCACTGAGCACCCAGCACCCTGAGCACTAAGCATCCAGCAACCCGAGCACTGAGCACCCAGCACCCCGAGCACTGAGCACCCAGCACCCTGAGTACTGAGCACCCAGCACCCTGAGTACTCAGCACCCAGCACCCTGAGCACTGAGCAACCAGCACCCTGAGTACTGAGCACCCTGCACCCCAAGCACTAAGCACCCTGAGAACTGAGCACCCAGCACCGCAAGCACTGAGCACCCTGAGTACTGAGCACCCAGCACCCTGATTAATGAGCACCCAGCACCCCGAGAACTGAGCACCAAGCACCCTGAGTATTGAGCACCGAGCACCCTGAGTACTGAGCACCCAGCACCCTGAGTACTGAGCACCCAGTGTACTGAGCACCGAGCACACAGCACCCTGAGTACTGAGCACCCAGCCCCCCTGAGCACTGAGCACCCAGCACCCTGAGTACTGAGCACCGAGCACCCTGAGTACTGAGCACCCAGCACCCCGAGCACTGAGCACCCAGCACCCCGAGCACTGAGCACCCAGCACCCTGAGCACTGAGCACCCTGAGTACTGAGCACTGAGCACCCTGAGTACTGAGCACCCAGCACCCTGAGTATTGAGCACCCAGCAACCTGAGCACTGAGCACCGAGCACCCTGAGCACTGAGCACCAAGCACCCTGAGTACTGAGCACCCTGAGTACTGAGCACACAGCACCGTGAGCACTGAGCACCCAGCACCCCGAGCACTGAGCACCCAGCACCCTGAGCACTGAGCACCCTGAGTACTGAGCACTGAGCACCCTGACTACTGAGCACTGAGCACCCTGAGTACTGAGCACCCAGCACCCTGAGTACTGAGCACCCAGCACCCTGAGCAATGAGCACCCGGAGTACTGAGCACCCAGCACCCTGAGTACTTAGCACCGAGCACCCTGAGTACTGAGCACCCAGTACCCTGAGCACTGAACACACAGCACCCTGAGTACTGAGCACCCCGAGCATTGAGCACCCAGCACCCTGAGCACTGAGGACCCAGCACCCTGAGTACTGAGCACCCAGCACCCTGAGCACTGAGCACCCAGCACCCTGAGTACTGAGCACCCAGCACCCTGAGCACTGAGCACCCAGCACCCTGAGTAATGAGCACTGAGCACCCAGCACCCCGAGCACTGAGCACTAAGCACCCTGTGTACTGAGCACTGAGTACCCAGCACCCCGAGCACTGAGCACCCAGCACCCTGAGCACTGAGCACCCTGAGTACTGAGCACCCAGCACCCTGAGCACTGAGCAACCAGCACCCTGAGCACTGAGCACCCAGCACCCAGAGCACTGAGCACCCTGAGTACTGAGCACTGAGCACCCTGAGCACTGAGCACCGAGCACCCTGAGTGCTGAGCACTGAGCACCCTGACCACTGAGCACCCAGCACCCTGAGTACTGAGCACCCAGCACCCTGAGCACTGAGGACGGAGCACCCTGAGTACTAAGCACAAAGCACCCTGAGTACTGAGCACCCAGCACCCTGAGCACTGAGCACCCAGCACACTGAGTACTGAGCACTGAGCACCCTGAGTACTGAGCACCGAGCACCCTGAGCACTGAGCACCCAGCACGCTGAGTACTGAGCACTGAGCACCCTGATTAATGAGCACCCAGCACCCCGAGAACTGAGCACCCAGCACCCTGAGTATTGAGCACCGAGCACCCTGAGTACTGAGCACCCAGCACCCTGAGTACTGAGCACCCAGTGTACTGAGCACCGAGCACCCAGCACCCTGAGTACTGAGCACCCAGCACCCTGAGCACCGAGCACCCAGCACCCTGAGTACTGAGCACCGAGCACCCTGAGTACTTAGCACCCAGGCACCACTGAGCACTGAGCACCCAGCACCCCGAGCACTGAGCACCCAGCACACCGAGCACTCAGCACCCAGCACCGCGAGCACTGAGCACCCAGCACCCGAGCACTGAGCACCCAGCACCACGAGAATGAGCACCCAGCACCCTGAGTACTGAGCACCCAGCACCCTGAGTACTGAGCACCGAGCTCCCCGAGCACTGAGCACCCTGAGTACTGAGCACCCAGCACCCTGAGTACTGAGCACCCAGCACCCCTGAGCACTGGAGCACCCAGCACCCTGAGGACTGAGTACCCAGCACCCCGAGCACTGAGCACCCAGCACCCTGAGCACTGAGCACCCTGATTACTGAGCACTGAGCACCCTGAGTACTGAGCACCCAGAACCCTGAGTATTGAGCACCCAGCAACTGAGCACTGAGCACCAATCACCCTGAGCACTGAGCACCCAGCACCCTGAGCACTGAGCACCCAGCACCCTGAGCACTTAGCACCCTGAGGACTGAGCACCCAGCACCCTGAGTACTGAGCACCCAGCACCCTGAGTACTGAGCACCCAGCATCCTGAGTACTGAGCACCCTGAGTACTGAGCACCCAGCATCCTGAGTACTGTGCAACCTGAGTACTGAGCACCCAGAAACCTGAGTACTTAGCACCCAGCAACTGAGCACTTAGCACCCAGCACCCTGAGTACTGAGCACCGAGCACTCCGAGTACTGAGCACCCAGCACCCCGAGCACTGAGCACCCAGCACCCTGAGCACTGAGCACCCAGCACCCCAAGCACTGAGCACCCAGCACCCTGAGTACTGAGTACTGAGCACCCTGAGTACTGAGCACCCAGCATCCTGAGCACTGAGGCACCCGGCACCCTGAGTACTGAGCACCGACCACCCCGAGCACTGAGCACGCAGCACCCTGAGTACTGAGCACCCAGCACTAAAAGTACTGAGCACCGAGCATCCTGAGCACTGAGCACCGGAGCACCCCGAGCACTGAGCACCCAGCACCCTGAGTACTGAGCACCCAGCAAAAAGTGTACTGAGCAGCGAGCACCCTGAGCACTGAGCACCCAGCACCCTGAGTAATGAGCACCCAGCCCCCCGAGTACTGAGCACCCAGCACCCCGAGCACTGAGCACCCAGCACCCTGAGTACTGAGCACCCAGCACGCCTGAGCACTGAGCACAAAGCACACTGAGTACTGAGCACCCTGAGTACTGAGCATAGAGGACCCTGAGCACTGAGCACCCAGCACCCTGAGCACTGAGCACCCAGCACACCGAGAATGAGCACCCATCACTCTGAGTACTGAGAACCGAGCACCCTGAGTACTGAGCACGCAGCACGCTGAGCACTGAGCACCCAGCACCCCGAGTACTGAGCACCCAGCACCCCGAGCACTGAGCACCCAGCACCACGAGAATGAGCAGCCAGCACCCTGAGTACTGAGCACCCAGCACCCTGAGTACTGAGCACCCTGAGTACTGTGCACCGATCACCCTGAGCACTGAGCACCCAGCACCCTGAGTACTGAGCACCGAGCACCCTGAGCACTGAGCACCCAGCACCCTGAGTACTGAGCACCGAGCACGCACCCGAGCACTGAGCACCCAGCGCCCCGAGCACTGAGCACCCAGCACCCCGAGCACTGAGCACCCAGCACCCGTAGCACTGAGGACCCAGCACCCCGAGCAATGAGCACCCAGCACCCTGAGTACTGAGCACCCAGCACCCCGAGTACTGAGCACCCAGCAACCTGAGCACCGAGCACCCAGCACCCCGAGCACTGAGCACCCAGCACCCTGAGCACTGAGCACCCAGCACTCTGAGTACTGAGCACTGAGCTCCCCGAGTACTGAGCACCCACCACACCGAGCACTGAGCACCGAGGACACCGAGCACTGAGCACCAGCACCCCGAGCACTGAGCACCCAGCACCCTGAGCACTGAGCACCCAGCACCCTGAGCACTGAGCACCCAGCACCCCGAGCACTAAGCACCCAGCAACCCGAGCACTGAGCACCCAGCACCCCGAGCACTGAGCACACAGCACCCTGAGTACTGATCACCCAGCACCCTGAGTACTCAGCACCCAGCACCCTGAGCACTGAGCAACCAGCACCCTGAGTACTGAGCACCCTTCACCCCAAGCACTGAGCACCCTGAGAACTGAGCACCCAGCACCCCAAGCACTGAGAACCCTGAGTACTGAGCACCCAGCACCCTGATTAATGAGCACCCAGCACCCCGAGAACTGAGCACCCAGCACCCTGAGTATTGAGCACCGAGCACCCTGAGTACTGAGCACCCAGCACCCTGAGTACTGAGCACCCAGTGTACTGAGCACAGAGCACCCAGCACCCTGAGTACTGAGCACCCAGCACCCTGAGCACTGAGCACCCAGCACCCTGAGTACTGAGCACCGAGCACCCTGAGTACTGAGCAACCAGCACCCCGAGCACTGAGCACCCAGCACCCCGAGCACTGAGCACCCAGCACCCTGAGCACTGAGCACCCTGAGTACTGAGCACAGAGCACCCTGAGTACTGAGCACCCAGCACCCTGAGTATTGAGCACCCAGCAACCTGAGAACTGAGCACCAAGCACCCTGAGCACTGAGCACCAAGCACCCTGAGTACTGAGCACCCTGAGTACTGAGCACACAGCACCGTGAGCACTGAGCACCCAGCACCCCGAGCACTGAGCACCCAGCACCCTGAGCACTGAGCACCCTGAGTACTGAGCACTGAACACCCTGAGTACTGAGCACCCAGCACCCTGAGTACTGAGCACCCAGCACCCTGAGCAATGAGCACCCGGAGTACTGAGCACCCAGCACCCTGAGTACTAAGCACCGAGCACCCTGAGTACTGAGCACCCAGTACCCTGAGCACTGAACACACAGCACCCTGAGTACTGAGCACCCTGAGCATTGAGCACCCAGCACCCTGAGCACTGAGGACCCAGCACCCTGAGTACTGAGCACCCAGCACCCTGAGCACTGAGCACCCAGCACCCTGAGTACTGAGCACCCAGCACCCTGAGCACTGAGCACTCTGAGTAATGAGCACTGAGCACCCAGCACCCCGAGCACTGAGCACTCAGCACCCTGTGTACTGAGCACTGAGTACCCAGCACCCCGAGCACTGAGCACCCAGCACCCTGAGCACTGAGCACCCTGAGTACTGAGCACCCAGCACCCTGAGCACTGAGCACCCAGCACCCTGAGCACTGAGCACCCAGCACCCAGAGCACTGAGCACCCTGAGTACTGAGCACTGAGCACCCTGATCACTGAGCACCGAGCACCCTGAGTGCTGAGCACTGAGCACCCTGACCACTGAGCACCCAGCACCCTGAGTACTGAGCACCCAGCACCCTGAGCACTGAGGACCGAGCACCCTGAGTACTAAGCACAAAGCACCCTGAGTACTGAGCACCCAGCACCCTGAGCACTGAGCACCCAGCACACTGAGTACTGAGCACTGAGCACCCTGAGTACTGAGCACCGAGCACCCTGAGCACTGAGCACCCAGCACGCTGAGTACTGAGCACTGAGCACCCTGATTAATGAGCACCCGGCACCCCGAGAACTGAGCACCCAGCACCCTGAGTATTGAGCACCGAGCACCCTGAGTACTGAGCACCCAGCACCCTGAGTACTGAGCACCCAGTGTACTGAGCACCGAGCACCCAGCTTCCTGAGTACTGAGCACCCAGCACCCTGAGCACTGAGCACCCAGCGCCCTGAGTACTGAGCACCGAGCACCCTGAGTACTGAGCACCCAGCACCCCGAGCACTGAGCACCCAGCACCCCGAGCACTGAGCACCCAGCACACCGAGCACTCAGCACCCAGCACCCCGAGCACTGAGCACCCAGCACACCGAGCACTGAGCACCCAGCACCCCGAGCACCGAGCACCATGAGTACTAAGCACCGAGCACCCTGAGCACTGAGCACCCAGCACCCTGAGCACTGAGCACCCAGCACCCTGAGTACTGAGCCCCCAGCACCCCGAGCACTGAGCACCCAGCACCGTGAGTACTGAGCACCCAGCACCCTGAGCACTGAGCACCGAGCACCCTGAGCACTGAGCACCCAGCACCCTGAGGACTGAGTACCCAGCGCCCCGAGCACTGAGCACCCAGCACCCTGAACACTGAGCTCCCTGATTACTGAGCACTGAGCACCCTGAGTACTGAGCACCCAGCACCCTGAGTATTGAGCACCCAGCAACCTGAGCACTGAGCACCGAGCTCCCTGAGCACAGAGCACCCAGCACCCTGAGCACTGAGCACCCAGCACCCTGAGCACTGAGCACCCTGAGTACTGAGCACAGAGCACCCTGAGTACTGAGCACCCAGCACCCTGAGTATTGAGCACCCAGCAACCTGAGCACTGAGCACCAAGCACCCTGAGCACTGAGCACCAAGCACCCTGAGTACTGAGCACCCTGAGTACTGAGCACACAGCACCGTGAGCACTGAGCACCCAGCACCCCGAGCACTGAGCACCCAGCACCCTGAGCACTGAGCACCCTGAGTACTGAGCACTGAACACCCTGAGTACTGAGCACCCAGCACCCTGAGTACTGAGCACCCAGCACCCTGAGCAATGAGCACCCGGAGTACTGAGCACCCAGCACCCTGAGTACTAAGCACCGAGCACCCTGAGTACTGAGCACCCAGTACCCTGAGCACTGAACACACAGCACCCTGAGTACTGAGCACCCTGAGCATTGAGCACCCAGCACCCTGAGCACTGAGGACCCAGCACCCTGAGTACTGAGCACCCAGCACCCCGAGCACTGAGCACCCAGCACCCCGAGCACTGAGCACCCAGCACACCGAGCACTCAGCACCCAGCACCCCGAGCACTGAGCACCCAGCACACCGATCACTGAGCACCCAGCACCCCGAGCACCGAGCACCATGAGTACTAAGCACCGAGCACCCTGAGCACTGAGCACCCAGCACCCTGAGCACTGAGCACCCAGCACCCTGAGTACTGAGCCCCCAGCACCCCGAGCACTGAGCACCCAGCACCGTGAGTACTGAGCACCCAGCACCCTGAGCACTGAGCACCGAGCACCCTGAGCACTGAGCACCCAGCACCCTGAGGACTGAGTACCCAGCACCCCGAGCACTGAGCACCCAGCACCCTGAACACTGAGCTCCCTGATTACTGAGCACTGAGCACCCTGAGTACTGAGCACCCAGCACCCTGAGTATTGAGCACCCAGCAACCTGAGCACTGAGCACCGAGCACCCTGAGCACAGAGCACCCAGCACCCTGAGCACTGAGCACCCAGCACCCTGAGCACTGAGCACCCTGAGTACTGAGCACAGAGCACCCTGAGTACTGAGCACCCAGCACCCTGAGTATTGAGCACCCAGCAACCTGAGCACTGAGCACCAAGCACCCTGAGCACTGAGCACCAAGCACCCTGAGTACTGAGCACCCTGAGTACTGAGCACACAGCACCGTGAGCACTGAGCACCCAGCACCCCGAGCACTGAGCACCCAGCACCCTGAGCACTGAGCACCCTGAGTACTGAGCACTGAACACCCTGAGTACTGAGCACCCAGCACCCTGAGTACTGAGCACCCAGCACCCTGAGCAATGAGCACCCGGAGTACTGAGCACCCAGCACCCTGAGTACTAAGCACCGAGCACCCTGAGTACTGAGCACCCAGTACCCTGAGCACTGAACACACAGCACCCTGAGTACTGAGCACCCTGAGCATTGAGCACCCAGCACCCTGAGCACTGAGGACCCAGCACCCTGAGTACTGAGCACCCAGCACCCCGAGCACTGAGCACCCAGCACCCTGAGCACTGAGCACCCAGCACACCGAGCACTCAGCACCCAGCACCCCGAGCACTGAGCACCCAGCACACCGAGCACTGAGCACCCAGCACCCCGAGCACCGAGCACCATGAGTACTAAGCACCGAGCACCCTGAGCACTGAGCACCCAGCACCCTGAGCACTGAGCACCCAGCACCCTGAGTACTGAGCCCCCAGCACCCCGAGCACTGAGCACCCAGCACCGTGAGTACTGAGCACCCAGCACCCTGAGCACTGAGCACCGAGCACCCTGAGCACTGAGCACCCAGCACCCTGAGGACTGAGTACCCAGCACCCCGAGCACTGAGCACCCAGCACCCTGAACACTGAGCTCCCTGATTACTGAGCACTGAGCACCCTGAGCACTGAGCACCGAGCACCCCGAGCACTGAGCACCCAGCACCCTGAGTACTGAGCACCCAGCAAAAAGTGTACTGAGCAGCGAGCACCCTGAGCACTGAGCACCCAGCACCCTGAGTAATGAGCACCCAGCACCCCGAGTACTGAGCACCCAGCACCCCGAGCACTGAGCACCCAGCACCCTGAGTACTGAGCACCCAGCACCCTGAGCACTGAGCACAAAGCACACTGAGTACTGAGCACCCAGCACCCAGCACCCCGAGCACTAAGCACCCAGCAACCCGAGCACTGAGCACCCAGCACCCCGAGCACTGAGCACACAGCACCCTGAGTACTGATCACCCAGCACCCTGAGTACTCAGCACCCAGCACCCTGAGCACTGAGCAACCAGCACCCTGAGTACTGAGCACCCTTCACCCCAAGCACTGAGCACCCTGAGAACTGAGCACCCAGCACCCCAAGCACTGAGAACCCTGAGTACTGAGCACCCAGCACCCTGATTAATGAGCACCCAGCACCCCGAGAACTGAGCACCCAGCACCCTGAGTATTGAGCACCGAGCACCCTGAGTACTGAGCACCCAGCACCCTGAGTACTGAGCACCCAGTGTACTGAGCACAGAGCACCCAGCACCCTGAGTACTGAGCACCCAGCACCCTGAGCACTGAGCACCCAGCACCCTGAGTACTGAGCACCGAGCACCCTGAGTACTGAGCAACCAGCACCCCGAGCACTGAGCACCCAGCACCCCGAGCACTGAGCACCCAGCACCACGAGAATGAGCACCCAGCACCCTGAGTACTGAGCACCCAGCACCCTGAGTACTGAGCACCGAGCTCCCCGAGCACTGAGCACCCTGAGTACTGAGCACCCAGCACCCTGAGTACTGAGCACCCAGCACCCTGAGCACTGAGCACACAGCACCCTGAGTACTGAGCACCCAGCACCACGAGCACTGAGCACACAGCACCCTGAGTACTGAGCACCCTGAGGACTGAGCACCGATCACCATGAGCACTGAGAACCCAGCACCCTGAGTACTGAGCACCCAGCACCCTGAGCACTGAGCACCCAGCACCCTGAGTACTGAGCAGAGAGCACCCTGATCACTGAGCACCCAGCACCCTGAGTACTGAGCACGCAGCACCCTGAGTACTGAGCACCGAGCACCCCGAGTACTGAGCACCCAGCACCCTGAGCACTCAGCACCCAGCACACCGAGCACTGAGCACCCAGCACCCTGAGTACTGAGCTCCCAGCACCCCGAGCCCTGAGCACCCAGCACCCTGAGTACTGAGCACCCTGAGTACTGAGCACCGATCACCCTGAGCACTGAGCACCCAACACCCTGAGTACTGAGCACCCACCGTACTGAGCACTGAGCACACTGAGCACTGAGCACCCAGCACCCTGAGTACTGAGCACCGAGCACCCTGAGCACTGAGCACCCAGCACCCTGAGTACTGAGCACCGAGCACCCCGAGCACTGAGCACCCAGCGCCCCGAGCACTGAGCACTGAGCACCCCGAGTACTGAGCACCCAGCAACCTGAGCACCGAGCACCCAGCACCCCGAGCACTGAGCACCCAGCACCCTGAGCACTGAGCACCCAGCACCCTGAGTACTGAGCACTGAGCTCCCCGAGTACTGAGCACCCACCACCCCGTGCACTGAGCACCGAGGACACCGAGCACTGAGCACCCAGCACCCCGAGCACTGAGCACCCAGCACCCTGAGCACTGAGCACCCAGCACCCTGAGCACTGAGCACCCAGCACCCTGAGCACTAAGCATCCAGCAACCCGAGCACTGAGCACCCAGCACCCCGAGCACTGAGCACCCAGCACCCTGAGTACTGAGCACCCAGCACCCTGAGTACTCAGCACCCAGCACCCTGAGCACTGAGCAACCAGCACCCTGAGTACTGAGCACCCTGCACCCCAAGCACTAAGCACCCTGAGAACTGAGCACCCAGCACCGCAAGCACTGAGCACCCTGAGTACTGAGCACCCAGCACCCTGATTAATGAGCACCCAGCACCCCGAGAACTGAGCACCAAGCACCCTGAGTATTGAGCACCGAGCACCCTGAGTACTGAGCACCCAGCACCCTGAGTACTGAGCACCCAGTGTACTGAGCACCGAGCACACAGCACCCTGAGTACTGAGCACCCAGCCCCCTGAGCACTGAGCACCCAGCACCCTGAGTACTGAGCACCGAGCACCCTGAGTACTGAGCACCCAGCACCCCGAGCACTGAGCACCCAGCACCCCGAGCACTGAGCACCCAGCACCCTGAGCACTGAGCACCCTGAGTACTGAGCACTGAGCACCCTGAGTACTGAGCACCCAGCACCCTGAGTATTGAGCACCCAGCAACCTGAGCACTGAGCACCGAGCACCCTGAGCACTGAGCACCAAGCACCCTGAGTACTGAGCACCCTGAGTACTGAGCACACAGCACCGTGAGCACTGAGCACCCAGCACCCCGAGCACTGAGCACCCAGCACCCTGAGCACTGAGCACCCTGAGTACTGAGCACTGAGCACCCTGACTACTGAGCACTGAGCACCCTGAGTACTGAGCACCCAGCACCCTGAGTACTGAGCACCCAGCACCCTGAGCAATGAGCACCCGGAGTACTGAGCACCCAGCACCCTGAGTACTTAGCACCGAGCACCCTGAGTACTGAGCACCCAGTACCCTGAGCACTGAACACACAGCACCCTGAGTACTGAGCACCCCGAGCATTGAGCACCCAGCACCCTGAGCACTGAGGACCCAGCACCCTGAGTACTGAGCACCCAGCACCCTGAGCACTGAGCACCCAGCACCCTGAGTACTGAGCACCCAGCACCCTGAGCACTGAGCACCCAGCACCCTGAGTAATGAGCACTGAGCACCCAGCACCCCGAGCACTGAGCACTAAGCACCCTGTGTACTGAGCACTGAGTACCCAGCACCCCGAGCACTGAGCACCCAGCACCCTGAGCACTGAGCACCCTGAGTACTGAGCACCCAGCACCCTGAGCACTGAGCACCCAGCACCCTGAGCACTGAGCACCCAGCACCCAGAGCACTGAGCACCCTGAGTACTGAGCACTGAGCACCCTGAGCACTGAGCACCGAGCACCCTGAGTGCTGAGCACTGAGCACCCTGACCACTGAGCACCCAGCACCCTGAGTACTGAGCACCCAGCACCCTGAGCACTGAGGACGGAGCACCCTGAGTACTAAGCACAAAGCACCCTGAGTACTGAGCACCCAGCACCCTGAGCACTGAGCACCCAGCACACTGAGTACTGAGCACTGAGCACCCTGAGTACTGAGCACCGAGCACCCTGAGCACTGAGCACCCAGCACGCTGAGTACTGAGCACTGAGCACCCTGATTAATGAGCACCCAGCACCCCGAGAACTGAGCACCCAGCACCCTGAGTATTGAGCACCGAGCACCCTGAGTACTGAGCACCCAGCACCCTGAGTACTGAGCACCCAGTGTACTGAGCACCGAGCACCCAGCACCCTGAGTACTGAGCACCCAGCACCCTGAGCACCGAGCACCCAGCACCCTGAGTACTGAGCACCGAGCACCCTGAGTACTTAGCACCCAGCACCACGAGCACTGAGCACCCAGCACCCCGAGCACTGAGCACCCAGCACACCGAGCACTCAGCACCCAGCACCGCGAGCACTGAGCACCCAGCACCCCGAGCACTGAGCACCCAGCACCACGAGAATGAGCACCCAGCACCCTGAGTACTGAGCACCCAGCACCCTGAGTACTGAGCACCGAGCTCCCCGAGCACTGAGCACCCTGAGTACTGAGCACCCAGCACCCTGAGTACTGAGCACCCAGCACCCTGAGCACTGAGCACCCAGCACCCTGAGGACTGAGTACCCAGCACCCCGAGCACTGAGCACCCAGCACCCTGAGCACTGAGCACCCTGATTACTGAGCACTGAGCACCCTGAGTACTGAGCACCCAGAACCCTGAGTATTGAGCACCCAGCAACCTGAGCACTGAGCACCAATCACCCTGAGCACTGAGCACCCAGCACCCTGAGCACTGAGCACCCAGCACCCTGAGCACTTAGCACCCTGAGGACTGAGCACCCAGCACCCTGAGTACTGAGCACCCAGCACCCTGAGTACTGAGCACCCAGCATCCTGAGTACTGAGCACCCTGAGTACTGAGCACCCAGCATCCTGAGTACTGTGCAACCTGAGTACTGAGCACCCAGAAACCTGAGTACTTAGCACCCAGCAACTGAGCACTTAGCACCCAGCACCCTGAGTACTGAGCACCGAGCACTCCGAGTACTGAGCACCCAGCACCCCGAGCACTGAGCACCCAGCACCCTGAGCACTGAGCACCCAGCACCCCAAGCACTGAGCACCCAGCACCCTGAGTACTGAGTACTGAGCACCCTGAGTACTGAGCACCCAGCATCCTGAGCACTGAGCACCCGGCACCCTGAGTACTGAGCACCGACCACCCCGAGCACTGAGCACGCAGCACCCTGAGTACTGAGCACCCAGCACTAAAAGTACTGAGCACCGAGCATCCTGAGCACTGAGCACCGAGCACCCCGAGCACTGAGCACCCAGCACCCTGAGTACTGAGCACCCAGCAAAAAGTGTACTGAGCAGCGAGCACCCTGAGCACTGAGCACCCAGCACCCTGAGTAATGAGCACCCAGCACCCCGAGTACTGAGCACCCAGCACCCCGAGCACTGAGCACCCAGCACCCTGAGTACTGAGCACCCAGCACCCTGAGCACTGAGCACAAAGCACACTGAGTACTGAGCACCCTGAGTACTGAGCATAGAGGACCCTGAGCACTGAGCACCCAGCACCCTGAGCACTGAGCACCCAGCACACCGAGAATGAGCACCCATCACTCTGAGTACTGAGAACCGAGCACCCTGAGTACTGAGCACGCAGCACGCTGAGCACTGAGCACCCAGCACCCCGAGTACTGAGCACCCAGCACCCCGAGCACTGAGCACCCAGCACCACGAGAATGAGCAGCCAGCACCCTGAGTACTGAGCACCCAGCACCCTGAGTACTGAGCACCCTGAGTACTGTGCACCGATCACCCTGAGCACTGAGCACCCAGCACCCTGAGTACTGAGCACCGAGCACCCTGAGCACTGAGCACCCAGCACCCTGAGTACTGAGCACCGAGCACCCCGAGCACTGAGCACCCAGCGCCCCGAGCACTGAGCACCCAGCACCCCGAGCACTGAGCACCCAGCACCCGTAGCACTGAGGACCCAGCACCCCGAGCAATGAGCACCCAGCACCCTGAGTACTGAGCACCCAGCACCCCGAGTACTGAGCACCCAGCAACCTGAGCACCGAGCACCCAGCACCCCGAGCACTGAGCACCCAGCACCCTGAGCACTGAGCACCCAGCACTCTGAGTACTGAGCACTGAGCTCCCCGAGTACTGAGCACCCACCACACCGAGCACTGAGCACCGAGGACACCGAGCACTGAGCACCCAGCACCCCGAGCACTGAGCACCCAGCACCCTGAGCACTGAGCACCCAGCACCCTGAGCACTGAGCACCCAGCACCCCGAGCACTAAGCACCCAGCAACCCGAGCACTGAGCACCCAGCACCCCGAGCACTGAGCACACAGCACCCTGAGTACTGATCACCCAGCACCCTGAGTACTCAGCACCCAGCACCCTGAGCACTGAGCAACCAGCACCCTGAGTACTGAGCACCCTTCACCCCAAGCACTGAGCACCCTGAGAACTGAGCACCCAGCACCCCAAGCACTGAGAACCCTGAGTACTGAGCACCCAGCACCCTGATTAATGAGCACCCAGCACCCCGAGAACTGAGCACCCAGCACCCTGAGTATTGAGCACCGAGCACCCTGAGTACTGAGCACCCAGCACCCTGAGTACTGAGCACCCAGTGTACTGAGCACAGAGCACCCAGCACCCTGAGTACTGAGCACCCAGCACCCTGAGCACTGAGCACCCAGCACCCTGAGTACTGAGCACCGAGCACCCTGAGTACTGAGCAACCAGCACCCCGAGCACTGAGCACCCAGCACCCCGAGCACTGAGCACCCAGCACCCTGAGCACTGAGCACCCTGAGTACTGAGCACAGAGCACCCTGAGTACTGAGCACCCAGCACCCTGAGTATTGAGCACCCAGCAACCTGAGCACTGAGCACCAAGCACCCTGAGCACTGAGCACCAAGCACCCTGAGTACTGAGCACCCTGAGTACTGAGCACACAGCACCGTGAGCACTGAGCACCCAGCACCCCGAGCACTGAGCACCCAGCACCCTGAGCACTGAGCACCCTGAGTACTGAGCACTGAACACCCTGAGTACTGAGCACCCAGCACCCTGAGTACTGAGCACCCAGCACCCTGAGCAATGAGCACCCGGAGTACTGAGCACCCAGCACCCTGAGTACTAAGCACCGAGCACCCTGAGTACTGAGCACCCAGTACCCTGAGCACTGAACACACAGCACCCTGAGTACTGAGCACCCTGAGCATTGAGCACCCAGCACCCTGAGCACTGAGGACCCAGCACCCTGAGTACTGAGCACCCAGCACCCTGAGCACTGAGCACCCAGCACCCTGAGTACTGAGCACCCAGCACCCTGAGCACTGTGCACTCTGAGTAATGAGCACTGAGCACCCAGCACCCCGAGCACTGAGCACTCAGCACCCTGTGTACTGAGCACTGAGTACCCAGCACCCCGAGCACTGAGCACCCAGCACCCTGAGCACTGAGCACCCTGAGTACTGAGCACCCAGCACCCTGAGCACTGAGCACCCAGCACCCTGAGCACTGAGCACCCAGCACCCAGAGCACTGAGCACCCTGAGTACTGAGCACTGAGCACCCTGATCACTGAGCACCGAGCACCCTGAGTGCTGAGCACTGAGCACCCTGACCACTGAGCACCCAGCACCCTGAGTACTGAGCACCCAGCACCCTGAGCACTGAGGACCGAGCACCCTGAGTACTATGCACAAAGCACCCTGAGTACTGAGCACCCAGCACCCTGAGCACTGAGCACCCAGCACACTGAGTACTGAGCACTGAGCACCCTGAGTACTGAGCACCGAGAACCCTGAGCACTGAGCACCCAGCACGCTGAGTACTGAGCACTGAGCACCCTGATTAATGAGCACCCGGCACCCCGAGAACTGAGCACCCAGCACCCTGAGTATTGAGCACCGAGCACCCTGAGTACTGAGCACCCAGCACCCTGAGTACTGAGCACCCAGTGTACTGAGCACCGAGCACCCAGCTTCCTGAGTACTGAGCACCCAGCACCCTGAGCACTGAGCACCCAGCGCCCTGAGTACTGAGCACCGAGCACCCTGAGTACTGAGCACCCAGCACCCCGAGCACTGAGCACCCAGCACCCCGAGCACTGAGCACCCAGCACACCGAGCACTCAGCACCCAGCACCCCGAGCACTGAGCACCCAGCACACCGAGCACTGAGCACCCAGCACCCCGAGCACCGAGCACCATGAGTACTAAGCACCGAGCACCCTGAGCACTGAGCACCCAGCACCCTGAGCACTGAGCACCCAGCACCCTGAGTACTGAGCCCCCAGCACCCCGAGCACTGAGCACCCAGCACCGTGAGTACTGAGCACCCAGCACCCTGAGCACTGAGCACCGAGCACCCTGAGCACTGAGCACCCAGCACCCTGAGGACTGAGTACCCAGCACCCCGAGCACTGAGCACCCAGCACCCTGAACACTGAGCTCCCTGATTACTGAGCACTGAGCACCCTGAGTACTGAGCACCCAGCACCCTGAGTATTGAGCACCCAGCAACCTGAGCACTGAGCACCGAGCACCCTGAGCACAGAGCACCCAGCACCCTGAGCACTGAGCACCCAGCACCCTGAGCACTGAGCACCCTGAGTACTGAGCACAGAGCACCCTGAGTACTGAGCACCCAGCACCCTGCTTATTGAGCACCCAGCAACCTGAGCACTGAGCACCAAGCACCCTGAGCACTGAGCACCAAGCACCCTGAGTACTGAGCACCCTGAGTACTGAGCACACAGCACCGTGAGCACTGAGCACCCAGCACCCCGAGCACTGAGCACCCAGCACCCTGAGCACTGAGCACCCTGAGTACTGAGCACTGAACACCCTGAGTACTGAGCACCCAGCACCCTGAGTACTGAGCACCCAGCACCCTGAGCAATGAGCACCCGGAGTACTGAGCACCCAGCACCCTGAGTACTAAGCACCGAGCACCCTGAGTACTGAGCACCCAGTACCCTGAGCACTGAACACACAGCACCCTGAGTACTGAGCACCCTGAGCATTGAGCACCCAGCACCCTGAGCACTGAGGACCCAGCACCCTGAGTACTGAGCACCCAGCACCCCGAGCACTGAGCACCCAGCACCCCGAGCACTGAGCACCCAGCACACCGAGCACTCAGCACCCAGCACCCCGAGCACTGAGCACCCAGCACACCGATCACTGAGCACCCAGCACCCCGAGCACCGAGCACCATGAGTACTAAGCACCGAGCACCCTGAGCACTGAGCACCCAGCACCCTGAGCACTGAGCACCCAGCACCCTGAGTACTGAGCCCCCAGCACCCCGAGCACTGAGCACCCAGCACCGTGAGTACTGAGCACCCAGCACCCTGAGCACTGAGCACCGAGCACCCTGAGCACTGAGCACCCAGCACCCTGAGGACTGAGTACCCAGCACCCCGAGCACTGAGCACCCAGCACCCTGAACACTGAGCTCCCTGATTACTGAGCACTGAGCACCCTGAGTACTGAGCACCCAGCACCCTGAGTATTGAGCACCCAGCAACCTGAGCACTGAGCACCGAGCACCCTGAGCACAGAGCACCCAGCACCCTGAGCACTGAGCACCCAGCACCCTGAGCACTGAGCACCCTGAGTACTGAGCACAGAGCACCCTGAGTACTGAGCACCCAGCACCCTGAGTATTGAGCACCCAGCAACCTGAGCACTGAGCACCAAGCACCCTGAGCACTGAGCACCAAGCACCCTGAGTACTGAGCACCCTGAGTACTGAGCACACAGCACCGTGAGCACTGAGCACCCAGCACCCCGAGCACTGAGCACCCAGCACCCTGAGCACTGAGCACCCTGAGTACTGAGCACTGAACACCCTGAGTACTGAGCACCCAGCACCCTGAGTACTGAGCACCCAGCACCCTGAGCAATGAGCACCCGGAGTACTGAGCACCCAGCACCCTGAGTACTAAGCACCGAGCACCCTGAGTACTGAGCACCCAGTACCCTGAGCACTGAACACACAGCACCCTGAGTACTGAGCACCCTGAGCATTGAGCACCCAGCACCCTGAGCACTGAGGACCCAGCACCCTGAGTACTGAGCACCCAGCACCCCGAGCACTGAGCACCCAGCACCCTGAGCACTGAGCACCCAGCACACCGAGCACTCAGCACCCAGCACCCCGAGCACTGAGCACCCAGCACACCGAGCACTGAGCACCCAGCACCCCGAGCACCGAGCACCATGAGTACTAAGCACCGAGCACCCTGAGCACTGAGCACCCAGCACCCTGAGCACTGAGCACCCAGCACCCTGAGTACTGAGCCCCCAGCACCCCGAGCACTGAGCACCCAGCACCGTGAGTACTGAGCACCCAGCACCCTGAGCACTGAGCACCGAGCACCCTGAGCACTGAGCACCCAGCACCCTGAGGACTGAGTACCCAGCACCCCGAGCACTGAGCACCCAGCACCCTGAACACTGAGCTCCCTGATTACTGAGCACTGAGCACCCTGAGCACTGAGCACCGAGCACCCCGAGCACTGAGCACCCAGCACCCTGAGTACTGAGCACCCAGCAAAAAGTGTACTGAGCAGCGAGCACCCTGAGCACTGAGCACCCAGCACCCTGAGTAATGAGCACCCAGCACCCCGAGTACTGAGCACCCAGCACCCCGAGCACTGAGCACCCAGCACCCTGAGTACTGAGCACCCAGCACCCTGAGCACTGAGCACAAAGCACACTGAGTACTGAGCACCCTGAGTACTGAGCATAGAGGACCCTGAGCACTGAGCACCCAGCACCCTGAGCACTGAGCACCCAGCACACCGAGAATGAGCACCCATCACTCTGAGTACTGAGAACCGAGCACCCTGAGTACTGAGCACGCAGCACGCTGAGCACTGAGCACCCAGCACCCCGAGTACTGAGCACCCAGCACCCCGAGCACTGAGCACCCAGCACCACGAGAATGAGCAGCCAGCACCCTGAGTACTGAGCACCCAGCACCCTGAGTACTGAGCACCCTGAGTACTGTGCACCGATCACCCTGAGCACTGAGCACCCAGCACCCTGAGTACTGAGCACCGAGCACCCTGAGCACTGAGCACCCAGCACCCTGAGTACTGAGCACCGAGCACCCCGAGCACTGAGCACCCAGCGCCCCGAGCACTGAGCACCCAGCACCCCGAGCACTGAGCACCCAGCACCCGTAGCACTGAGGACCCAGCACCCCGAGCAATGAGCACCCAGCACCCTGAGTACTGAGCACCCAGCACCCCGAGTACTGAGCACCCAGCAACCTGAGCACCGAGCACCCAGCACCCCGAGCACTGAGCACCCAGCAGCCTGAGCACTGAGCACCCAGCACTCTGAGTACTGAGCACTGAGCTCCCCGAGTACTGAGCACCCACCACCCCGAGCACTGAGCACCGAGGACACCGAGCACTGAGCACCCAGCACCCCGAGCACTGAGCACCCAGCACCCTGAGCACTGAGCACCCAGCACCCTGAGCACTGAGCACCCAGCACCCCGAGCACTAAGCACCCAGCAACCCGAGCACTGAGCACCCAGCACCCCGAGCACTGAGCACACAGCACCCTGAGTACTGATCACCCAGCACCCTGAGTACTCAGTACCCAGCACCCTGAGCACTGAGCAACCAGCACCCTGAGTACTGAGCACCCTTCACCCCAAGCACTGAGCACCCTGAGAACTGAGCACCCAGCACCCCAAGCACTGAGAACCCTGAGTACTGAGCACCCAGCACCCTGATTAATGAGCACCCAGCACCCCGAGAACTGAGCACCCAGCACCCTGAGTATTGAGCACCGAGCACCCTGAGTACTGAGCACCCAGCACCCTGAGTACTGAGCACCCAGTGTACTGAGCACAGAGCACCCAGCACCCTGAGTACTGAGCACCCAGCACCCTGAGCACTGAGCACCCAGCACCCTGAGTACTGAGCACCGAGCACCCTGAGTACTGAGCAACCAGCACCCCGAGCACTGAGCACCCAGCACCCCGAGCACTGAGCACCCAGCACCCTGAGCACTGAGCACCCTGAGTACTGAGCACAGAGCACCCTGAGTACTGAGCACCCAGCACCCTGAGTATTGAGCACCCAGCAACCTGAGCACTGAGCACCAAGCACCCTGAGCACTGAGCACCAAGCACCCTGAGTACTGAGCACCCTGAGTACTGAGCACACAGCACCGTGAGCACTGAGCACCCAGCACCCCGAGCACTGAGCACCCAGCACCCTGAGCACT
Organism: Microtus oregoni; assembly: GCF_018167655.1. NCBI lineage: Eukaryota > Metazoa > Chordata > Mammalia > Rodentia > Cricetidae > Microtus > Microtus oregoni. Next base: position 1,541,384 of record NW_024544606.1, read on the forward strand.
GAGCACCCTGAGTACTGAGCACTGAACACCCTGAGTACTGAGCACCCAGCACCCTGAGTACTGAGCACCCAGCACCCTGAGCAATGAGCACCCGGAGTACTGAGCACCCAGCACCCTGAGTACTAAGCACCGAGCACCCTGAGTACTGAGCACCCAGTACCCTGAGCACTGAACACACAGCACCCTGAGTACTGAGCACCCTGAGCATTGAGCACCCAGCACCCTGAGCACTGAGGACCCAGCACCCTGAGTACTGAGCACCCAGCACCCTGAGCACTGAGCACCCAGCACCCTGAGTACTGAGCACCCAGCACCCTGAGCACTGAGCACTCTGAGTAATGAGCACTGAGCACCCAGCACCCCGAGCACTGAGCACTCAGCACCCTGTGTACTGAGCACTGAGTACCCAGCACCCCGAGCACTGAGCACCCAGCACCCTGAGCACTGAGCACCCTGAGTACTGAGCACCCAGCACCCTGAGCACTGAGCACCCAGCACCCTGAGCACTGAGCACCCAGCACCCAGAGCACTGAGCACCCTGAGTACTGAGCACTGAGCACCCTGATCACTGAGCACCGAGCACCCTGAGTGCTGAGCACTGAGCACCCTGACCACTGAGCACCCAGCACCCTGAGTACTGAGCACCCAGCACCCTGAGCACTGAGGACCGAGCACCCTGAGTACTAAGCACAAAGCACCCTGAGTACTGAGCACCCAGCACCCTGAGCACTGAGCACCCAGCACACTGAGTACTGAGCACTGAGCACCCTGAGTACTGAGCACCGAGCACCCTGAGCACTGAGCACCCAGCACGCTGAGTACTGAGCACTGAGCACCCTGATTAATGAGCACCCGGCACCCCGAGAACTGAGCACCCAGCACCCTGAGTATTGAGCACCGAGCACCCTGAGTACTGAGCACCCAGCACCCTGAGTACTGAGCACCCAGTGTACTGAGCACCGAGCACCCAGCTTCCTGAGTACTGAGCACCCAGCACCCTGAGCACTGAGCACCCAGCACCCTGAGTACTGAGCACCGAGCACCCTGAGTACTGAGCACCCAGCACCCCGAGCACTGAGCACCCAGCACCCCGAGCACTGAGCACCCAGCACACCGAGCACTCAGCACCCAGCACCCCGAGCACTGAGCACCCAGCACACCGAGCACTGAGCACCCAGCACCCCGAGCACCGAGCACCATGAGTACTAAGCACCGAGCACCCTGAGCACTGAGCACCCAGCACCCTGAGCACTGAGCACCCAGCACCCTGAGTACTGAGCCCCCAGCACCCCGAGCACTGAGCACCCAGCACCGTGAGTACTGAGCACCCAGCACCCTGAGCACTGAGCACCGAGCACCCTGAGCACTGAGCACCCAGCACCCTGAGGACTGAGTACCCAGCACCCCGAGCACTGAGCACCCAGCACCCTGAACACTGAGCTCCCTGATTACTGAGCACTGAGCACCCTGAGTACTGAGCACCCAGCACCCTGAGTATTGAGCACCCAGCAACCTGAGCACTGAGCACCGAGCACCCTGAGCACAGAGCACCCAGCACCCTGAGCACTGAGCACCCAGCACCCTGAGCACTGAGCACCCTGAGTACTGAGCACAGAGCACCCTGAGTACTGAGCACCCAGCACCCTGAGTATTGAGCAGCCAGCAACCTGAGCACTGAGCACCAAGCACCCTGAGCACTGAGCACCAAGCACCCTGAGTACTGAGCACCCTGAGTACTGAGCACACAGCACCGTGAGCACTGAGCACCCAGCACCCCGAGCACTGAGCACCCAGCACCCTGAGCACTGAGCACCCTGAGTACTGAGCACTGAACACCCTGAGTACTGAGCACCCAGCACCCTGAGTACTGAGCACCCAGCACCCTGAGCAATGAGCACCCGGAGTACTGAGCACCCAGCACCCTGAGTACTAAGCACCGAGCACCCTGAGTACTGAGCACCCAGTACCCTGAGCACTGAACACACAGCACCCTGAGTACTGAGCACCCTGAGCATTGAGCACCCAGCACCCTGAGCACTGAGGACCCAGCACCCTGAGTACTGAGCACCCAGCACCCCGAGCACTGAGCACCCAGCACCCCGAGCACTGAGCACCCAGCACACCGAGCACTCAGCACCCAGCACCCCGAGCACTGAGCACCCAGCACACCGATCACTGAGCACCCAGCACCCCGAGCACCGAGCACCATGAGTACTAAGCACCGAGCACCCTGAGCACTGAGCACCCAGCACCCTGAGCACTGAGCACCCAGCACCCTGAGTACTGAGCCCCCAGCACCCCGAGCACTGAGCACCCAGCACCGTGAGTACTGAGCACCCAGCACCCTGAGCACTGAGCACCGAGCACCCTGAGCACTGAGCACCCAGCACCCTGAGGACTGAGTACCCAGCACCCCGAGCACTGAGCACCCAGCACCCTGAACACTGAGCTCCCTGATTACTGAGCACTGAGCACCCTGAGTACTGAGCACCCAGCACCCTGAGTATTGAGCACCCAGCAACCTGAGCACTGAGCACCGAGCACCCTGAGCACAGAGCACCCAGCACCCTGAGCACAGAGCACCCAGCACCCTGAGCACTGAGCACCCTGAGTACTGAGCACAGAGCACCCTGAGTACTGAGCACCCAGCACCCTGAGTATTGAGCACCCAGCAACCTGAGCACTGAGCACCAAGCACCCTGAGCACTGAGCACCAAGCACCCTGAGTACTGAGCACCCTGAGTACTGAGCACACAGCACCGTGAGCACTGAGCACCCAGCACCCCGAGCACTGAGCACCCAGCACCCTGAGCACTGAGCACCCTGAGTACTGAGCACTGAACACCCTGAGTACTGAGCACCCAGCACCCTGAGTACTGAGCACCCAGCACCCTGAGCAATGAGCACCCGGAGTACTGAGCACCCAGCACCCTGAGTACTAAGCACCGAGCACCCTGAGTACTGAGCACCCAGTACCCTGAGCACTGAACACACAGCACCCTGAGTACTGAGCACCCTGAGCATTGAGCACCCAGCACCCTGAGCACTGAGGACCCAGCACCCTGAGTACTGAGCACCCAGCACCCCGAGCACTGAGCACCCAGCACCCTGAGCACTGAGCACCCAGCACACCGAGCACTCAGCACCCAGCACCCCGAGCACTGAGCACCCAGCACACCGAGCACTGAGCACCCAGCACCCCGAGCACCGAGCACCATGAGTACTAAGCACCGAGCACCCTGAGCACTGAGCACCCAGCACCCTGAGCACTGAGCACCCAGCACCCTGAGTACTGAGCCCCCAGCACCCCGAGCACTGAGCACCCAGCACCGTGAGTACTGAGCACCCAGCACCCTGAGCACTGAGCACCGAGCACCCTGAGCACTGAGCACCCAGCACCCTGAGGACTGAGTACCCAGCACCCCGAGCACTGAGCACCCAGCACCCTGAACACTGAGCTCCCTGATTACTGAGCACTGAGCACCCTGAGCACTGAGCACCGAGCACCCCGAGCACTGAGAACCCAGCACCCTGAGTACTGAGCACCCAGCAAAAAGTGTACTGAGCAGCGAGCACCCTGAGCACTGAGCACCCAGCACCCTGAGTAATGAGCACCCAGCACCCCGAGTACTGAGCACCCAGCACCCCGAGCACTGAGCACCCAGCACCCTGAGTACTGAGCACCCAGCACCCTGAGCACTGAGCACAAAGCACACTGAGTACTGAGCACCCTGAGTACTGAGCATAGAGGAACCTGAGCACTGAGCACCCAGCACCCTGAGCACTGAGCACCCAGCACACCGAGAATGAGCACCCATCACTCTGAGTACTGAGAACCGAGCACCCTGAGTACTGAGCACGCAGCACGCTGAGCACTGAGCACCCAGCACCCCGAGTACTGAGCACCCAGCACCCCGAGCACTGAGCACCCAGCACCACGAGAATGAGCAGCCAGCACCCTGAGTACTGAGCACCCAGCACCCTGAGTACTGAGCACCCTGAGTACTGTGCACCGATCACCCTGAGCACTGAGCACCCAGCACCCTGAGTACTGAGCACCGAGCACCCTGAGCACTGAGCACCCAGCACCCTGAGTACTGAGCACCGAGCACCCCGAGCACTGAGCACCCAGCGCCCCGAGCACTGAGCACCCAGCACCCCGAGCACTGAGCACCCAGCACCCGTAGCACTGAGGACCCAGCACCCCGAGCAATGAGCACCCAGCACCCTGAGTACTGAGCACCCAGCACCCCGAGTACTGAGCACCCAGCAACCTGAGCACCGAGCACCCAGCACCCCGAGCACTGAGCACCCAGCACCCTGAGCACTGAGCACCCAGCACTCTGAGTACTGAGCACTGAGCTCCCCGAGTACTGAGCACCCACCACCCCGAGCACTGAGCACCGAGGACACCGAGCACTGAGCACCCAGCACCCCGAGCACTGAGCACCCAGCACCCTGAGCACTGAGCACCCAGCACCCTGAGCACTGAGCACCCAGCACCCCGAGCACTAAGCACCCAGCAACCCGAGCACTGAGCACCCAGCACCCCGAGCACTGAGCACACAGCACCCTGAGTACTGATCACCCAGCACCCTGAGTACTCAGCACCCAGCACCCTGAGCACTGAGCAACCAGCACCCCAAGCACTGAGAACCCTGAGTACTGAGCACCCAGCACCCTGATTAATGAGCACCCAGCACCCCGAGAACTGAGCACCCAGCACCCTGAGTATTGAGCACCGAGCACCCTGAGTACTGAGCACCCAGCACCCTGAGTACTGAGCACCCAGTGTACTGAGCACAGAGCACCCAGCACCCTGAGTACTGAGCACCCAGCACCCTGAGCACTGAGCACCCAGCACCCTGAGTACTGAGCACCGAGCACCCTGAGTACTGAGCAACCAGCACCCCGAGCACTGAGCACCCAGCACCCCGAGCACTGAGCACCCAGCACCCTGAGCACTGAGCACCCTGAGTACTGAGCACAGAGCACCCTGAGTACTGAGCACCCAGCACCCTGAGTATTGAGCACCCAGCAACCTGAGCACTGAGCACCAAGCACCCTGAGCACTGAGCACCAAGCACCCTGAGTACTGAGCACCCTGAGTACTGAGCACACAGCACCGTGAGCACTGAGCACCCAGCACCCCGAGCACTGAGCACCCAGCACCCTGAGCACTGAGCACCCTGAATACTGAGCACTGAACACCCTGAGTACTGAGCACCCAGCACCCTGAGTACTGAGCACCCAGCACCCTGAGCAATGAGCACCCGGAGTACTGAGCACCCAGCACCCTGAGTACTAAGCACCGAGCACCCTGAGTACTGAGCACCCAGTACCCTGAGCACTGAACACACAGCACCCTGAGTACTGAGCACCCTGAGCATTGAGCACCCAGCACCCTGAGCACTGAGGACCCAGCACCCTGAGTACTGAGCACCCAGCACCCTGAGCACTGAGCACCCAGCACCCTGAGTACTGAGCACCCAGCACCCTGAGCACTGAGCACTCTGAGTAATGAGCACTGAGCACCCAGCACCCCGAGCACTGAGCACTCAGCACCCTGTGTACTGAGCACTGAGTACCCAGCACCCCGAGCACTGAGCACCCAGCACCCTGAGCACTGAGCACCCTGAGTACTGAGCACCCAGCACCCTGAGCACTGAGCACCCAGCACCCTGAGCACTGAGCACCCAGCACCCAGAGCACTGAGCACCCTGAGTACTGAGCACTGAGCACCCTGATCACTGAGCACCGAGCACCCTGAGTGCTGAGCACTGAGCACCCTGACCACTGAGCACCCAGCACCCTGAGTACTGAGCACCCAGCACCCTGAGCACTGAGGACCGAGCACCCTGAGTACTAAGCACAAAGCACCCTGAGTACTGAGCACCCAGCACCCTGAGCACTGAGCACCCAGCACACTGAGTACTGAGCACTGAGCACCCTGAGTACTGAGCACCGAGCACCCTGAGCACTGAGCACCCAGCACGCTGAGTACTGAGCACTGAGCACCCTGATTAATGAGCACCCGGCACCCCGAGAACTGAGCACCCAGCACCCTGAGTATTGAGCACCGAGCACCCTGAGTACTGAGCACCCAGCACCCTGAGTACTGAGCACCCAGTGTACTGAGCACCGAGCACCCAGCTTCCTGAGTACTGAGCACCCAGCACCCTGAGCACTGAGCACCCAGCACCCTGAGTACTGAGCACCGAGCACCCTGAGTACTGAGCACCCAGCACCCCGAGCACTGAGCACCCAGCACCCCGAGCACTGAGCACCCAGCACACCGAGCACTCAGCACCCAGCACCCCGAGCACTGAGCACCCAGCACACCGAGCACTGAGCACCCAGCACCCCGAGCACCGAGCACCATGAGTACTAAGCACCGAGCACCCTGAGCACTGAGCACCCAGCACCCTGAGCACTGAGCACCCAGCACCCTGAGTACTGAGCCCCCAGCACCCCGAGCACTGAGCACCCAGCACCGTGAGTACTGAGCACCCAGCACCCTGAGCACTGAGCACTGAGCACCCTGAGCACTGAGCACCCAGCACCCTGAGGACTGAGTACCCAGCACCCCGAGCACTGAGCACCCAGCACCCTGAACACTGAGCTCCCTGATTACTGAGCACTGAGCACCCTGAGTACTGAGCACCCAGCACCCTGAGTATTGAGCACCCAGCAACCTGAGCACTGAGCACCGAGCACCCTGAGCACAGAGCACCCAGCACCCTGAGCACTGAGCACCCAGCACCCTGAGCACTTAGCACCCTGAGGACTGAGCACCCAGCACCCTGAGTACTGAGCACCCAGCACCCTGAGTACTGAGCACCCAGCACCCCGAGCACTGAGCACCCAGCACCCTGAGCACTGAGAACTGAGCACCCAGCACCCCGAGCACTGAGCACCCAGCACCCTGAGCACCCAGCACCCTGAGCACTGAGCACCCTGAGCACTGTGCACCCTCAGCACTGAGCACTGAGCACCCAGCACCCTGAGTACTGAGCACCCAACACTCTGAGCACTGAGCACCCAGCACGCTGAGTACTGAGCACTGAGCACACAGCACCCTGAGTACTGAGCACCCAGCACCCCGAGCACTGAGCACCCAGCGCCCCGAGCACTGAGCACCCAGCACCCTGAGCACTGAGCACTGAGCACACTGAGCACTGAGCACCCAGCAACCCGAGTACTGAGCACTGAGAACCCTGAGTACTGAGCACCCAACACCCAGAGTACTGATCACCCAGCACCCTGAGAACTGAGCACCCAGCACCCTGAGTACTGAGCACCCAGCACCCTGAGTACTGAGCACCCAGCACCCTGAGCACTGAGCACTGAGCACCCAGCACCTTGAGCACTGAGCACTGACCACCCAGCACCCCGAGCACTGAGCACCCAGCACCCCGAGCACTGAGCACCCAGCGCCCTGAGCACTGAGCACCCAGCACACTGAGCACTGAGCACTGAGCAACCAGCCCCCTGAGTACTGAGCACCCAGCACCATGAGTACTGAGCACCCAGCACCCTGAGCACTGAGCACCCTGAGGACTGAGCACCCAGCACCCTGAGCACTGAGCACCCAGCACACTGAGTACTGAGCACCGATCACCCTGAGCACTGAGCACCCAGCACCCCGAGCACTGAGCAACCAGCACCCCGAGCACTGAGCACCCAGCACCCCGAGCACTGAGCACCCAGCACCCCGAGCACTGAGCACCCAGCACCCTGAGCACTGAAAACCCAGCACCCTGAGCACTGAGCACCCAGCACCCTGAGTACTGAGTACTCAGCACCCTGAGCACTGAGCACCCAGCACCCTGAGTAATGAGCACCAAGCACCCTGAGCACTGAGCACCCAGCACCCTGAGTACTGAGCTCCCTGAGTACTGAGCACCGATCACCCTGAGCACTGAGCACCCAGCACCCTGAGTACTGAGCACCCAGCACCCTGAGCACTGAGCACCCAGCACCCTGAGCACTGAGCACCCAGCACCCTGAGTACTGAGCACCCAGCACCCTGAGTACTGAGTACCCAGCACCCTGAGCACTGAGGACCCAGCACCCTGAGTACTGAGCACCGAGCACCCTGAGTACTGAGCACCCAGCACCCTGAGTACTGAGCACACAGCACCCTGAGCACTGAGCACCCAGCACCCTGAGTACTGAGCACCCAGCACCCTGAGTACTGAGCACCCAGCACCCAGAGCACTGAGCACCCAGCACCCCGAGCACGGAGCACCCAGGACCCCGAGCACTGAGTACTGAGCACCCAGCACCCTGAGTACTGAGCACCGAGCTAACCGAGCACTGAGCACCCTGAGTACTGAGCACCCAGCACCCCGATCACTGAGCACCCAGCACCCTGAGCACTGAGCACCCAGCACCCTGAGCACTGAGCTGCCAGCACCCTGAGTACTGAGCACCCAGCACGCTGAGTACTGAGCACCCAGCACCCTGAGCACTGAGCACCCAGCACCCTGAGTACTGAGCACTGAGCACCCAGCACCCCGAGCACTGAGCACCCAGCACCCTGTGTACTGAGCACTGAGCACCCTGAGTAGTAAGCACCCAGCACCCTGAGTACTGAGCACCCAGCACCCTGAGCACTGAGCACCGAGCACCCCGAGCACTGAGCACCTAGCACCCTGAGCACTCAGCACCCAGCACCCCGAGCACTGAGCACCCAGCACCCTGAGCACTGAGCACCCAGCACCATGAGCACGGAGATCCCCGAGTACTGAGCACCCAGCACCCTGAGCACTGAGCACCCAGCACCTTGAGTACTGAGCACCGAGCACCTCGAGCACTAAGCACCCAGCACCCTGAGTACTGAGCACCCAGCACCCTGAGCACTGAGCACCCAGAACCCTGAGCACTGAGCACCCAGCACCCTGAGCACGGAGCACCCAGCACCCTGAGTACTGAGCACCCAACACCCAGACTACTGAGCTCCCAGCACCCTGAGCACTGAGCACCCAGCACCCTGAGTACTGAGCACCCAGCACCCTGAGTACTGAACACCCAGCACCCTGAGCACTGAGCACTGAGCACCCTGAGCACTGAGTACTGAGCACTGAGCACCCTGAGCACTGAGCACCCAGCACCCCGAGTACTGAGCACCCAGCACCCCGAGCACTGAGCACCCAGCGCCCCGAGCACTGAGCACTCAGCACCCTGAGCACTGAGCACCCAGCACCCCGAGTACTGAGCACTGAGCACCCTGAGTACTGAGCACCAAGCACCCCGAGTACTGAGCACTGAGCACCCTGAGTACTGAGCACCCAGCACCCTGAGCACTGAGCACCCAGCACCCTGAGTACTGAGCACTGAAAACCCTGAGTACTGAGCACCGAGCACCCTGAGTACTGAGCACCCAGCACCCGGATCACTGAGCACGGAGCACCCCGAGGACTGAGCACCAAGCACCCTGAGCACTGAGCACCCAGCACCTTGAGTACTGAGCACCGAGCACAACGAGCACTGAGCACCCAGCACCCTGAGTACTGAGCACCCAGCACCCTGAGCACTGAGCACCCAGCTCCCTGAGCACTGAGCACGCAGCACCCCAAGCACGGAGCACCCAGCACCCTGAGTACTGAGCACAGAGCACACTGAGCACTGAGCACCCAGCACCCTGAGTACTGAGCACCCAGCACCCTGAGTACTGAGCAACCAGCACCCTGAGCACTGAGCACTGAGCACCCAGCACCCTGACCACTGAGCACTGAGCACCCAGCACCACAGCCCTGAGCACCCAGCACCCCGAGCACTGAGCACCCTGCACCCTGAGCACTGAGCACCCAGCACACTGAGTACAGAGCAACCAGCAACCTGAGTACTGAGCACCCAGCACCCTGAGTACTGAGCACTCAGCACCCTGAGTACTGAGCACCGAGCACAATGAGCAATGAGCACCCAGCACCCTGAGCACTGAGCACCCGGAGGACTGAGCACCCAGCACCCTGAGCACTGAGCACCCAGCACCCTGAGTACTGAGCACCCAGCACCCCGAGCACTGAGCACCCAGCACCCTGAGTACTGAGCACCCAGCACCCCGAGTACTGAGCACCCAGCACCCTGAGTACTGAGCACCCAGCACCCCGAGCACTGAGCACACAGCACCCTGAGTACTGAGCACCCTGAGTACTGAGAACTGAGCACAGATCATCCTGAGTACTGAGCACCCTGAGGACTGAGCACCCAGCACCCAGAGCAATGAGAACCCAGCACCCTGAGTACTGAGCACTGATCACCCTGAGCACTGAGCACCCAGCACCCCGAGCACTGAGCACCCAGCACCCCGAGCACTGAGCACCCAGCACCCTGAGCACTGAGCACCGAGCACCCTGAGTACTGAACACCCAGCACCCTGAGCACTCAGCACTGAGCACCCAGCACCCTGAGCACTGAGCACTGAGCACCCAGCACACCGAGCACTGAGCACCCAGCACCCTGAGCACCCAGCACCCTGAGCACTGAGCACCCTGAGCACTGAGCACCCTGAGCACTGAGCACTGAGCACCCAGCACCCTGAGTACTGAGCACCCAACACTCTGAGCACTGAGCACCCAGCACGCTGAGTACTGAGCACTGAGCACACAGCACCCTGAGTACTGAGCACCCAGCACCCCGAGCACTGAGCACCCAGCGCCCCGAGCACTGAGCACCCAGCACCCCGAGCACTGAGCACTGAGCACACTGAGCACTGAGCACCCAGCACACCGAGTACTGAGCACTGAGCACCCTGAGTACTGAGCACCCAGCACCCCGAGTACTGAGCACTGAGCACCCTGAGTACTGAGCACCCAGCACCCTGAGCACTGAGAACCCTGAGTACTGAGCACCGAGCACCCTGAGTACTGAGCACCCAGCCCCCTGAGCACTGAGCACCCAGCACCATGAGTACTGAGCACCCAGCACCCTGAGTACTGAGCACCGAGCACCCCGAGCACTGAGCACCCAGCACCCTGAGCACTGAGCACCCTGAGGACTGAGCACCCAGCACCCTGAGCACCGAGCACCCCGAGCACTGAGCACCCAGCACCCTGAGCACTGAGCACCCTGAGCACTGAGCACCCAGCACCCCGAGCACTGAGCACCCAGCACCCTGAGTACTGAGCACCCAGCACCCTGAGCACTGAGCACCCAGCACCCTGAGTACTGAGCACCCTGAGTACTGAGCACCGATCACCCTGAGCACTGAGCACCCAGCACCCTGAGTACTGAGCACCCAGCACCCTGAGCACTGAGCACCCAGCACCCTGAGTACTGAGCACCCAGAACCCTGAGTACTGAGTACAAAGCACCCTGAGCACTGAGCACCCAGCACCCTGAGTACTGAGCACCGAGCACACTAAGTACTGAGCACCAAGCATCCTGAGTACTGAGCACCCAGCACCCTGAGCACTGAGCACCCAGCACCCTGAGTACTGAGCACCCAGCACCCTGAGTACTGAGCACCCAGCACCCTGAGTACTGAGCACCCAGCACCCTGAGTACTGAGCACCCAGCACCCCGAGCACTGAGCACCCAGCACCCTGAGTACTGAGCACCCAGCACCCTGAGCACTGAGCACCCAGCACCCTGAGTACTGAGCACCCTGAGTACTGAGCACCGATCACCCTGAGCACTGAGCACCCAGCACCCTGAGTACTGAGCACCCAGCACCCTGAGCACTGAGCACCCAGCACCCTGAGTACTGAGCACCCAGAACCCTGAGTACTGAGTACAAAGCACCCTGAGCACTGAGCACCCAGCACCCTGAGTACTGAGCACCGAGCACACTAAGTACTGAGCACCAAGCATCCTGAGTACTGAGCACCCAGCACCCTGAGCACTGAGCACCCAGCACCCTGAGTACTGAGCACCCAGCACCCTGAGTACTGAGCACCCAGCACCCAGAGTACTGAGCACCCAGCACCCTGAGTACTGAGCACCCAGCACCCTGAGGACTGAGCACCGAGCACCCCAAGCACTGAGCAACCAGCACCCTGAGTACTGAGCACTGATCACCCTGAGTACTGAGCACCGAACACCCTGAGTACTGAGCACACAGCACCCTGAGGACTGAGCACCCAGCACCCTGAACAATGAGCACCCAGCACCCTGAGTACTGTGCCCCCAGCACCCTGAGTACTGAGCACCCAGCACCCTGAGCACTGAGCACCCAGCACCCCGAGCACTGAGCACCCAGCACCCTGAGCACTGAGCACCCAGCACCCCGAGCACTGAGCACCCAGCACCCTGAGCACTGAGCACCCAGCACCCTGAGCACTGAGCACCCAGCACCCTGAGTACTGAGTACTCAGCACCCTGAGCACTGAGCACCCAGCACCCTGAGTACTGATCACCGAGCACCCCGAGCACTGAGCACCCAGCACCCTGAGTACTGAGCACCCAGCACCCTGAGTACTGAGCACCCAGCACTCTGAGTACTGAGCACCCAGCACCCTGAGCACTGAGCACAAAGCACGCTGAGTACTGAGCACTGAGCACCCTTAGTACTGAGCACCGAGGACCCTGAGCACTGAGCACCCAGCACGCTGAGTACTGAGCACTGAGCACAATGAGTACTGAGCACCTAGCACCCTGAGTACTGAGCACCCAGCACACTGAGCACTGAGCAGCCAGCACCCTCAGCACTGAGCACCCAGCACCCCGAGCACTGAGCACCCAGCACCCTGAGCACTGAGCACCCAGCACCCCGAGTACTGAGCACCCAGCACCCCGAGTACTGAGCACCGAGCACCCCGAGCACTGAGCACCCAGCACCCTGAGTACTGAGCACCCAGTACCCTGAGTACTGAGCACCCCGAGTACTGAGCACCCAGCACCCCGAGCACTGAGCACCCAGCACCCTGAGAACTGAGAACCGAGCACCCTGAGTACTGAGCACCCAGCACCCTGAGTACTGAGCCCCCAGCACCCTGAGTACTGAGCAGCCGGCACCCCGAGCACTGAGCACCCAGCACCCCGAGAATGAGCACCCAGCACCCTGAGTACTGAGCACCCAGCACCCCGAGCACGGAGCACTCAGGACCCCGAGCACTGAGTACTGAACACCCAGCACCCGGTGTACTGAGCACCGAGCTCCCCGAGCACTGAGCACCCAGCACCCTGAGCACTGAGCACCCAGCACCCTGAGCACTGAGCACCCAGCACCCTGAGTACTGAGCACCCAGCACGCTGAGTACTGAGCACTCAGCACCCTGAGAACTGAGCACCCAGCACCCTGAGTACTGAGCACTGAGCACCCAGCACCCCGAGCACTGAGCACCCAGCACCCTGTGTACTGAGCACTGAGAACCCTGATTACTAAGCACCTAGCACCCTGAGTACTGAGCACCCAGGACCCTGAGCACTGAGCACCGAGCACCCCGAGCACTGAGCACCCAGCACCCTGAGCACTCAGAACCCATCACCCCGATCACTGAGCACCCAGCACCCTGAGCACTGAGCACCCAGCACCCTGAGCACTGAGCACCCAGCACCCAGAGCACTGAGCACCCAGCACCCTGAGCGCTGAGCACCCAGCACCCTGAGTACTGAGCACCCAGCACCCTGAGTACTGAGCACCCTGAGTACTGAGCACCGATCACCCTGAGCACTGAGCACCCAGCACACTGAGTACTGAGCACCCAGCACCCTGAGCACTGAGCACCCAGCACCCTGAGCATTGAGCACCCAGCACCCTGAGTACTGAGCACCCAGAACCCTGAGTACTGAGTACAAAGCACCCTGAGCACTGAGCACCCAGCACCCTGAGTACTGAGCACGGAGCACCCTGAGTACTGAGCACCCAGCACCCTGAGTACTGAGCACCCAGCACCCTGAGCACTGAGCACCCAGCACCCTGAGTACTGAGCACCCAGCACACTGAGTACTGAGCACTGATCACCCTGAGCTCTGAGCACCCAGCACCCCGAGCACTGAGCACCCAGCACCCTGAGTACTGAGCACCTAGCACCCTGAGCACTGAGCACCGAGCACCCTGAGTACTGAACACCCAGCAACCTGAGCACTGAGCACTGAGCACCGAGCACCCTGAGCACTGATCACTGAGCACCCAGCACCCCGAGCACTGAGCACCCAGCACCCTGAGCACCCAGCACCCAGAGCACTGAGCACCCTGAGCACTGAGCACCCTGAGCACTGAGCACTGAGCACCCAGCACCCTGAGTACTGAGCACCCAACACTCTGAGCACTGAGCACCCAGCACGCTGAGTACTGAGCACTGAGCACACAGCACCCTGAGCACTGAGCACCCAGCACCCTGAGCACTGAGCACTGAGCACCCAGCATCCCGAGCACTGAGCACCAGGCACCCTGAGCACCCAGCACCCTGAGCACTGAGCACCCTGAGTACTGAGCACCCAGCACCCTGAGCACTGAGCACACAGCACCCTGAGTACTGAGCACCCTGAGTACTGAGCACCGATCACCCTGAGCACTGAGCACCCAGCACCCTGAGTACTGAGCTCACAGCACGCTGAGCACTGAGCACCCAGCACCCTGAGCACTGAACACCCAGCACCCTGAGTACTGAGCACCCAGCACCCTGAGTACTGATCACCGAGCTCCCCGAGCACTGAGCACCCAGCACCCTGAGCACTGAGCACCCAGCACCCTGAGCACTGAACACCCAGCACCCTGAGTACTGAGCACCCAGCACCCTGAGTACTGATCACCGAGCACCCCGAGCACTGAGCACCCAGCACCCTGAGTACTGAGCACCCAGCACCCTGAATACTGAGCACCCAGCACCCTGAGTACTGAGCACTCAGCACCCTGAGCACTGAGCACCCAGCACCCTGAGTACTGAGCACTGAGCACCCAGCACCCCGAGCACTGAGCACCCAGCACCCTGTGTACTGAGCACTGAGCACCCTGATTACTAAGCACCCCGCACCCTGAGTACTGAGCACCCAGGACCCTAAGCACTGAGCACCGAGCACCCCGAGCACTGAGCACTCAGCACCCTGAGCGCTCAGCACCCATCACCCCGATCACTGAGCACCCAGCACCCTGAGCACTGAGCACCCAGCACTCTGAGCACTGAGCACCCAGCACCCAGAGCACTGAGCACCCAGCACCCTGAGCACTGAGCACCCAGCACCCTGAGTACTGAGCACCCAGCAACCTGAGTACTGAGCACCCAGCACCCTGAGTACTGAGCACCGAGCACCCTGAGTACTGAGCACCGAGCACCCTGAGTACTGAGCACCCAGCACCCTGAGCACTGAGCACCCAGCACCCTGAGTACTGAGCACCCAGCACCCTGAGTACTGAGCACCCAGCACCCCGAGCACTGAGCACCCAGAACCCTGAGTACTGAGCACCTAGCACCCTGAGCACTGAGCACCGAGCACCCTGAGTACTGAACACCCAGCACCCTGAGCACTGAGCACTGAGCACACAGCACCCTGAGCACTGAGAACTGAGCACCCAGCACCCCGAGCACTGAGCACCCAGCACCCTGAGCACCCAGGACCCTGAGCACTGAGCACCCTGAGCACTGAGCACCCTCAGCACTGAGCACTGAGCACCCAGCACCCTGAGTACTGAGCACCCAACACTCTGAGCACTGAGCACCCAGCACGCTGAGTACTGAGCACTGAGCACACAGCACCCTGAGTACAGAGCACCCAGCACCCCGAGCACTGAGCACCCAGCGCCCCGAGCGTTGAGAACCCAGCACCCTGAGCACTGAGCACTGAGCACACTGAGCACTGAGCACCCAGCACCCCGAGTACTGAGCACTGAGCACCCTGAGTACTGAGCACCCAACACCCCGAGTACTGATCACCCAGCACCCTGAGAACTGAGCACCCAGCACCCTGAGTACTGAGCACCCAGCACCCTGAGTACTGAGCACCCAGCACCCTGAGCACTGAGCACTGAGGACCCAGCACCTTGAGCACTGAGCACTGACCACCCAGCACCCCGAGCACTGAGCACCCAGCACCCCGAGCACTGAGCACCCAGCGCCCTGAGCACTGAGCACCCAGCACACTGAGCACTGACCACCCAGCACCCCGAGCACTGAGCACCCAGCACCCCGAGCACTGAGCACCCAGCACCCCGAGCACTGAGCACCCAGCACCCTGAGTACTGAGCACCCAGCACCCTGAGCACTGAGCACCCAGCACCCTGAGCACCCAGCACCCTGAGTACTGAGCACCCAGCACCCTGAGCACTGAGCACCCAGCACCCTGAGCACTGAGCACCCAGCTCCCTGAGTACTGAGCACCCAGCACCCTGAGTACTGAGTACCCAGCACCCTGAGCACTGAGGACCCAGCACCCTGAGTACTGAGCACCGAGCACCCTGAGTACTGAGCACCCAGCACCCTGAGTACTGAGCACACAGCACCCTGAGCACTGAGCACCCAGCACCCTGAGTACTGAGCACCCAGCACCCTGAGTACTGAGCACCCAGCACCCAGAGCACTGAGCACCCAGCACCCCGAGCATGGAGCACCCAGGACCCCGAGCACTGAGTACTGAGCACCCAGCACCCTGAGTACTGAGCACCGAGCTAACCGAGCACTGAGCACCCTGAGTACTGAGCACCCAGCACCCCGATCACTGAGCACCCAGCACCCTGAGCACTGAGCACCCAGCACCCTGAGCACTGAGCACCCAACACCCTGAGTACTGAGCACCCAGCACGCTGAGTACTGAGCACCCAGCACCCTGAGCACTGAGCACCCAGCACCCTGAGTACTGAGCACCCAGCACCCTGAGCACTCAGCACCCAGCACCCCGAGCACTGAGCACCAAGCACCATGAGCACGGAGAACCCCTAGTACTGAGCACCCAGCACCCTGAGCACTGAGCACCCAGCACCTTGAGTAGTGAGCACCGAGCACCTCGAGCACTAAGCACCCAGCACCCTGAGTACTGAACACCCAGCAACCTGAGCACTGAGCACTGAGCACCCAGCACCCTGAGCACTGAGCACTGAGCACCCAGCACCCCGAGCACTGAGCACCCAGCACCCTGAGCACCCAGCACCCAGAGCACTGAGCACCCTGAGCACTGAGCACCCTGAGCACTGAGCACTGAGCACCCAGCACCCTGAGTACTGAGCACCCAACACTCTGAGCACTGAGCACCCAGCACGCTGAGTACTGAGCACTGAGCACACAGCACCCAGAGCACTGAGCACCCAGCACCCTGAGCACTGAGCACTGAGCACCCAGCATCCCGAGCACTGAGCACCAGGCACCCTGAGCACCCAGCACCCTGAGCACTGAGCACCCTGAGTACTGAGCACCCAGCACCCTGAGCACTGAGCACACAGCACCCTGAGTACTGAGCACCCTGAGTACTGAGCACCGATCACCCTGAGCACTGAGCACCCAGCACCATGAGCACGGAGAACCCCTAGTACTGAGCACCCAGCACCCTGAGCACTGAGCACCCAGCACCTTGAGTACTGAGCACCGAGCACCTCGAGCACTAAGCACCCAGCACCCTGAGTACTGAACACCCAGCAACCTGAGCACTGAGCACTGAGCACCCAGCACCCTGAGCACTGAGCACTGAGCACCCAGCACCCCGAGCACTGAGCACCCAGCACCCTGAGCACCCAGCACCCAGAGCACTGAGCACCCTGAGCACTGAGCACCCTGAGCACTGAGCACTGAGCACCCAGCACCCTGAGTACTGAGCACCCAACACTCTGAGCACTGAGCACCCAGCACGCTGAGTACTGAGCACTGAGCACACAGCACCCTGAGCACTGAGCACCCAGCACCCTGAGCACTGAGCACTGAGCACCCAGCATCCCGAGCACTGAGCACCACGCACCCTGAGCACCCAGCACCCTGAGCACTGAGCACCCTGAGTACTGAGCACCCAGCACCCTGAGCACTGAGCACACAGCACCCTGAGTACTGAGCACCCTGAGTACTGAGCACCGATCACCCTGAGCACTGAGCACCCAGCACCCTGAGTACTGAGCACACAGCACCCTGAGCACTGAGCACCCAGCACCCTGAGCACTGAGCACCCAGCACCCTGAGTACTGAGCACCCAGAACCCTGAGTACTGAGTACAAAGCACCCTGAGCACTGAGCACCCAGCACCCTGAGTACTGAGCACCGAGCACCCTGTGTACTGAGCACCCAGCACCCTGAGTACTGAGCACCCAGCACCCTGAGCACTGAGCACCCAGCACCCTGAGTACTGAGCACCCAGCACCCTGAGTACTGAGCACCCAGCACCCTGAGTAAGGAGCACCCAGCACCCTGAGTACTGAGCACCCAGCACCGTGAGTACTGAGCACCGAGCACCCCGAGCACTGAGCAACCAGCACCCTGAGTACTGAGCACGGAGCACCCTGAGTACTAAGCACCGAACACCCTGAGTACTGAGCACCCAGCACCCTGAGGACTGAGCACCCAGCACCCTGAGCACTGAGCACCCAGCACCCTGAGTAATGAGCACCCAGCACCCTGAGTACTGAGCACCCAGCACCCTGAGCACTGAGCACCCAGCACCCCGAGCACTGAGCACCCAGCACCCTGAGTACTGAGTACTCAGCACCCTGAGCACAGAGCACCCAGCACCCTGAGTACTGATCACCGAGCACCCCGAGCACTGAGCACCCAGCACCCTGAGCACAGAGCACCCAGCACCCTGAGTAATGAGCACCCAGCACCCTGAGTACTGATCACCGAGCACCCCGAGCACTGAGCACCCAGCACCCTGAGTACTGAGCACCCAGCACCCTGAATACTGAGCACCCAGCACCCTGAGTACTGAGCACCCAGCACCCTGAGCACTGAGCACAAAGCACGCTGAGTACTGAGCACTGAACACCGTGAGTACTGAGCACCGAGGACCCTGAGCACTGAGCACCCAGCACGCTGAGTACTGAGCACTGAGCACCCTGAGTACTGAGCACCTAGCACCCTGAGTACTGAGCACCCAGCACCCTGAGCACTGAGCAGCCAGCACCCTCAGCACTGAGCACCCAGCACTCCGAGCACTGAGCACCCAGCACCCTGAGCACTGAGCACCCAGCACCCCGAGTACTGAGCACCGAGCACCCCGAGCTCTGAGCACCCAGCACACTGAGTACTGAGCACCCAGTACCCTGAGTACTGAGCACCCCGAGTACTGAGCACCCAGCACCCCGAGCACTGAGCACCCAGCACCCTGAGTACTGAGAACAGATCACCCCGAGCTCGGAGCACCCAGGACCCCGAGCACTGAGTACTGAGCAGCCAGCACCCTGAGCACTGAGCACCCAGCACCCTGAGCACTGAACACCCAGCACCCTGAGTACTGAGCACCCAGCATCCTGAGTACTGATCACCGAGCACCCCGAGCACTGAGCACCCAGCACCCTGAGTACTGAGCACCAAGCACCCTGAATACTGAGCACCCAGCACCCTGAGTACTGAGCACTCAGCACCCTGAGCACTGAGCACCCAGCACCCTGAGTACTGAGCACTGAGCACCCAGCACCCCGAGCACTGAGCACCCAGCACCCTGTGTACTGAGCACTGAGCACCCTGATTACTAAGCACCCAGCACCCTGAGTACTGAGCACCCAGGACCCTAAGCACTGAGCACCGAGCACCCCGAGCACTGAGCACTCAGCACCCTGAGCACTCAGCACCCATCACCCCGATCACTGAGCACCCAGCACCCTGAGCACTGAGCACCCAGCACTCTGAGCACTGAGCACCCAGCACCCAGAGCACTGAGCACCCAGCACCCTGAGCACTGAGCACCCAGCACCCTGAGTACTGAGCACCCAGCACCTTGAGTACTGAGCACCCAGCACCCTGAGTACTGAGCACCGAGCACCCTGAGTACTGAGCACCGAGCACCCTGAGTACTGAGCACCCAGCACCCTGAGCACTGAGCACCCAGCACCCTGAGTACTGAGCACCCAGCACCCTGAGTACTGAGCACCCAGCACCCCGAGCACTGAGCACCCAGAACCCTGAGTACTGAGCACCTAGCACCCTGAGCACTGAGCACTGAGCACCCTGAGTACTGAACACCCAGCACCCTGAGCACTGAGCACTGAGCACACAGCACCCTGAGCACTGAGAACTGAGCACCCAGCACCCCGAGCACTGAGCACCCAGCACCCTGAGCACCCAGCACCCTGAGCACTGAGCACCCTGAGCACTGAGCACCCTCAGCACTGAGCACTGAGCACCCAGCACCCTGAGTACTGAGCACCTAACACTCTGAGCACTGAGCACCCAGCACGCTGAGTACTGAGCACTGAGCACACAGCACCCTGAGTACAGAGCACCCAGCACCCCGAGCACTGAGCACCCAGCGCCCCGAGCGTTGAGAACCCAGCACCCTGAGCACTGAGCACTGAGCACACTGAGCACTGAGCACCCAGCACCCCGAGTACTGAGCACTGAGCACCCTGAGTACTGAGCACCCAACACCCCGAGTACTGATCACCCAGCACCCTGAGAACTGAGCACCCAGCACCCTGAGTACTGAGCACCCAGCACCCTGAGTACTGAGCACCCAGCACCCTGAGCACTGAGCACTGAGCACCCAGCACCTTGAGCACTGAGCACTGACCACCCAGCACCCCGAGCACTGAGCACCCAGCACCCCGAGCACTGAGCACCCAGCGCCCTGAGCACTGAGCACCCAGCACACTGAGCACTGAGCACCCAGCCCCCTGAGTACTGAGCACCCAGCACCATGAGTACTGAGCACCCAGCACCCTGAGCACTGAGCACCCTGAGGACTGAGCACCCAGCACCCGGGCACTGAGGAACCAGCACCCTGAGTACTGAGCACCGATCACCCTGAGCACTGAGCACCCAGCACCCCGAGCACTGAGCACCCAGCACCCTGAGTACTGAGCACCCAGCACCCTGAGCACTGAGCTCCCAGCACCCTGAGTACTGAGCACCCTGAGTACTGAGCACCGATCACCCTGAGCACTGAGCACCCAGCACCCTGAGTACTGAGCACCCAGCACCCTGAGCACTGAGGACCCAGCACCCTGAGTACTGAGCACCCAGCACCCTGAGTACTGAGCACCCAGCACCCTGAGTACTGAGCACACAGCACCCTGAGCACTGAGCACCCAGCACCCTGAGTACTGAGCACCCAGCACCCTGAGTACTGAGCACCCAGCACCCAGAGCACTGAGCACCCAGCACCCCGAGCATGGAGCACCCAGGACCCCGAGCACTGAGTACTGAGCACCCAGCACCCTGAGTACTGAGCACCGAGCTAACCGAGCACTGAGCACCCTGAGTACTGAGCACCCAGCACCCCGATCACTGAGCACCCAGCACCCTGAGCACTGAGCACCCAGCACCCTGAGCACTGAGCACCCAGCACCCTGAGTACTGAGCACCCAGCACGCTGAGTACTGAGCACCCAGCACCCTGAGCACTGAGCACCCAGCACCCTGAGTACTGAGCACTGAGCACCCAGCACCCCGAGCACTGAGCACCCAGCACCCTGTGTACTGAGCACTGAGCACCCTGAGTACTAAGCACCCAGCACCCTGAGTACTGAGCACCCAGCACCCTGAGCACTGAGCACCGAGCACCCCGAGCACTGAGCACCCAGCACCCTGAGCACTCAGCACCCAGCACCCCGAGCACTGAGCACCAAGCACCCTGAGCACTGAGCACCCAGCACCATGAGCACGGAGAACCCCGAGTACTGAGCACCCAGCACCCTGAGCACTGAGCACCCAGCACCTTGAGTACTGAGCACCGAGCACCTCGAGCACTAAGCACCCAGCACCCTGAGTACTGAGCACCCAGCACCCTGAGCACTGAGCACCCAGAACCCTGAGCACTGAGCACAGAACACCCTGAGCACGGAGCACCCAGCACCCTGAGTACTGAGCACCCAACACCCAGACTACTGAGCTCCCAGCACACTGAGCACTGAGCAGCCAGCACCCTGAGTACTGAGCACCCAGCACCCTGAGTACTGAACACCCAGCACCCTGAGCACTGAGCACTGAGCACCCTGAGCACTGAGTACTGAGCACTGAGCACCATGAGCACTGAGCACCCAGCACCCCGAGTACTGAGCACCCAGCACCCCGAGCACTGAGCACCCAGCACCCTGAGTACAGAGCACCCTGATTACTGAGCACTGAGCACCGAGCATCCTGAGTACTGAGCACCCAGCACCCCGAGCACTGAGCACTGAGCAACCTGAGCACTGAGCACCCAGCACCCGGAGTACTGAGCACTGAGCACCCTGAGTACTGAGCACCAAGCACCCCGAGTACTGAGCACTGAGCACCCTGAGTACTGAGCACCCAGCACCCTGAGCACTGAGCACCCAGCACCCTGAGTACTGAGCACTGAAAACCCTGAGTACTGAGCACCGAGCACCCTGAGTACTGAGCACCCAGCACCCTGATCACTGAGCACGGAGCACCCCGAGGACTGAGCACCCAGCACCCTGAGCACTGAGCACCCAGCACCTTGAGTACTGAGCACCGAGCACAACGAGCACTGAGCACCCAGCACCCTGAGTACTGAGCACCCAGCACCCTGAGCACTGAGCACCCAGCTCCCTGAGCACTGAGCACTCAGCACCCCAAGCACTGAGCACCCAGCACCCTGAGTACTGAGCACAGAGCACCCTGAGCACTGAGCACCCAGCACCCTGAGCACTGAGCACCCAGCTCCCTGAGCACTGAGCACTGAGCACCCAGCACCCTGAGCACTGAGCACCCAGCACCACAGCCCTGAGCACCCAGCACCCCGAGCACTGAGCACCCAGCACCCTGAGCACTGAGCACCCAGCACCCTGAGTACTGAGCAACCAGCAACCTGAGTACTGAGCACCCAGCACCCTGAGTACTGAGCAGTCAGCACCCTGAGTACTGAGCACCGAGCACACCGAGCAATGAGCACCCAGCACCCTGAGCACTGAGCACCCGGAGGACTGAGCACCCAGCACCCTGAGCACTGAGCACCGATCACTCTGAGCAGTGAGCACCCAGCACCCCGAGCACTGAGCACCCAGCACCCTGAGTACTGAGCACCCAGCACCCCGAGTACTGAGCACCCAGCACCCTGAGTACTGAGCACCCAGCACCCCGAGCACTGAGCACCCAGCACCCTGAGTACTGAGCACCCTGAGTACTGAGCACTGAGCACAGAGCATCCTGAGTACTGAGCACCCTGAGGACTGAGCACCCAGCACCCAGAGCACTGAGAACCCAGCACCCTGAGTACTGAGCACTGATCACCCTGAGCACTGAGCACCCAGCACCCCGAGCACTGAGCACCCAGCACCCTGAGTACTGAGCACCCAGCACCCTGAGCACTGAGCACCGAGCACCCTGAGTACTGAACACCCAGCACCCTGAGCACTCAGCACTGAGCACCCAGCACCCTGAGCACTGAGCACTGAGCACCCAGCACCCCGAGCACTGAGCACCCAGCACCCTGAGCACCCAGCACCCTGAGCACTGAGCACCCTGAGCACTGAGCACCCTGAGCACTGAGCACTGAGCACCCAGGACCCTGAGTACTGAGCACCCAACACTCTGAGCACTGAGCACCCAGCACGCTGAGTACTGAGCACTGAGCACACAGCACCCTGAGTACTGAGCACCCAGGACCCCGAGCACTGAGCACCCAGCGCCCCGAGCACTGAGCACCCAGCACCCCGAGCACTGAGCACTGAGCACACTGAGCACTGAGAACACTGAGTACTGAGCACCCAGCACCCTGAGCACTGAGAACCCTGAATACTGAGCACCGAGCACCCTGAGTACTGAGTACCCAGCCCCCTGAGCACTGAGCATGGAGCACCCCGAGGACTGAGCACCCCGCACCCTGAGCACTGAGCACCCAGCACCTTGAGTACTGAGCACCGAGCACCCCGAGCACTGAGCACCCAGCACCCTGAGTACTGAGCACCCAACACCCAGAGTACTGAGCACCCAGCACCCTGATCACTGAGCACCCAGCACCCTGAGTACTGAGCACCCAGCACCCTGAGTACTGAGCACCCAGCACCCTGAGCACTGAGCACTGAGCACCCAGCACCCTGAGCACTGAGCACTGACCACCCAGCACCCCGAGCACTGAGCACCCAGCACCCCGAGCACTGAGCACAAAGCGCCCTGAGCACTGAGCACCCAGCACCCTGAGCACTGAGCACCCAGCCCCCTGAGTACTGAGCACCCAGCACCATGAGTACTGAGCACCCAGCACCCTGATTACTGAGCACCGAGCACCCCGAGCACTGAGCACCCAGCACCCTGAGCACTGAGCACCCTGAGGACTGAGCACCCAGCACCCTGAGCACCGAGCATACCGAGCACTGAGCACCCAGCACCCTGAGCACTGAGCACCCTGAGCACTGAGCACCCAGCACACCGAGCACTGAGCACCCAGCACCCTGAGTACTGAGCACCCAGCACCCTGAGCACTGAGCACCCAGCACCCTGAGTACTGAGCACCCTGAGTACTGAGCACCGATCACCCTGAGCACTGAGCACCCAGCACCCTGAGTACTGAGCACCCAGCACCCTGAGCACTGAGCACCCAGCACCCTGAGCACTGAGCACCCAGCACCCTGAGTACTGAGCACCCAGAACCCTGAGTACTGAGTACAAAGCACCCTGAGCACTGAGCACCCAGCACCCTGAGTACTGAGCACCGAGCACACTAAGTACTGAGCACCAAGCACCCTGAGTTCTGAGCACACAGCACCCTGAGCACTGAGCACACAGCACCCTGAGTACTGAGCACCCAGCACCCTGAGTACTGAGCACACAGCACCCTGAGTACTGAGCACCCAGCACCCTGAGTACTGAGCACCCAGCACCCTGAGTACTGAGCACCGAGCACCCCGAGCACTGAGCAACCAGCACCCTGAGTACTGAGCACTGAGCACCCTGAGTACTGAGCACCGAACACCCTGAGTACTGAGCACCCAGCACCCTGAGGACTGAGCACCCAGCACCCTGAACACTGAGCACCCAGCACCCTGAGTACTGAGCCCCCAGCACCCTGAGTACTGAGCACCCAGCACCCTGAGCACTGAGCACCCAGCACCCCGAGCACTGAGCACCCAGCACCCCGAGCACTGAGCACCCAGCACCAGGAGCACTGAGCACCCAGCACCCTGAGTACTGAGCACAGAGCACCCTGAGCACTGAGCACCCAGCACCCTGAGTACTGAGCACCCAGCACCCTGAGTACTGAGCAACCAGCACCCTGAGCACTGAGCACTGAGCACCCAGCACCCTGAGCACTGAGCACTGAGCACCCAGCACCACAGCCCTGAGCACGCAGCACTCCGAGCACTGAGCACCCAGCACCCTGAGCACTGAGCACCCAGCACCCTGAGTACTGAGCAACCAGCAACCTGAGTACTGAGCACCCAGCACCCTGAGTACTGAGCACTCAGCACCCTGAGTACTGAGCACCGAGCACACCGAGCAATGAGCACCCAGCACCCTGAGCACTGAGCACCCGGCGGACTGAGCAGCCAGCACCCTGAGCACTGAGCACCGATCACTCTTAGCAGTGAGCACCCAGCACCCCGAGCACTGAGCACCCAGCACCCTGAGTACTGAGCACCCAGCACCCCGAGTACTGAGCACCCAGCACCCTGAGTACTGAGCACCCAGCACCCCGAGCACTGAGCACCCAGCACCCTGAGTACTGAGCACCCTGAGTACTGAGCACTGAGCACAGAGCATCCTGAGTACTGAGCACCCTGAGGACTGAGCACCCAGCACCCAGAGAACTGAGAACCCAGCACCCTGAGTACTGAGCACTGATCACCCTGAGCACTGAGCACCCAGCACCCCGAGCACTGAGCACCCAGCACCCTGAGTACTGATCACCCAGCACCCTGAGCACTGAGCACCGAGCACCCTGAGTACTGAACACACAGCACCCTGAGCACTCAGCACTGAGCACCCAGCACCCTGTGCACTGAGCACTGAGCACCCAGCACCCCGAGCACTGAGCACCCAGCACCCTGAGCACCCAGCACCCTGAGCACTGAGCACCCTGAGCACTGAGCACTGAGCACCCAGCACCCTGAGTACTGAGCACCCAACACTCTGAGCACTGAGCACCCAGCACGCTGAGTACTGAGCACTGAGCACACAGCACCCTGAGTACTGAGCACCCAGTACCCCGAGCACTGAGCACCCAGCGCCCCGAGCACTGAGCACCCAGCACCCCGAGCACTGAGCACTGAGCACACTGAGCACTGAGCACCCAGCACCCCGAGTACTGAGCACTGAGCGCCCTGAGTACTGAGCACCCAGCACCCCGAGTACTGAGCACTGAGCACCCTGAGTACTGAGCACCCAGCACCCTGAGCACTGAGAACCCTGAGTACTGAGCACCGAGCACCCTGAGTACTGAGCACCCAGCCCCCTGAGCACTGGGCACGGAGCACCCCGAGGACTGAGCACCCCGCACCCTGAGCACTGAGCACCCAGCACCTTGAGTACTGAGCACCGAGCACCCCGAGCACTGAGCACCCAGCACCCTGAGTACTGAGCACCCAACACCCAGAGTACTGAGCACCCAGCACCCTGATCACTGAGCACCCAGCACGCTGAGTACTGAGCACCCAGCACCCTGAGTACTGAGCACCCAGCACCCTGAGCACTGAGCACTGAGCACCCAGCACCCTGAGCACTGAGCACTGACCACCCAGCACACAGAGCACTGAGCACCCAGCACCCCGAGCACTGAGCACCCAGCGCCCTGAGCACTGAGCACCCAGCACCCTGAGTACTGAGCACCGAGCACCCCGAGCACTGAGCACCCAGCACCCTGAGCACTGAGCACCCTGAGGACTGAGCACCCAGCACCCTGAGCACCAAGCACCCCGAGCACTGAGCACCCAGCACCCTGAGCACTGAGCACCCTGAGCACTGAGCACCCAGCACACCGAGCACTGAGCACCCAGCACCCTGAGCACTGAGCACCCAGCACCCTGAGCACTGAGCACCCAGCACCCTGAGTACTGAGCACCCTGAGTACTGAGCACCGATCACCCTGAGCACTGAGCACCCAGCACCCTGAGTACTGAGCACCCAGCACCCTGAGCACTGAGCACCCAGAACCCTGAGCACTGAGCACCCAGCACCCTGAGTACTGAGGACCCAGAACCCTGAGTACTGAGTACAAAGCACCCTGAGCACTGAGCACCCAGCACCCTGAGTACTGAGCACCGAGCACACTAAGTACTGAGCACCAAGCACCCTGAGTACTGAGCACCCAGCACCCTGAGCACTGAGCACCCAGCACCCTGAGTACTGAGCACCCAGCACCCTGAGTACTGAGCACCCAGCACCCTGAGTACTGAGCACCCAGCACCCTGAGTACTGAGCACCCAGCACCCTGAGTACTGAGCACCGAGCACCCCGAGCACTGAGCAACCAGCACCCTGAGTACTGAGCACTGAGCACCCTGAGTACTGAGCACCGAACACCCTGAGTACTGAGCACCCAGCACCCTGAGGACTGAGCACCCAGCACCCTGAACACTGAGCACCCAGCACCCTGAGTACTGAGCCCCCAGCACCCTGAGTACTGAGCACCCAGCACCCTGAGCACTGAGCACCCAGCACCCCGAGCACTGAGCACCCAGCACCCCGAGCACTGAGCACCCAGCACCCCGAGCACTGAGCACCCAGCACCCTGAGCACTGAGCACCCAGCACCCTGAGCACTGAGCACCCAGCACCCTGAGTACTGAGTACTCAGCACCCTCAGCACTGAGCACCCAGCACCCTGAGTACTGATCACCGAGCACCCCGAGCACTGAGCACCCAGCACCCTGAGTACTGAGCACCCAGCACCCTGAGTACTGAGCACCCAGCACCCTGAGTACTGAGCACCCAGCACCCTGAGCACTGAGCACAAAGCACGCTGAGTACTGAGCACTGAGCACCCTGAGTACTGAGCACCGAGGACCCTGAGCACTGAGCACCCAGCACGCTGAGTACTGAGCACTGAGCACCCTGAGTACTGAGCACCTAGCACCCTGAATACTGAGCACACAGCACCCTGAGCACTGAGCAGCCAGCACCCTCAGCACTGAGCACCCAGCACCCCGAGCACTGAGCACCCAGCACCCTGAGCACTGAGCACCCAGCACCCCGAGTACTGAGCACCCAGCACCCTGAGTACTGAGCACCAAGTACCCTGAGTACTGAGCACCCCGAGTAATGAGCACCCAGCACCCCGAGCACGGAGCACCCGGCACCCTGAGTACTGAGAACAGATCACCCTGAGTACTGAGCACCCAGCACCCTGAGTACTGAGCCCCCAGCACCCTGAGTACTGAGCACCCAGCAACCCGAGCACTGAGCACCCAGCACCCCGAGAATGAGCACCCAGCACCCTGAGTACTGAGAACCGAGCACCCTGAGTACTGAGCACCCAGCACCCTGAGTACTGAGCCCCCAGCACCCTGAGCACTGAGCACCCAGCACACCGAGCACTGAGCACCCAGCACCCCGAGAATGAGCACCCAGCACACTGAGTACTGAGCACCCAGCACCCCGAGCACGGAGCACCCAGGACCCCGAGCACTGAGTACTGAGCACCCAGCACCCTGAGTACTGAGCACCGAGCTCCCCGAGCACTGAGCACCCAGCACCCTGAGCACTGAGCACCCAGCACCCTGAGCACTGAGCACCCAGCACCCTGAGCACTGAGCACCCAGCACCCTGAGTACTGAGCACCCAGCACCCTGAGCACTGAGCACCCAGCACCCTGAGCATTGAGCACACAGCACCCTGAGTACTGAGCACCCAGAACCCTGAGTACTGAGTACAAAGCACCCTGAGCACTGAGCACCCAGCACCCTGAGTACTGAGCACGGAGCACCCTGAGTACTGAGCACCCAGCACCCTGAGTACTGAGCACCCAGCACCCTGAGCACTGAGCACCCAGCACCCTGAGTACTGAGCACCCAGCACCCTGAGTACTGAGCACTGATCACCCTGAGCACTGAGCACCCAGCACCCCGAGCACTGAGCACCCAGCACCCTGAGTACTGAGCACCTAGCACCCTGAGCACTGAGCACCGAGCACCCTGAGTACTGAACACCTAGCACCCTGAGCACTGAGCACTGAGCACCCAGCACATTGAGCACTGAGCACTGAGCACCCAGCACCCCGAGCACTGAGCACCCAGCACCCTGAGCACCCAGCACCCTGAGCACTGAGCACCCTGAGCACTGAGCACCCTGAGCACTGAGCACTGAGCACCCAGCACCCTGAGTACTGAGCACCCAACACTCTGAGCAATGAGCACCCAGCACGCTGAGTACTGAGCACTGAGCAAACAGCACCCTGAGCACTGAGCACCCAGCACCCTGAGCACTGAGCACTGAGCACCCAGCACCCCGAGCACTGAGCACCCAGCACCCTGAGCACCCAGCACCCTGAGCAATGAGCACCCTGAGTACTGAGCACCCAGCACCCTGAGCACTGAGCACACAGCACCCTGAGTACTGAGCATCCTGAGTACTGAGCACTGATCACCCTGAGCACTGAGCACCCAGCACCCTGAGTACTGAGCACACAGCACCCTGAGCACTGAGCACCCAGCACCCTGAGCACTGAGCACCCAGCACCCTGAGTACTGAGCACCCAGAACCCTGAGTACTGAGTACAAAGCACCCTGAGCACTGAGCACCCAGCACCCTGAGTACTGAGCACCGAGCACCCTGAGTACTGAGCACCCAGCACCCTGAGTACTGAGAACCCAGCACCCTGAGCACTGAGCACCCAGCACCCTGAGTACTGAGCACCCAGCACCCTGAGTACTGAGCACCCAGCACCCTGAGTACGGAGCACCCAGCACCCTGAGTACTGAGCACCCAGCACCCTGAGTACTGAGCACCGAGCACCCTGAGCACTGAGCAACCAGCACCCTGAGTACTGAGCACTGAGCACCCTGAGTACTAAGCACCGAACACCCTGAGTACTGAGCACCCACCACCCTGAGGACTGAGCACCCAGCACCCTGAGCACTGAGCACCCAGCACCCTGAGTAATGAGCACCCAGCACCCTGAGTACTGAGCACCCAGCACCCTGAGCACTGAGCACCCAGCACCCCGAGCCCTGAGCACCCAGCACCCCGAGCACTGAGCACCCAGTACCCTGAGCACTGAGCACCCAGCACCCTGAGCTCTGAGCACCCAGCACCCTGAGTACTGAGTACTCAGCACCCTGAGCACTGAGCACCCAGCACCCTGAGTACTGATCACCGAGCACCCCGAGCACTGAGCACCCAGCACCCTGAGTACTGAGCACCCAGCACCCTGAGCACTGAGCACAAAGCACGCTGAGTACTGAGCACTGAACACCCTGAGTACTGAGCACCGAGGACCCTGAGCACTCAGCACCCAGCACGCTGAGTACTAAGCACTGAGCACCCTGAGTACTGAGCACCTAGCACCCTGAGTACTGAGCACCCAGCACCCTGAGCACTGAGCAGCCAGCACCCTCAGCACTGAGCACCCAGCACCCCGAGCACTGAGCACCCAGCACCCTGAGCACTGAGCACCCAGCACCCCGAGTACTGAGCACCGAGCACCCCGAGCTCTGAGCACCCAGCACCCTGAGTACTGAGCACCCAGTACCCTGAGTACTGAGCACCCCGAGTACTGAGCACCCAGCACCCCGAGCACTGAGCACCCAGCACCCTGAGTACTGAGAACAGATCACCCCGAGCACGGAGCACCCAGTACCCCGAGCACTGAGTACTGAGCACATAGCACCCTGAGTACTGAGCACCGAGCTCCCCGAGCACTGAGCACCCAGGACCCTGAGCACTGAGCACCCAGCACCCTGAGCACTGAACACCCAGCACCCTGAGTACTGAGCACCCAGCACGCTGAGTACTGAGCACTCAGCACCCTGAGCACTGAGCACAAAGCACCCTGAGTACTGAGCACTGAGCACCCAGCACCCCGAGCACTGAGCACCCAGCACCCTGTGTACTGAGCACTGAGCACCCTGATTACTAAGCACCTAGCACCCTGAGTACTGAGCACCCAGGACCCTGAGCACTGAGCACCAAGCACCCCGAGCACTGAGCACTCAGCACCCTGAGCACTCAGCACCCATCACCCCGATCACTGAGCACCCAGCACCCTGAGCACTGAGCACCCAGCACCCTGAGCACTGAGCACCCAGCAACCAGAGCACTGAGCACCCAGCACCCTGAGCACTGAGCACCCAGCACCCTGAGTACTGAGCACCCAGCACCCTGAGTACTGAGCACCCAGCACCCTGAGTACTGAGCACCGAGCACCCTGAGTACTGAGCACCGAGCACCCTGAGTACTGAGCACCCAGCACCCTGAGCACTGAGCACCCAGCACCCTGAGTACTGAGCACCCAGCACCCTGAGTACTGAGCACCCAGCACCCCGAGCACTGAGCACCCAGCACCCTGAGTACTGAGCACCTAGCACCCTGAGCACTGAGCACCGAGCACCCTGAGTACTGAACACCCAGCACCCTGAGCACTGAGCACTGAGCACCCAGCACCCTGAGCACTGAGAACTGAGCACCCAGCACCCCGAGCACTGAGCACCCAGCACCCTGAGCACCCAGCACCCTGAGCACTGAGCACCCTGAGCACTGAGCACCCTGAGCACTGAGCACTGAGCAGCAAGCACCCTGAGTACTGAGCACCCAACACTCTGAGCACTGAGCACCCAGCACGCTGAGTACTGAGCACTGAGCACACAGCACCCTGAGTACTGAGCACCCAGCAACCCGAGCACTGAGCACCCAGCGCCCCGAGCACTGAGCACCCAGCACCCTGAGCACTGAGCACTGAGCACACTGAGCACTGAGCACCCAGCACCCCGAGTACTGAGCACTGAGCACCCTGAGTACTGCGCACCCAACACCCAGAGTACTGATCACCCAGCACCCTGAGAACTGAGCACCCAGCACCCTGAGTACTGAGCACCCAGCACCCTGAGTACTGAGCACCCAGCACCCTGAGCACTGAGCACTGAGCACCCAGCACCTTGAGCACTGAGCACTGACCACCCAGCACCCTGAGCACTGAGCACCCAGCACCCTGAGCACTGAGCACCCAGCACCCTGAGTACTGAGTACTCAGCACCCTGAGCACTGAGCACCCAGCACCCTGAGTACTGATCACCGAGCACCCCGAGCACTGAGCACCCAGCACCCTGAGTACTGAGCACCCAGCACCCTGAGTACTGAGCACCCAGCACCCTGAGTACTGAGCACCCAGCACCCTGAGCACTGAGCACAAAGCACGCTGAGTACTGAGCACTGAGCACCCTGAGTACTGAGCACCGAGGACCCTGAGCACTGAGCACCCAGCACGCTGAGTACTGAGCACTGAGCACACTGAGTTCTGAGCACCTAGCACCCTGAGTACTGAGCACCCAGCACCCTGAGCACTGAGCAGCCAGCACCCTCAGCACTGAGCACCCAGCACCCCGAGCACTGAGCACGCAGCACCCTGAGCACTGAGCAACCAGCACCCCGAGTACTGAGCACCCAGCACCCCGAGTACTGAGCACCGAGCACCCCGAGCACTGAGCACCCAGCACCCTGAGTACTGAGCACCCAGTACCCTGAGTACTGAGCACCCCGAGTACTGAGCACCCAGCACCCCGAGCACTGAGCACCCAGCACCCTGAGTACTGAGAACAGATCACCCTGAGCACTGAGCACCCAGCACCCTGAGTACTGAGCACCCAGAACCCTGAGTACTGAGTACAAAGCACCCTGAGCACTGAGCACCCAGCACCCTGAGTACTGAGCACCGAGCACCCTGAGTACTGAGCACCCAGCACCCTGAGTTCTGAGCACCCAGCACCCTGAGCACTGAGCACCCAGCACCCTGAGTACTGAGCACCCAGCACCCTGAGTACTGAGCACCCAGCACCCTGAGTACGGAGCACCCAGCACCCTGAGTACTGAGCACCCAGCACCCTGAGTACTGAGCACCGAGCACCCCGAGCACTGAGCAACCAGCACCCTGAGTACTGAGCACTGAGCACCCTGAGTACTAAGCACCGAACACCCTGAGTACTGAGCACCCAGCACCCTGAGGACTGAGCACCCAGCACCCTGAGCACTGAGCACCCAGCACCCTGAGTAATGAGCACCCAGCACCCTGAGTACTGAGCACCCAGCACCCTGAGCACTGAGCACCCAGCACCCCGAGCACTGAGCACCCAGCACCCCTAGCACTGAGCACCCAGCACCCTGAGCACTGAGCACCCAGCACCCTGAGCACTGAGCACCCAGCACCCTGAGTACTGAGTACTCAGCACCCTGAGCACTGAGCACCCAGCACCCTGAGTACTGATCACCGAGCACCCCGAGCACTGAGCACCCAGCACCCAGAGTACTGAGCACCCAGCACCCTGAGCACTGAGCACAAAGCACGCTGAGTACTGAGCACTGAACACCCTGAGTACTGAGCACCGAGGACCCTGAGCACTCAGCACCCAGCACGCTGAGTACTAAGCACTGAGCACCCTGAGTACTGAGCACCTAGCACCCTGAGTACTGAGCACCCAGCACCCTGAGCACTGAGCAGCCAGCACCCTCAGCACTCAGCACCCAGCACCCCGAGCACTGAGCACCCAGCACCCTGAGCACTGAGCACCCAGCACCCCGAGTACTGAGCACCGAGCACCCCGAGCTCTGAGCACCCAGCACCCTGAGTACTGAGAACAGATCACCCCGAGCACGGAGCACCCAGTACCCCGAGCACTGAGTACTGAGCACCCAGCACCCTGAGTACTGAGCACCGAGCTCCCCGAGCACTGAGCACCCAGCACCCTGAGCACTGAGCACCCAGCACCCTGAGCACTGAACACCCAGCACCCTGAGTACTGAGCACCCAGCACGCTGAGTACTGAGCACTCAGCACCCTGAGCACTGAGCACCCAGCACCCTGAGTACTGAGCACTGAGCACCCAGCACCCCGAGCACTGAGCACCCAGCACCCTGTGTACTGTGCACTGAGCACCCTGATTACTAAGCACCTAGCACCCTGAGTACTGAGCACCCAGGACCCTGAGCACTGAGCACCGAGCACCCCGAGCACTGAGCACTCAGCACCCTGAGCACTCAGCACCCATCACCCCGATCACTGAGCACCCAGCACCCTGAGCACTGAGCACCCAGCACCCTGAGCACTGAGCACCCAGCAACCAGAGCACTGAGCACCCAGCACCCTGAGCACTGAGCACCCAGCACCCTGAGTACTGAGCACCCAGCACCCTGAGTACTGAGCACCCAGCACCCTGAGTACTGAGCACCGAGCACCCTGAGTACTGAGCACCGAGCACCCTGAGTACTGAGCACCCAGCACCCTGAGCACTGAGCACCCAGCACCCTGAGTACTGAGCACCCAGCACCCTGAGTACTGAGCACCCAGCACCCCGAGCACTGAACACCCAGCACCCTGAGTACTGAGCACCTAGCACCCTGAGCACTGAGCACCGAGCACCCTGAGTACTGAACACCCAGCACCCTGAGCACTGAGCACTGATCACCCAGCACCCTGAGCACTGAGAACTGAGCACCCAGCACCCCGAGCACTGAGCACCCAGCACCCTGAGCACCCAGCACCCTGAGCACTGAGCACCCTGAGCACTGAGCACCCTGAGCACTGAGCACTGAGCACCCAGCACCCTGAGTACTGAGCACCCAACACTCTGAGCACTGAGCACCCAGCACGCTGAGTACTGAGCACTGAGCACACAGCACCCTGAGTACTGAGCACCCAGCACCCCGAGCACTGAGCACCCAGCGCCCCGAGCACTGAGCACCCAGCACCCTGAGCACTGAGCACTGAGCACACTGAGCACTGAGCACCCAGCACCCCGAGTACTGAGCACTGAGCACCCTGAGTACTGCGCACCCAACACCCAGAGTACTGATCACCCAGCACCCTGAGAACTGAGCACCCAGCACCCTGAGTACTGAGCACCCAGCACCCTGAGTACTGAGCACCCAGCACCCTGAGCACTGAGCACTGAGCACCCAGCACCCTGAGTACTGAGCACCCAGCACCCTGAGTACTGAGCACCCAGCACCCTGAGCACTGAGCACTGAGCACCCAGCACCTTGAGCACTGAGCACTGACCACCCAGCACCCTGAGCACTGAGCACCCAGCACCCTGAGCACTGAGCACCCAGCACCCTGAGTACTGAGTACTCAGCACCCTGAGCACTGAGCACCCAGCACCCCGAGTACTGATCACCGAGCACCCCGAGCACTGAGCACCCAGCACCCTGAGTACTGAGCACCCAGCACCCTGAGTACTGAGCACCCAGCACCCTGAGTACTGAGCACCCAGCACCCTGAGCACTGAGCACAAAGCACGCTGAGTACTGAGCACTGAGCACCCTGAGTACTGAGCACCGAGGACCCTGAGCACTGAGCACCCAGCACGCTGAGTACTGAGCACTGAGCACCCTGAGTACTGAGCACCTAGCACCCTGAGTACTGAGCACCCAGCACCCTGAGCACTGAGCAGCCAGCACCCTCAGCACTGAGCACCCAGCACCCCGAGCACTGAGCACCCAGCACCCTGAGCACTGAGCACCCAGCACCCCGAGTACTGAGCACCCAGGACCCCGAGTACTGAGCACCGAGCACCCCGAGCACTGAGCACCCAGCACCCTGAGTACTGAGCACCCAGTACCCTGAGTACTGAGCACCCCGAGTACTGAGCACCCAGCACCCCGAGCACTGAGCACCCAGCACCCTGAGCACTGAGCACCCAGCACCCTGAGCACTGAACACCCAGCACCCCGAGCACTGAGCACCCAGCACCCTGAGTACTGAGCACTGAGCACCCAGCACCCCGAGCACTGAGCACCCAGCACCCTGAGTACTGAGCACCCAGCACGCTGAGTACTGAGCACTCAGCACCCTGAGCACTGAGCACCCAGCACCCTGAGTACTGAGCACTGAGCACCCAGCACCCCGAGCACTGAGCACCCAGTACCCTGAGTACTGAGCACCCCGAGTACTGAGCACCGAGCTCCCCAAGCACTGAGCACCCAGCACCCTGAGCACTGAGCACCCAGCACCCTGAGCACTGAACACCCAGCACCCTGAGTACTGAGTACCCAGCACGCTGAGTACTGAGCACTCAGCACCCTGAGCACTGAGCACCCAGCACCCTGAGTACTGAGCACTGAGCACCCAGCACCCCGAGCACTGAGCACCCAGCACCCTGTGTACTGAGCACTGAGCACCCTGATTACTAAGCACCTAGCACCCTGAGTACTGAGCACCCAGGACCCTGAGCACTGAGCACCAAGCACCCCGAGCACTGAGCACTCAGCACCCTGAGCACTCAGCACCCATCACCCCGATCACTGAGCACCCAGCACCCTGAGCACTGAGCACCCAGCACCCTGAGCACTGAGCACCCAGCAACCAGAGCACTGAGCACCCAGCACCCTGAGCACTGAGCACCCAGCACCCTGAGTACTGAGCACCCAGCACCCTGAGTACTGAGCACCCAGCACCCTGAGTACTGAGCACCGAGCACCCTGAGTACTGAGCACCGAGCACCCTGAGTACTGAGCACCCAGCACCCTGAGCACTGAGCACCCAGCACCCTGAGTACTGAGCACCCAGCACCCTGAGTACTGAGCACCCAGCACCCCGAGCACTGAGCACCCAGCACCCTGAGTACTGAGCACCTAGCACCCTGAGCACTGAGCACCGAGCACCCTGAGTACTGAACACCCAGCACCCTGAGCACTGAGCACTGAGCACCCAGCACCCTGAGCACTGAGAACTGAGCACCCAGCACCCCGAGCACTGAGCACCCAGCACCCTGAGCACCCAGCACCCTGAGCACTGAGCACCCTGAGCACTGAGCACCCTGAGCACTGAGCACTGAGCAGCAAGCACCCTGAGTACTGAGCACCCAACACTCTGAGCACTGAGCACCCAGCACGCTGAGTACTGAGCACTGAGCACACAGCACCCTGAGTACTGAGCACCCAGCAACCCGAGCACTGAGCACCCAGCGCCCCGAGCACTGAGCACCCAGCACCCTGAGCACTGAGCACTGAGCACACTGAGCACTGAGCACCCAGCACCCCGAGTACTGAGCACTGAGCACCCTGAGTACTGCGCACCCAACACCCAGAGTACTGATCACCCAGCACCCTGAGAACTGAGCACCCAGCACCCTGAGTACTGAGCACCCAGCACCCTGAGTACTGAGCACCCAGCACCCTGAGCACTGAGCACTGAGCACCCAGCACCTTGAGCACTGAGCACTGACCACCCAGCACCCTGAGCACTGAGCACCCAGCACCCTGAGCACTGAGCACCCAGCACCCTGAGTACTGAGTACTCAGCACCCTGAGCACTGAGCACCCAGCACCCTGAGTACTGATCACCGAGCACCCCGAGCACTGAGCACCCAGCACCCTGAGTACTGAGCACCCAGCACCCTGAGTACTGAGCACCCAGCACCCTGAGTACTGAGCACCCAGCACCCTGAGCACTGAGCACAAAGCACGCTGAGTACTGAGCACTGAGCACCCTGAGTACTGAGCACCGAGGACCCTGAGCACTGAGCACCCAGCACGCTGAGTACTGAGCACTGATCACACTGAGTTCTGAGCACCTAGCACCCTGAGTACTGAGCACCCAGCACCCTGAGCACTGAGCAGCCAGCACCCTCAGCACTGAGCACCCAGCACCCCGAGCACTGAGCACGCAGCACCCTGAGCACTGAGCAACCAGCACCCCGAGTACTGAGCACCCAGCACCCCGAGTACTGAGCACCGAGCACCCCGAGCACTGAGCACCCAGCACCCTGAGTACTGAGCACCCAGTACCCTGAGTACTGAGCACCCCGAGTACTGAGCACCCAGCACCCCGAGCACTGAGCACCCAGCACCCTGAGTACTGAGAACAGATCACCCTGAGCACTGAGCACCCAGCACCCTGAGTACTGAGCACCCAGAACCCTGAGTACTGAGTACAAAGCACCCTGAGCACTGAGCACCCAGCACCCTGAGTACTGAGCACCGAGCACCCTGAGTACTGAGCACCCAGCACCCTGAGTTCTGAGCACCCAGCACCCTGAGCACTGAGCACCCAGCACCCTGAGTACTGAGCACCCAGCACCCTGAGTACTGAGCACCCAGCACCCTGAGTACGGAGCACCCAGCACCCTGAGTACTGAGCACCCAGCACCCTGAGTACTGAGCACCGAGCACCCCGAGCACTGAGCAACCAGCACCCTGAGTACTGAGCACTGAGCACCCTGAGTACTAAGCACCGAACACCCTGAGTACTGAGCACCCAGCACCCTGAGGACTGAGCACCCAGCACCCTGAGCACTGAGCACCCAGCACCCTGAGTAATGAGCACCCAGCACCCTGAGTACTGAGCACCCAGCACCCTGAGCACTGATCACCCAGCACCCCGAGCACTGAGCACCCAGCACCCCGAGCACTGAGCACCCAGCACCCTGAGCACTGAGCACCCAGCACCCTGAGCACTGAGCACCCAGCACCCTGAGTACTGAGTACTCAGCACCCTGAGCACTGAGCACCCAGCACCCTGAGTACTGATCACCGAGCACCCCGAGCACTGAGCACCCAGCACCCAGAGTACTGAGCACCCAGCACCCTGAGCACTCAGCACAAAGCACGCTGAGTACTGAGCACTGAACACCCTGAGTACTGAGCACCGAGGACCCTGAGCACTCAGCACCCAGCACGCTGAGTACTAAGCACTGAGCACCCTGAGTACTGAGCACCTAGCACCCTGAGTACTGAGCACCCAGCACCCTGAGCACTGAGCAGCCAGCACCCTCAGCACTCAGCACCCAGCACCCCGAGCACTGAGCACCCAGCACCCTGAGCACTGAGCACCCAGCACCCCGAGTACTGAGCACCGAGCACCCCGAGCTCTGAGCACCCAGCACCCTGAGTACTGAGAACAGATCACCCCGAGCACGGAGCACCCAGTACCCCGAGCACTGAGTACTGAGCACCCAGCACCCTGAGTACTGAGCACCGAGCTCCCCGAGCACTGAGCACCCAGCACCCTGAGCACTGAGCACCCAGCACCCTGAGCACTGAACACCCAGCACCCTGAGTACTGAGCACCCAGCACGCTGAGTACTGAGCACTCAGCACCCTGAGCACTGAGCACCCAGCACCCTGAGTACTGAGCACTGAGCACCCAGCACCCCGAGCACTGAGCACCCAGCACCCTGTGTACTGTGCACTGAGCACCCTGATTACTAAGCACCTAGCACCCTGAGTACTGAGCACCCAGGACCCTGAGCACTGAGCACCGAGCACCCCGAGCACTGAGCACTCAGCATCCTGAGCACTCAGCACCCATCACCCCGATCACTGAGCACCCAGCACCCTGAGCACTGAGCACCCAGCACCCTGAGCACTGAGCACCCAGCAACCAGAGCACTGAGCACCCAGCACCCTGAGCACTGAGCACCCAGCACCCTGAGTACTGAGCACCCAGCACCCTGAGTACTGAGCACCCAGCACCCTGAGTACTGAGCACCGAGCACCCTGAGTACTGAGCACCGAGCACCCTGAGTACTGAGCACCCAGCACCCTGAGCACTGAGCACCCAGCACCCTGAGTACTGAGCACCCAGCACCCTGAGTACTGAGCACCCAGCACCCCGAGCACTGAACACCCAGCACCCTGAGTACTGAGCACCTAGCACCCTGAGCACTGAGCACCGAGCACCCTGAGTACTGAACACCCAGCACCCTGAGCACTGAGCACTGATCACCCAGCACCCTGAGCACTGAGAACTGAGCACCCAGCACCCCGAGCACTGAGCACCCAGCACCCTGAGCACCCAGCACCCTGAGCACTGAGCACCCTGAGCACTGAGCACCCTGAGCACTGAGCACTGAGCACCCAGCACCCTGAGTACTGAGCACCCAACACTCTGAGCACTGAGCACCCAGCACGCTGAGTACTGAGCACTGAGCACCCAGCACCCTGAGCACTGAGCACCCTGAGCACTGAGCACCCTGAGCACTGAGCACTGAGCACCCAGCACCCTGAGTACTGAGCACCCAACACTCTGAGCACTGAGCACCCAGCACGCTGAGTACTGAGCACTGAGCACCCAGCGCCACGAGCACTGAGCACCCAGCACCCTGAGCACTGAGCACTGAGCACACTGAGCACTGAGCACCCAGCACCCCGAGTACTGAGCACTGAGCACCCTGAGTACTGCGCACCCAACACCCAGAGTACTGATCACCCAGCACCCTGAGAACTGAGCACCCAGCACCCTGAGTACTGAGCACCCAGCACCCTGAGTACTGAGCACCCAGCACCCTGAGCACTGAGCACTGAGCACCCAGCACCTTGAGCACTGAGCACTGACCACCCAGCACCCTGAGCACTGAGCACCCAGCACCCTGAGCACTGAGCACCCAGCACCCTGAGTACTGAGTACTCAGCACCCTGAGCACTGAGCACCCAGCACCCTGAGTACTGATCACCGAGCACCCCGAGCACTGAGCACCCAGCACCCTGAGTACTGAGCACCCAGCACCCTGAGTACTGAGCACCCAGCACCCTGAGTACTGAGCACCCAGCACCCTGAGCACTGAGCACAAAGCACGCTGAGTACTGAGCACTGAGCACCCTGAGTACTGAGCACCGAGGACCCTGAGCACTGAGCACCCAGCACGCTGAGTACTGAGCACTGAGCACCCTGAGTACTGAGCACCTAGCACCCTGAGTACTGAGCACCCAGCACCCTGAGCACTGAGCAGCCAGCACCCTCAGCACTGAGCACCCAGCACCCTGAGCACTGAGCACCCAGCACCCTGAGCACTGAGCACCCAGCACCCCGAGTACTGAGCACCCAGGACCCCGAGTACTGAGCACCGAGCACCCCGAGCACTGAGCACCCAGCACCCTGAGTACTGAGCACCCCGTACCCTGAGTACTGAGCACCCCGAGTACTGAGCACCCAGCACACCGAGCACTGAGCACCCAGCACCCTGAGTACTGAGAACAGATCACCCTGAGTACTGAGCACCCAGCACCCTGAGTACTTAGCCCCCAGCACCCTGAGTACTGAGCACCCAGCAACCCGAGCACTGAGCACCCAGCACCCCGAGAATGAGCACCCAGCACCCTGAGTACTGAGAACCGAGCACCCTGAGTACTGAGCACCCAGCACCCTGAGTACTGAGCCCCCAGCACCCTGAGCACTGAGCACCCAGCACACCGAGCACTGAGCACCCAGCACCCCGAGAATGAGCACCCAGCACCCTGAGTACTGAGCACCCAGCACCCCGAGCACGGAGCACCCAGGACCCCGAGCACTGAGTACTGAGCACCCAGCACCCTGAGTACTGAGCACCGAGCTCCCCGAGCACTGAGCACCCAGCACCCTGAGCACTGAGCACCCAGCACCCTGAGCACTGAGCACCCAGCACCCTGAGCACTGAGCACCCAGCACCCTGAGCACTGAGCACCCAGCACCCAGAGCACTGAGCACCCAGCACCCTGAGCACTGAGCACCCAGCACCCTGAGTACTGAGCACCCATCACCCTGAGTACTGAGCACCCTGAGTACTGAGCACCGATCACCCTGAGCACTGAGCACCCAGCACCCTGAGTACTGAGCACCCAGCACCCTGAGCACTGAGCACCCAGCACCCTGAGCATTGAGCACCCAGCACCCTGAGTACTGAGCACCCAGAACCCAGAGTACTGAGTACAAAGCACCCTGAGCACTGAGCACCCAGCACCCTGAGTACTGAGCACGGAGCACCCTGAGTACTGAGCACCCAGCACCCTGAGTACTGAGCACCCAGCACCCTGAGCACTGAGCACCCAGCACCCTGAGTACTGAGCACCCAGCACCCTGAGTACTGAGCACTGATCACCCTGAGCACTGAGCACCCAGCACCCCGAGCACTGAGCACCCAGCACCCTGAGTACTGAGCACCTAGCACCCTGAGCACTGAGCACCGAGCACCCTGAGTACTGAACACCCAGCACCCTGAGCACTGAGCACTGAGCACCCAGCACCCTGAGCACTGAGCACCCAGCACCCCGAGCACTGAGCACCCAGCACCCTGAGCACCCAGCACCCTGAGCACTGAGCACCCTGAGCACTGAGCACCCTGAGCACTGAGCACTGAGCACCCAGCACCCTGAGTACTGAGCACCCAACACTCTGAGCAATGAGCACCCAGCACGCTGAGTACTGAGCACTGAGCACACAGCACCCTGAGCACTGAGCACCCAGCACCCTGAGCACTGAGCACTGAGCACCCAGCAACCCGAGCACTGAGCACCCAGCACCCTGAGCACCCAGCACCCTGAGCACTGAGCACCCTGAGTACTGAGCACCCAGCACCCTGAGCACTGAGCACACAGCACCCTGAGTTCTGAGCACCCTGAGTACTGAGCACTGATCACCCTGAGCACTGAGCACCCAGCACCCTGAGTACTGAGCACACAGCACCCTGAGCACTGAGCACCCAGCACCCTGAGCACTGAGCACCCAGCACCCTGAGTACTGAGCACTGAGCACCCAGCACCCTGAGCACTGAGCACACAGCACCCTGAGTACTGAGCACCCTGAGTACTGAGCACTGATCACCCTGAGCACTGAGCACCCAGCACCCTGAGTACTGAGCACCCAGCACCCTGAGCACTGAGCACCCAGCACTCTGAGCACTGAGCACCCAGCACCCTGAGTACTGAGCCCCCAGCACCCTGAGTACTGAGCACCCAGCACCCTGAGTACGGAGCACCCAGCACCCTGAGTACTGAGCACCCAGCACCCTGAGTACTGAGCACCGAGCACCCGAGCACTGAGCAACCAGCACCCTGAGTACTGAGCACTGAGCACCCTGAGTACTAAGCACCGAACACCCTGAGTAGTGAGCACCCAGCACCCTGAGGACTGAGCACCCAGCACCCTGAGCACTGAGCACCCAGCACCCTGAGTAATGAGCACCCAGCACCCTGAGTACTGAGCACCCAGCACCCTGAGCACTTAGCACCCAGCACCCCGAGCACTGAGCACCCAGCACCCCGAGCACTGAGCACCCAGCACCCTGAGCACTGAGCACCCAGCACCCTGAGCACTGAGCACCCAGCACCCTGAGTACTGAGTACTCAGCACCCTGAGCACTGAGCACCCAGCACCCTGAGTACTGATCACCGAGCACCCCGAGCACTGAGCACCCAGCACCCTGAGTACTGAGCACACAGCACCCTGAGCACTGAGCACAAAGCACGCTGAGTACTGAGCACTGAACACCCTGAGTACTTAGCACCGAGGACCCTGAGCACTCAGCACCCAGCACGCTGAGTACTAAGCACTGAGCACCCTAAGTACTGAGCACCTAGCACCCTGAGTACTGAGCACCCAGCACCCTGAGCACTGAGCAGCCAGCACCCTCAGCACTGAGCACCCAGCACCCCGAGCACTGAGCACCCAGCACCCTGAGCACTGAGCACCCAGCACCCCGAGTACTGAGCACCGAGCACCCCGAGCTCTGAGCACCCAGCACCCTGAGTACTGAGCACCCAGTACCCTGAGTACTGAGCACCCCGAGTACTGAGCACCCAGCACCCCGAGCACTGAGCACCCAGCACCCTGAGTACTGAGAACAGATCACCCCGAGCACGGAGCACCCAGTACCCCGAGCACTGAGTACTGAGCACATAGCACCCTGAGTACTGAGCACCGAGCTCCCCGAGCACTGAGCACCCAGGACCCTGAGCACTGAGCACCCAGCACCCTGAGCACTGAACACCCAGCACCCTGAGTACTGAGCACCCAGCACGCTGAGTACTGAGCACTCAGCACCCTGAGCACTGAGCACCCAGCACCCTGAGTACTGAGCACCCAGCACCCTGAGTACTGAGCACCTAGCACCCTGAGCACTAAGCACCGAGCACCCTGAGTACTGAACACCCAGCACCCTGAGCACTGAGCACTGAGCACCCAGCACCCTGAGCACTGAGAACTGAGCACCCAGCACCCAGAGCACTGAGCACCCAGCACCCTGAGCACCCAGCACCCTGAGCACTGAGCACCCTGAGCACTGAGCACCCTGATCACTGAGCACTGAGCACCAAGCACCCTGAGTACTGAGCACCCAACACTCTGAGCACTGAGCACCCAGCACGCTGAGTACTGAGCACTGAGCACACAGCACCCTGAGTACTGAGCACCCAGCACCCCGAGCACTGAGCACCCAGCGCC
Source organism: Microtus oregoni (assembly GCF_018167655.1). Lineage (NCBI taxonomy): Eukaryota > Metazoa > Chordata > Mammalia > Rodentia > Cricetidae > Microtus > Microtus oregoni. The sequence continues at coordinate 1,585,670 of NW_024544606.1, forward strand.
CCGAGCACTGAGCACCCAGCACCCTGAGCACTGAGCACTGAGCACACTGAGCACTGAGCACCCAGCACCCCGAGTACTGAGCACTGAGCACCCTGAGTACTGCGCACCCAACACCCAGAGTACTGATCACCCAGCACCCTGAGAACTGAGCACCCAGCACCCTGAGTACTGAGCACCCAGCACCCTGAGTACTGAGCACCCAGCACCCTGAGCACTGAGCACTGAGCACCCAGCACCTTGAGCACTGAGCACTGACCACCCAGCACCCTGAGCACTGAGCACCCAGCACCCTGAGCACTGAGCACCCTGCACCCTGAGTACTGAGTACTCAGCACCCTGAGCACTGAGCACCCAGCACCCTGAGTACTGATCACCGAGCACCCCGAGCACTGAGCACCCAGCACCCTGAGTACTGAGCACCCAGCACCCTGAGTACTGAGCATCCAGCACCCTGAGTACTGAGCACCCAGCACCCTGAGCACTGAGCACAAAGCACGCTGAGTACTGAGCACTGAGCACCCTGAGTACTGAGCACCGAGGACCCTGAGCACTGAGCACCCAGCACGCTGAGTACTGAGCACTGAGCACCCTGAGTTCTGAGCACCTAGCACCCTGAGTACTGAGCACCCAGCACCCTGAGCACTGAGCAGCCAGCACCCTCAGCACTGAGCACCCAGCACCCCGAGCACTGAGCAACCAGCACCCCGAGTACTGAGCACCCAGCACCCCGAGTACTGAGCACCGAGCACCCCGAGCACTGAGCACCCAGCACCCTGAGTACTGAGCACCCAGTACCCTGAGTACTGAGCACCCCGAGTACTGAGCACCCAGCACCCCGAGCACTGAGCATCCAGCACCCTGAGTACTGAGAACAGATCACCCTGAGCACTGAGCACCCAGCACCCTGAGTACTGAGCACCCAGAACCCTGAGTACTGAGTACAAAGCACCCTGAGCACTGAGCACCCAGCACCCTGAGTACTGAGCACCGAGCACCCTGAGTACTGAGCACCCAGCACCCTGAGTACGGAGCACCCAGCACCCTGAGTACTGAGCACCCAGCACCCTGAGTACTGAGCACCGAGCACCCCGAGCACTGAGCAACCAGCACCCTGAGTACTGAGCACTGAGCACCCTGAGTACTAAGCACCGAACACCCTGAGTACTGAGCACCCAGCACCCTGAGGACTGAGCACCCAGCACCCTGAGCACTGAGCACCCAGCACCCTGAGTAATGAGCACCCAGCACCCTGAGTACTGAGCACCCAGCACCGTGAGCACTGAGCACCCAGCACCCCGAGCACTGAGCACCCAGCACCCCGAGCACTGAGCACCCAGCACCCTGAGCACTGAGCACCCAGCACCCTGAGCACTGAGCACCCAGCACCCTGAGTACTGAGTACTCAGCACCCTGAGCACTGAGCACCCAGCACCCTGAGTACTGATCACCGAGCACCCCGAGCACTGAGCACACAGCACCCTGAGTACTGAGCACCCAGCACCCTGAGCACTGAGCACAAAGCACGCTGAGTACTGAGCACTGAAAACCCTGAGTACTGAGCACCGAGGACCCTGAGCACTCAGCACCCAGCACGCTGAGTACTGAGCACCGAGCTCCCCGAGCACTGAGCACCCAGGACCCTGAGCACTGAGCACCCAGCACCCTGAGCACTGAACACCCAGCACCCTGAGTACTGAGCACCCAGCACGCTGAGTACTGAGCACTCAGCACCCTGAGCACTGAGCACCCAGCACCCTGAGTACTGAGCACCCAGCACCCTGAGTACTGAGCACCTAGCACCCTGAGCACTAAGCACCGAGCACCCTGAGTACTGAACACCCAGCACCCTGAGCACTGAGCACTGAGCACCCAGCACCCTGAGCACTGAGAACTGAGCACCCAGCACCCCGAGCACTGAGCACCCAGCACCCTGAGCACCCAGCACCCTGAGCACTGAGCACCCTGAGCACTGAGCACCCTGATCACTGAGCACTGAGCACCAAGCACCCTGAGTACTGAGCACCCAACACTCTGAGCACTGAGCACCCAGCACGCTGAGTACTGAGCACTGAGCACACAGCACCCTGAGTACTGAGCACCCAGCACCCCGAGCACTGAGCACCCAGCGCCCCGAGCACTGAGCACCCAGCACACTGAGCACTGAGCACTGAGCACACTGAGCACTGAGCACCCAGCACCCCGAGTACTGAGCACTGATCACCCTGAGTACTGCGCACCCAACACCCAGAGTACTGATCACCCAGCACCCTGAGAACTGAGCACCCAGCACCCTGAGTACTGAGCACCCAGCACCCTGAGTACTGAGCACCCAGCACCCTGAGCACTGAGCACTGAGCACCCAGCACCTTGAGCACTGAGCACTGACCACCCAGCACCCTGAGCACTGAGCACCCAGCACCCTGAGCACTGAGCACCCTGCACCCTGAGTACTGAGTACTCAGCACCCTGAGCACTGAGCACCCAGCACCCTGAGTACTGATCACCGAGCACCCCGAGCACTGAGCACCCAGCACCCTGAGTACTGAGCACCCAGCACCCTGAGTACTGAGCATCCAGCACCCTGAGTACTGAGCACCCAGCACCCTGAGCACTGAGCACAAAGCACGCTGAGTACTGAGCACTGAGCACCCTGAGTACTGAGCACCGAGGACCCTGAGCACTGAGCACCCAGCACGCTGAGTACTGAGCACTGAGCACCCTGAGTTCTGAGCACCTAGCACCCTGAGTACTGAGCACCCAGCACCCTGAGCACTGAGCAGCCAGCACCCTCAGCACTGAGCACCCAGCACCCCGAGCACTGAGCACCCAGCACCCTGAGCACTGAGCAACCACCACCCCGAGTACTGAGCACCCAGCACCCCGAGTACTGAGCACCGAGCACCCCGAGCACTGAGCACCCAGCACCCTGAGTACTGAGCACCCAGTACCCTGAGTACTGAGCACCCCGAGTACTGAGCACCCAGCACCCCGAGCACTGAGCATCCAGCACCCTGAGTACTGAGAACAGATCACCCTGAGCACTGAGCACCCAGCACCCTGAGTACTGAGCACCCAGAACCCTGAGTACTGAGTACAAAGCACCCTGAGCACTGAGCACCCAGCACCCAGAGTACTGAGCACCGAGCACCCTGAGTACTGAGCACCCAGCACCCTGAGTACAGAGCACCCAGCACCCTGAGTACTGAGCACCCAGCACCCTGAGTACTGAGCACCTAGCACCCCGAGCACTGAGCAACCAGCACCCTGAGTACTGAGCACTGAGCACCCTGAGTACTAAGCACCGAACACCCTGAGTACTGAGCACCCAGCACCCTGAGGACTGAGCACCCAGCACCCTGAGCACTGAGCACCCAGCACCCTGAGTAATGAGCACCCAGCACCCTGAGTACTGAGCACCCAGCACCGTGAGCACTGAGCACCCAGCACCCCGAGCACTGAGCACCCAGCACCCCGAGCACTGAGCACCCAGCACCCTGAGCACTGAGCACCCAGCACCCTGAGCACTGAGCACCCAGCACCCTGAGTACTGAGTACTCAGCACCCTGAGCACTGAGCACCCAGCACCCTGAGTACTGATCACCGAGCACCCCGAGCACTGAGCACACAGCACCCTGAGTACTGAGCACCCAGCACCCTGAGCACTGAGCACAAAGCACGCTGAGTACTGAGCACTGAACACCCTGAGTACTGAGCACCGAGGACCCTGAGCACTCAGCACCCAGCACGCTGAGTTCTAAGCACTGAGCACCCTGAGTACTGAGCACCTAGCACCCTGAGTACTGAGCACCCAGCACCCTGAGCACTGAGCAGCCAGCACCCTCAGCACTGAGCACCCAGCACCCCGAGCACTGAGCACCCAGCACCCTGAGCACTGAGCACCCAGCACCCCGAGTACTGAGCACCGAGCACCCCGAGCTCTGAGCACCCAGCACCCTGAGTACTGAGAACAGATCACCCCGAGCACGGAGCACCCAGTACCCCGAGCACTGAGTACTGAGCACCCAGCACCCTGAGTACTGAGCACCGAGCTCCCCGAGCACTGAGCACCCAGCACCCTGAGCACTGAGCACCCAGCACCCTGAGCACTGAGCACCCAGCAACCAGAGCACTGAGCACCCAGCACCCTGAGCACTGAGCACCCAGCACCCTGAGTACTGAGCACCCAGCACCCTGAGTACTGAGCACCCAGCACCCTGAGTACTGAGCACCGAGCACCCTGAGTACTGAGCAACGAGCACCCTGAGTACTGAGCACCCAGCACCCTGAGCACTGAGCACCCAGCACCCTGAGTACTGAGCACCCAGCACCCTGAGTACTGAGCACCCAGCACCCCGAGCACTGAGCACCCAGCACCCTGAGTACTGAGCACCTAGCACCCTGAGCACTGAGCACCGAGCACCCTGAGTACTGAACACCCAGCACCCTGAGCACTGAGCACTGAGCACCCAGCACCCTGAGCACTGAGAACTGAGCACCCAGCACCCCGAGCACTGAGCACCCAGCACCCTGAGCACCCAGCACCCTGAGTACTGAGCACCCTGAGCACTGAGCACCCTGAGCACTGAGCACCCAGCACCCTGAGTACTGAGCACCCAACACTCTGAGCACTGAGCACCCAGCACGCTGAGTACTGAGCACTGAGCACACAGCACCCTGAGTACTGAGCACCCAGCACCCCGAGCACTGAGCACCCAGCGCCCCGAGCACTGAGCACCCAGCACCCTGAGCACTGAGCACTGAGCACACTGAGCACTGAGCACCCAGCACCCCGAGTACTGAGCACTGAGCACCCTGAGTACTGCGCACCCAACACCCAGAGTACTGATCACCCAGCACCCTGAGAACTGAGCACCCAGCACCCTGAGTACTGAGCACCCAGCACCCTGAGTACTGAGCACCCAGCACCCTGAGCACTGAGCACTGAGCACCCAGCACCTTGAGCACTGAGCACTGACCACCCAGCACCCTGAGCACTGAGCACCCAGCACCCTGAGCACTGAGCACCCAGCACCCTGAGTACTGAGTACTCAGCACCCTGAGCACTGAGCACTGAGCACCCAGCACCCTGAGCACTGAGCACTGAGCACCCAGCACCCCGAGCACTGAGCACCCAGCACCCTGAGCACCCAGCACCCTGAGCACTGAGCACCCTGAGCACTGAGCACCCTGAGCACTGAGCACTGAGCACCCAGCACCATGAGTACTGAGCACCCAACACTCTGAGCAATGAGCACCCAGCACGCTGAGTACTGAGCACTGAGCACACAGCACCCTGAGGACTGAGCACCCAGCACCCTGAGCACTGAGCACTGAGCACCCAGCACCCCGAGCACTGAGCACCCAGCACCCTGAGCACCCAGCACCCTGAGCACTGAGCACCCTGAGTACTGAGCACCCAGCACCCTGAGCACTGAGCACACAGCACCCTGAGTACTGAGCACCCTGAGTAGTGAGCACTGATCACCCTGAGCACTGAGCACCCAGCACCCTGAGTACTGAGCACACAGCACCCTGAGCACTGAGCACCCAGCACCCTGAGCACTGAGCACCCAGCACCCTGAGTACTGAGCACCCAGAACCCTGAGTACTGAGTACAAAGCACCATGAGCACTGAGCACCCAGCACCCTGAGTACTGAGCACCGAGCACCCTGAGTACTGAGCACCCAGCACCCTGAGTACTGAGCACCCAGCACCCTGAGCACTGAGCACCCAGCACCCTGAGTACTGAGCACCCAGCACCCTGAGTACTGAGCACCCAGCACCCTGAGTACGGAGCACCCAGCACCCTGAGTACTGAGCACCCAGCACCCTGAGTACGGAGCACCGAGCACCCGAGCACTGAGCAACCAGCACCCTGAGTACTGAGCACTGAGCACCCTGAGTACTAAGCACCGAACACCCTGAGTAGTGAGCACCCAGCACCCGGAGGACTGAGCACCCAGCACCCTGAGCACTGAGCACCCAGCACCCTGCGTAATGAGCACCCAGCACCCTGAGTACTGAGCACCCAGCACCCTGAGCACTGAGCACCCAGCACCCCGAGCACTGAGCACCCAGCACCCCGAGCACTGAGCACCCAGCACCCTGAGCACTGAGCACCCAGCACCCTGAGCACTGAGCACCCAGCACCCTGAGTACTGAGTACTCAGCACCCTGAGCACTGAGCACCCAGCACCCTGAGTACTGATCACCGAGCACCCCGAGCACTGAGCACCCAGCACCCTGAGTACTGAGCACCCAGCACCCTGAGCACTGAGCACAAAGCACGCTGAGTACTGAGCTCTGAACACCCTGAGTACTTAGCACCGAGGACCCTGAGCACTCAGCACCCAGCACGCTGAGTACTAAGCACTGAGCACCCTGAGTACTGAGCACCTAGCACCCTGAGTACTGAGCACCCAGCACCCTGAGCACTGAGCAGCCAGCACCCTCAGCACTGAGCACCCAGCACCCAGAGCACTGAGCACCCAGCACCCTGAGCACTGAGCACCCAGCACCCCGAGTACTGAGCACCGAGCACCCCGAGCTCTGAGCACTCAGCACCCTGAGTACTGAGCACCCAGTACCCTGAGTACTGAGCACCCCGAGTACTGAGCACCCAGCACCCCGAGCACTGAGCACCCAGCACCCTGAGTACTGAGAACAGATCACCCCGAGCACGGAGCACCCAGTACCCCGAGCACTGAGTACTGAGCACCCAGCACCCTGAGTACTGAGCACCGAGCTCCCCGAGCACTGAGCACCCAGCACCCTGAGCACTGAGCACCCAGCACCCTGAGCACTGAACACCCAGCACCCTGAGTACTGAGCACCCAGCACGCTGAGTACTGAGCACTCAGCACCCTGAGCACTGAGCACCCAGCACCCTGAGTACTGAGCACTGAGCACCCAGCACCCCGAGCACTGAGCACCCAGCACCCTGTGTACTGAGCACTGAGCACCCTGATTACTAAGCACCTAGCACCCTGAGTACTGAGCACCCAGGACCCTGAGCACTGAGCACCGAGCACCCCGAGCACTGAGCACTCAGCACCCTGAGCACTCAGCACCCATCACCCCGATCACTGAGCACCCAGCACCCTGAGCACTGAGCACCCAGCACCCTGAGCACTGAGCACCCAGCACCCAGAGCACTGAGCACCCAGCACACTGAGCACTGAGCACCCAGCACCCTGAGTACTGAGCACCCAGCACCCTGAGTACTGAGCACCCAGCACCCTGAGTACTGAGCACCGAGCACCATGAGTACTGAGCACCGAGCACCCTGAGTACTGAGCACCCAGCACCCTGAGCACTGAGCACCCAGCACCCTGAGTACTGAGCACCCAGCACCCTGAGTACTGAGCACCCAGCACCCCTAGCACTGAGCACCCAGCACCCTGAGTACTGAGCACCTAGCACCCTGAGCACTGAGCACCGAGCACCCTGAGTACTGAACACCCAGCACCTGAGCACTGAGCACTGAGCACCCAGCACCCTGAGCACTGAGAACTGAGCACCCAGCTCCCCGAGCACTGAGCACCCAGCACCCTGAGCACCCAGCACCCTGAGCACTGAGCACCCTGAGCACTGAGCACCCTGAGCACTGAGCACTGAGCACCCAGCACCCTGAGTACTGAGCACCCAGCACCCTGAGCACTGAGCACCCAGCACCCCGAGCACTGAGCACCCAGCACCCCGAGCACTGAGCACCCAGCACCCTGAGCACTGAGCACCCAGCACCCTGAGCACTGAGCACCCAGCACCCTGAGTACTGAGTACTCAGCACCCTGAGCACTGAGCACCCAGCACCCTGAGTACTGATCACCGAGCACCCCGAGCACTGAGCACCCAGCACCCTGAGTACTGAGCACCCAGCACCCTGAGCACTGAGCACAAAGCACGCTGAGTACTGAGCACTGAACACCCTGAGTACTGAGCACCGAGGACCCTGAGCACTCAGCACCCAGCACGCTGAGTACTAAGCACTGAGCACCCTGAGTACTGAGCACCTAGCACCCTGAGTACTGAGCACCCAGCACCCTGAGCACTGAGCAGCCAGCACCCTCAGCACTGAGCACCCAGCACCCCGAGCACTGAGCACCCAGCACCCCGAGCTCTGAGCACCCAGCACCCTGAGTACTGAGCACCCAGTACCCTGAGTACTGAGCACCCCGAGTACTGAGCACCCAGCACCCCGAGCACTGAGCACCCAGCACCCTGAGTACTGAGAACAGATCACCCCGAGCACGGAGCACCCAGTACCCCGAACACTGAGTACTGAGCACCCAGCACCCTGAGTACTGAGCACCGAGCTCCCCGAGCACTGAGCACCCAGCACCCTGAGCACTGAGCACCCAGCACCCTGAGCACTGAACACCCAGCACCCTGAGCACTGAGCACCCAGCACCCTGAGCACTGAGCACCCAGCACCCTGAGTACTGAGTACTCAGCACCCTGAGCACTGAGCACCCAGCACCCTGAGTACTGATCACTGAGCACCCGGAGCACTGAGCACCCAGCACCCTGAGTACTGAGCACCCAGCACCGTGAGTACTGAGTACAAAGCACCCTGAGCACTGAGCACCCAGCACCCTGAGTACTGAGCACGGAGCACCCTGAGTACTGAGCACCCAGCACCCTGAGTACTGAGCACCCAGCACCCTGAGCACTGAGCACCCAGCACCCTGAGTACTGAGCACCCAGCACCCTGAGTACTGAGCACTGATCACCCTGAGCACTGAGCACCCAGCACCCCGAGCACTGAGCACCCAGCACCCTGAGTACTGAGCACCTAGCACCCTGAGCACTGAGCACCGAGCACCCTGAGTACTGAACACCCAGCACCCTGAGCACTGAGCACTGAGCACCCAGCACCCTGAGCACTGAGCACTGAGCACCCAGCACCCCGAGCACTGAGCACCCAGCACCCTGAGCACCCAGCACCCTGAGCACTGAGCACCCTGAGCACTGAGCACCCTGAGCACTGAGCACTGAGCACCCAGCACCATGTGTACTGAGCACCCAACACTCTGAGCAATGAGCACCCAGCACGCTGAGTACTGAGCACTGAGCACACAGCACCCTGAGGACTGAGCACCCAGCACCCTGAGCACTGAGCACTGAGCACCCAGCACCCCGAGCACTGAGCACCCAGCACCCTGAGCACCCAGCACCCTGAGCACTGAGCACCCTGAGTACTGAGCACCCAGCACCCTGAGCACTGAGCACACAGCACCCTGAGTACTGAGCACCCTGAGTAGTGAGCACTGATCACCCTGAGCACTGAGCACCCAGCACCCTGAGTACTGAGCACACAGCACCCTGAGCACTGAGCACCCAGCACCCTGAGCACTGAGCACCCAGCACCCTGAGTACTGAGCACCCAGAACCCTGAGTACTGAGTACAAAGCACCATGAGCACTGAGCACCCAGCACCCTGAGTACTGAGCACCGAGCACCCTGAGTACTGAGCACCCAGCACCCTGAGTACTGAGCACCCAGCACCCTGAGCACTGAGCACCCAGCACCCTGAGTACTGAGCACCCAGCACCCTGAGTACTGAGCACCCAGCACCCTGAGTACGGAGCACCCAGCACCCTGAGTACTGAGCACCCAGCACCCTGAGTACTGAGCACCGAGCACCCGAGCACTGAGCAACCAGCACCCTGAGTACTGAGCACTGAGCACCCTGAGTACTAAGCACCGAACACCCTGAGTAGTGAGCACCCAGCACCCGGAGGACTGAGCACCCAGCACCCTGAGCACTGAGCACCCAGCACCCTGAGTAATGAGCACCCAGCACCCTGAGTACTGAGCACCCAGCACCCCGAGCACTGAGCACCCAGCACCCCGAGCACTGAGCACCCAGCACCCCGAGCACTGAGCACCCAGCACCCTGAGCACTGAGCACCCAGCACCCTGAGCACTGAGCACCCAGCACCCTGAGTAATGAGTACTCAGCACCCTGAGCACTGAGCACCCAGCACCCTGAGTACTGATCACCGAGCACCCCGAGCACTGAGCACCCAGCACCCTGAGTACTGAGCACCCAGCACCCTGAGCACTGAGCACAAAGCACGCTGAGTACTGAGCTCTGAACACCCTGAGTACATAGCACCGAGGACCCTGAGCACTCAGCACCCAGCACGCTGAGTACTGAGCACCGAGCTCCCCGAGCACTGAGCACCCAGGACCCTGAGCACTGAGCACCCAGCACCCTGAGCACTGAACACCCAGCACCCTGAGTACTGAGCACCCAGCACGCTGAGTACTGAGCACCCAGCACCCTGAGTACTGAGCACCCAGCACCCTGAGTACTGAGCACCGAGCACCCTGAGTACTGAGCACCGAGCACCCTGAGTACTGAGCACCCAGCACCCTGAGCACTGAGCACCCAGCACCCTGAGTACTGAGCACCCAGCACCCTGAGTACTGAGCACCCAGCACCCCGAGCACTGAACACCCAGCACCCTGAGTACTGAGCACCTAGCACCCTGAGCACTGAGCACCGAGCACCCTGAGTACTGAACACCCAGCACCCTGAGCACTGAGCACTGATCACCCAGCACCCTGAGCACTGAGAACTGAGCACCCAGCACCCCGAGCACTGAGCACCCAGCACCCTGAGCACCCAGCACCCTGAGCACTGAGCACCCTGAGCACTGAGCACCCTGAGCACTGAGCACTGAGCACCCAGCACCCTGAGTACTGAGCACCCAACACTCTGAGCACTGAGCACCCAGCACGCTGAGTACTGAGCACTGAGCACACAGCACCCTGAGTACTGAGCACCCAGCACCCCGAGCACTGAGCACCCAGCGCCCCGAGCACTGAGCACCCAGCACCCTGAGCACTGAGCACTGAGCACACTGAGCACTGAGCACCCAGCACCCCGAGTACTGAGCACTGAGCACCCTGAGTACTGCGCACCCAACACCCAGAGTACTGATCACCCAGCACCCTGAGAACTGAGCACCCAGCACCCTGAGTACTGAGCACCCAGCACCCTGAGTACTGAGCACCCAGCACCCTGAGCACTGAGCACTGAGCACCCAGCACCCTGAGTACTGAGCACCCAGCACCCTGAGTACTGAGCACCCAGCACCCTGAGCACTGAGCACTGAGCACCCAGCACCTTGAGCACTGAGCACTGACCACCCAGCACCCTGAGCACTGAGCACCCAGCACCCTGAGCACTGAGCACCCAGCACCCTGAGTACTGAGTACTCAGCACCCTGAGCACTGAGCACCCAGCACCCCGAGTACTGATCACCGAGCACCCCGAGCACTGAGCACCCAGCACCCTGAGTACTGAGCACCCAGCACCCTGAGTACTGAGCACCCAGCACCCTGAGTACTGAGCACCCAGCACCCTGAGCACTGAGCACAAAGCACGCTGAGTACTGAGCACTGAGCACCCTGAGTACTGAGCACCGAGGACCCTGAGCACTGAGCACCCAGCACGCTGAGTACTGAGCACTGAGCACCCTGAGTACTGAGCACCTAGCACCCTGAGTACTGAGCACCCAGCACCCTGAGCACTGAGCAGCCAGCACCCTCAGCACTGAGCACCCAGCACCCCGAGCACTGAGCACCCAGCACCCTGAGCACTGAGCACCCAGCACCCCGAGTACTGAGCACCCAGGACCCCGAGTACTGAGCACCGAGCACCCCGAGCACTGAGCACCCAGCACCCTGAGTACTGAGCACCCAGTACCCTGAGTACTGAGCACCCCGAGTACTGAGCACCCAGCACCCCGAGCACTGAGCACCCAGCACCCTGAGCACTGAGCACCCAGCACCCTGAGCACTGAACACCCAGCACCCCGAGCACTGAGCACCCAGCACCCTGAGTACTGAGCACTGAGCACCCAGCACCCCGAGCACTGAGCACCCAGCACCCTGAGTACTGAGCACCCAGCACGCTGAGTACTGAGCACTCAGCACCCTGAGCACTGAGCACCCAGCACCCTGAGTACTGAGCACTGAGCACCCAGCACCCCGAGCACTGAGCACCCAGTACCCTGAGTACTGAGCACCCCGAGTACTGAGCACCGAGCTCCCCAAGCACTGAGCACCCAGCACCCTGAGCACTGAGCACCCAGCACCCTGAGCACTGAACACCCAGCACCCTGAGTACTGAGTACCCAGCACGCTGAGTACTGAGCACTCAGCACCCTGAGCACTGAGCACCCAGCACCCTGAGTACTGAGCACTGAGCACCCAGCACCCCGAGCACTGAGCACCCAGCACCCTGTGTACTGAGCACTGAGCACCCTGATTACTAAGCACCTAGCACCCTGAGTACTGAGCACCCAGGACCCTGAGCACTGAGCACCAAGCACCCCGAGCACTGAGCACTCAGCACCCTGAGCACTCAGCACCCATCACCCCGATCACTGAGCACCCAGCACCCTGAGCACTGAGCACCCAGCACCCTGAGCACTGAGCACCCAGCAACCAGAGCACTGAGCACCCAGCACCCTGAGCACTGAGCACCCAGCACCCTGAGTACTGAGCACCCAGCACCCTGAGTACTGAGCACCCAGCACGCTGAGTACTGAGCACTCAGCACCCTGAGCACTGAGCACCCAGCACCCTGAGTACTGAGCACTGAGCACCCAGCACCCCGAGCACTGAGCACCCAGTACCCTGAGTACTGAGCACCCCGAGTACTGAGCACCGAGCTCCCCAAGCACTGAGCACCCAGCACCCTGAGCACTGAGCACCCAGCACCCTGAGCACTGAACACCCAGCACCCTGAGTACTGAGTACCCAGCACGCTGAGTACTGAGCACTCAGCACCCTGAGCACTGAGCACCCAGCACCCTGAGTACTGAGCACTGAGCACCCAGCACCCCGAGCACTGAGCACCCAGCACCCTGTGTACTGAGCACTGAGCACCCTGATTACTAAGCACCTAGCACCCTGAGTACTGAGCACCCAGGACCCTGAGCACTGAGCACCAAGCACCCCGAGCACTGAGCACTCAGCACCCTGAGCACTCAGCACCCATCACCCCGATCACTGAGCACCCAGCACCCTGAGCACTGAGCACCCAGCACCCTGAGCACTGAGCACCCAGCAACCAGAGCACTGAGCACCCAGCACCCTGAGCACTGAGCACCCAGCACCCTGAGTACTGAGCACCCAGCACCCTGAGTACTGAGCACCCAGCACCCTGAGTACTGAGCACCGAGCACCCTGAGTACTGAGCACCGAGCACCCTGAGTACTGAGCACCCAGCACCCTGAGCACTGAGCACCCAGCACCCTGAGTACTGAGCACCCAGCACCCTGAGTACTGAGCACCCAGCACCCCGAGCACTGAGCACCCAGCACCCTGAGTACTGAGCACCTAGCACCCTGAGCACTGAGCACCGAGCACCCTGAGTACTGAACACCCAGCACCCTGAGCACTGAGCACTGAGCACCCAGCACCCTGAGCACTGAGAACTGAGCACCCAGCACCCCGAGCACTGAGCACCCAGCACCCTGAGCACCCAGCACCCTGAGCACTGAGCACCCTGAGCACTGAGCACCCTGAGCACTGAGCACTGAGCAGCAAGCACCCTGAGTACTGAGCACCCAACACTCTGAGCACTGAGCACCCAGCACGCTGAGTACTGAGCACTGAGCACACAGCACCCTGAGTACTGAGCACCCAGCAACCCGAGCACTGAGCACCCAGCGCCCCGAGCACTGAGCACCCAGCACCCTGAGCACTGAGCACTGAGCACACTGAGCACTGAGCACCCAGCACCCCGAGTACTGAGCACTGAGCACCCTGAGTACTGCGCACCCAACACCCAGAGTACTGATCACCCAGCACCCTGAGAACTGAGCACCCAGCACCCTGAGTACTGAGCACCCAGCACCCTGAGTACTGAGCACCCAGCACCCTGAGCACTGAGCACTGAGCACCCAGCACCTTGAGCACTGAGCACTGACCACCCAGCACCCTGAGCACTGAGCACCCAGCACCCTGAGCACTGAGCACCCAGCACCCTGAGTACTGAGTACTCAGCACCCTGAGCACTGAGCACCCAGCACCCTGAGTACTGATCACCGAGCACCCCGAGCACTGAGCACCCAGCACCCTGAGTACTGAGCACCCAGCACCCTGAGTACTGAGCACCCAGCACCCTGAGTACTGAGCACCCAGCACCCTGAGCACTGAGCACAAAGCACGCTGAGTACTGAGCACTGAGCACCCTGAGTACTGAGCACCGAGGACCCTGAGCACTGAGCACCCAGCACGCTGAGTACTGAGCACTGATCACACTGAGTTCTGAGCACCTAGCACCCTGAGTACTGAGCACCCAGCACCCTGAGCACTGAGCAGCCAGCACCCTCAGCACTGAGCACCCAGCACCCCGAGCACTGAGCACGCAGCACCCTGAGCACTGAGCAACCAGCACCCCGAGTACTGAGCACCCAGCACCCCGAGTACTGAGCACCGAGCACCCCGAGCACTGAGCACCCAGCACCCTGAGTACTGAGCACCCAGTACCCTGAGTACTGAGCACCCCGAGTACTGAGCACCCAGCACCCCGAGCACTGAGCACCCAGCACCCTGAGTACTGAGAACAGATCACCCTGAGCACTGAGCACCCAGCACCCTGAGTACTGAGCACCCAGAACCCTGAGTACTGAGTACAAAGCACCCTGAGCACTGAGCACCCAGCACCCTGAGTACTGAGCACCGAGCACCCTGAGTACTGAGCACCCAGCACCCTGAGTTCTGAGCACCCAGCACCCTGAGCACTGAGCACCCAGCACCCTGAGTACTGAGCACCCAGCACCCTGAGTACTGAGCACCCAGCACCCTGAGTACGGAGCACCCAGCACCCTGAGTACTGAGCACCCAGCACCCTGAGTACTGAGCACCGAGCACCCCGAGCACTGAGCAACCAGCACCCTGAGTACTGAGCACTGAGCACCCTGAGTACTAAGCACCGAACACCCTGAGTACTGAGCACCCAGCACCCTGAGGACTGAGCACCCAGCACCCTGAGCACTGAGCACCCAGCACCCTGAGTAATGAGCACCCAGCACCCTGAGTACTGAGCACCCAGCACCCTGAGCACTGAGCACCCAGCACCCCGAGCACTGAGCACCCAGCACCCCGAGCACTGAGCACCCAGCACCCTGAGCACTGAGCACCCAGCACCCTGAGCACTGAGCACCCAGCACCCTGAGTACTGAGTACTCAGCACCCTGAGCACTGAGCACCCAGCACCCTGAGTACTGATCACCGAGCACCCCGAGCACTGAGCACCCAGCACCCAGAGTACTGAGCACCCAGCACCCTGAGCACTCAGCACAAAGCACGCTGAGTACTGAGCACTGAACACCCTGAGTACTGAGCACCGAGGACCCTGAGCACTCAGCACCCAGCACGCTGAGTACTAAGCACTGAGCACCCTGAGTACTGAGCACCTAGCACCCTGAGTACTGAGCACCCAGCACCCTGAGCACTGAGCAGCCAGCACCCTCAGCACTCAGCACCCAGCACCCCGAGCACTGAGCACCCAGCACCCTGAGCACTGAGCACCCAGCACCCCGAGTACTGAGCACCGAGCACCCCGAGCTCTGAGCACCCAGCACCCTGAGTACTGAGAACAGATCACCCCGAGCACGGAGCACCCAGTACCCCGAGCACTGAGTACTGAGCACCCAGCACCCTGAGTACTGAGCACCGAGCTCCCCGAGCACTGAGCACCCAGCACCCTGAGCACTGAGCACCCAGCACCCTGAGCACTGAACACCCAGCACCCTGAGTACTGAGCACCCAGCACGCTGAGTACTGAGCACTCAGCACCCTGAGCACTGAGCACCCAGCACCCTGAGTACTGAGCACTGAGCACCCAGCACCCCGAGCACTGAGCACCCAGCACCCTGTGTACTGTGCACTGAGCACCCTGATTACTAAGCACCTAGCACCCTGAGTACTGAGCACCCAGGACCCTGAGCACTGAGCACCGAGCACCCCGAGCACTGAGCACTCAGCACCCTGAGCACTCAGCACCCATCACCCCGATCACTGAGCACCCAGCACCCTGAGCACTGAGCACCCAGCACCCTGAGCACTGAGCACCTAGCAACCAGAGCACTGAGCACCCAGCACCCTGAGCACTGAGCACCCAGCACCCTGAGTACTGAGCACCCAGCACCCTGAGTACTGAGCACCCAGCACCCTGAGTACTGAGCACCGAGCACCCTGAGTACTGAGCACCGAGCACCCTGAGTACTGAGCACCCAGCACCCTGAGCACTGAGCACCCAGCACCCTGAGTACTGAGCACCCAGCACCCTGAGTACTGAGCACCCAGCACCCCGAGCACTGAACACCCAGCACCCTGAGTACTGAGCACCTAGCACCCTGAGCACTGAGCACCGAGCACCCTGAGTACTGAACACCCAGCACCCTGAGCACTGAGCACTGATCACCCAGCACCCTGAGCACTGAGAACTGAGCACCCAGCACCCCGAGCACTGAGCACCCAGCACCCTGAGCACCCAGCACCCTGAGCACTGAGCACCCTGAGCACTGAGCACCCTGAGCACTGAGCACTGAGCACCCAGCACCCTGAGTACTGAGCACCCAACACTCTGAGCACTGAGCACCCAGCACGCTGAGTACTGAGCACTGAGCACCCAGCACCCTGAGCACTGAGCACCCTGAGCACTGAGCACCCTGAGCACTGAGCACTGAGCACCCAGCACCCTGAGTACTGAGCACCCAACACTCTGAGCACTGAGCACCCAGCACGCTGAGTACTGAGCACTGAGCACCCAGCGCCACGAGCACTGAGCACCCAGCACCCTGAGCACTGAGCACTGAGCACACTGAGCACTGAGCACCCAGCACCCCGAGTACTGAGCACTGAGCACCCTGAGTACTGCGCACCCAACACCCAGAGTACTGATCACCCAGCACCCTGAGAACTGAGCACCCAGCACCCTGAGTACTGAGCACCCAGCACCCTGAGTACTGAGCACCCAGCACCCTGAGCACTGAGCACTGAGCACCCAGCACCTTGAGCACTGAGCACTGACCACCCAGCACCCTGAGCACTGAGCACCCAGCACCCTGAGCACTGAGCACCCAGCACCCTGAGTACTGAGTACTCAGCACCCTGAGCACTGAGCACCCAGCACCCTGAGTACTGATCACCGAGCACCCCGAGCACTGAGCACCCAGCACCCTGAGTACTGAGCACCCAGCACCCTGAGTACTGAGCACCCAGCACCCTGAGTACTGAGCACCCAGCACCCTGAGCACTGAGCACAAAGCACGCTGAGTACTGAGCACTGAGCACCCTGAGTACTGAGCACCGAGGACCCTGAGCACTGAGCACCCAGCACGCTGAGTACTGAGCACTGAGCACCCTGAGTACTGAGCACCTAGCACCCTGAGTACTGAGCACCCAGCACCCTGAGCACTGAGCAGCCAGCACCCTCAGCACTGAGCACCCAGCACCCTGAGCACTGAGCACCCAGCACCCTGAGCACTGAGCACCCAGCACCCCGAGTACTGAGCACCCAGGACCCCGAGTACTGAGCACCGAGCACCCCGAGCACTGAGCACCCAGCACCCTGAGTACTGAGCACCCCGTACCCTGAGTACTGAGCACCCCGAGTACTGAGCACCCAGCACCCCGAGCACTGAGCACCCAGCACCCTGAGTACTGAGAACAGATCACCCTGAGTACTGAGCACCCAGCACCCTGAGTACTTAGCCCCCAGCACCCTGAGTACTGAGCACCCAGCAACCCGAGCACTGAGCACCCAGCACCCCGAGAATGAGCACCCAGCACCCTGAGTACTGAGAACCGAGCACCCTGAGTACTGAGCACCCAGCACCCTGAGTACTGAGCCCCCAGCACCCTGAGCACTGAGCACCCAGCACACCGAGCACTGAGCACCCAGCACCCCGAGAATGAGCACCCAGCACCCTGAGTACTGAGCACCCAGCACCCCGAGCACGGAGCACCCAGGACCCCGAGCACTGAGTACTGAGCACCCAGCACCCTGAGTACTGAGCACCGAGCTCCCCGAGCACTGAGCACCCAGCACCCTGAGCACTGAGCACCCAGCACCCTGAGCACTGAGCACCCAGCACCCTGAGCACTGAGCACCCAGCACCCTGAGCACTGAGCACCCAGCACCCAGAGCACTGAGCACCCAGCACCCTGAGCACTGAGCACCCAGCACCCTGAGTACTGAGCACCCATCACCCTGAGTACTGAGCACCCTGAGTACTGAGCACCGATCACCCTGAGCACTGAGCACCCAGCACCCTGAGTACTGAGCACCCAGCACCCTGAGCACTGAGCACCCAGCACCCTGAGCATTGAGCACCCAGCACCCTGAGTACTGAGCACCCAGAACCCAGAGTACTGAGTACAAAGCACCCTGAGCACTGAGCACCCAGCACCCTGAGTACTGAGCACGGAGCACCCTGAGTACTGAGCACCCAGCACCCTGAGTACTGAGCACCCAGCACCCTGAGCACTGAGCACCCAGCACCCTGAGTACTGAGCACCCAGCACCCTGAGTACTGAGCACTGATCACCCTGAGCACTGAGCACCCAGCACCCCGAGCACTGAGCACCCAGCACCCTGAGTACTGAGCACCTAGCACCCTGAGCACTGAGCACCGAGCACCCTGAGTACTGAACACCCAGCACCCTGAGCACTGAGCACTGAGCACCCAGCACCCTGAGCACTGAGCACTGAGCACCCAGCACCCCGAGCACTGAGCACCCAGCACCCTGAGCACCCAGCACCCTGAGCACTGAGCACCCTGAGCACTGAGCACCCTGAGCACTGAGCACTGAGCACCCAGCACCCTGAGTACTGAGCACCCAACACTCTGAGCAATGAGCACCCAGCACGCTGAGTACTGAGCACTGAGCACACAGCACCCTGAGCACTGAGCACCCAGCACCCTGAGCACTGAGCACTGAGCACCCAGCAACCCGAGCACTGAGCACCCAGCACCCTGAGCACCCAGCACCCTGAGCACTGAGCACCCTGAGTACTGAGCACCCAGCACCCTGAGCACTGAGCACACAGCACCCTGAGTTCTGAGCACCCTGAGTACTGAGCACTGATCACCCTGAGCACTGAGCACCCAGCACCCTGAGTACTGAGCACACAGCACCCTGAGCACTGAGCACCCAGCACCCTGAGCACTGAGCACCCAGCACCCTGAGTACTGAGCACTGAGCACCCAGCACCCTGAGCACTGAGCACACAGCACCCTGAGTACTGAGCACCCTGAGTACTGAGCACTGATCACCCTGAGCACTGAGCACCCAGCACCCTGAGTACTGAGCACCCAGCACCCTGAGCACTGAGCACCCAGCACTCTGAGCACTGAGCACCCAGCACCCTGAGTACTGAGCCCCCAGCACCCTGAGTACTGAGCACCCAGCACCCTGAGTACGGAGCACCCAGCACCCTGAGTACTGAGCACCCAGCACCCTGAGTACTGAGCACCGAGCACCCGAGCACTGAGCAACCAGCACCCTGAGTACTGAGCACTGAGCACCCTGAGTACTAAGCACCGAACACCCTGAGTAGTGAGCACCCAGCACCCTGAGGACTGAGCACCCAGCACCCTGAGCACTGAGCACCCAGCACCCTGAGTAATGAGCACCCAGCACCCTGAGTACTGAGCACCCAGCACCCTGAGCACTTAGCACCCAGCACCCCGAGCACTGAGCACCCAGCACCCCGAGCACTGAGCACCCAGCACCCTGAGCACTGAGCACCCAGCACCCTGAGCACTGAGCACCCAGCACCCTGAGTACTGAGTACTCAGCACCCTGAGCACTGAGCACCCAGCACCCTGAGTACTGATCACCGAGCACCCCGAGCACTGAGCACCCAGCACCCTGAGTACTGAGCACACAGCACCCTGAGCACTGAGCACAAAGCACGCTGAGTACTGAGCACTGAACACCCTGAGTACTTAGCACCGAGGACCCTGAGCACTCAGCACCCAGCACGCTGAGTACTAAGCACTGAGCACCCTAAGTACTGAGCACCTAGCACCCTGAGTACTGAGCACCCAGCACCCTGAGCACTGAGCAGCCAGCACCCTCAGCACTGAGCACCCAGCACCCCGAGCACTGAGCACCCAGCACCCTGAGCACTGAGCACCCAGCACCCCGAGTACTGAGCACCGAGCACCCCGAGCTCTGAGCACCCAGCACCCTGAGTACTGAGCACCCAGTACCCTGAGTACTGAGCACCCCGAGTACTGAGCACCCAGCACCCCGAGCACTGAGCACCCAGCACCCTGAGTACTGAGAACAGATCACCCCGAGCACGGAGCACCCAGTACCCCGAGCACTGAGTACTGAGCACATAGCACCCTGAGTACTGAGCACCGAGCTCCCCGAGCACTGAGCACCCAGGACCCTGAGCACTGAGCACCCAGCACCCTGAGCACTGAACACCCAGCACCCTGAGTACTGAGCACCCAGCACGCTGAGTACTGAGCACTCAGCACCCTGAGCACTGAGCACCCAGCACCCTGAGTACTGAGCACCCAGCACCCTGAGTACTGAGCACCTAGCACCCTGAGCACTAAGCACCGAGCACCCTGAGTACTGAACACCCAGCACCCTGAGCACTGAGCACTGAGCACCCAGCACCCTGAGCACTGAGAACTGAGCACCCAGCACCCAGAGCACTGAGCACCCAGCACCCTGAGCACCCAGCACCCTGAGCACTGAGCACCCTGAGCACTGAGCACCCTGATCACTGAGCACTGAGCACCAAGCACCCTGAGTACTGAGCACCCAACACTCTGAGCACTGAGCACCCAGCACGCTGAGTACTGAGCACTGAGCACACAGCACCCTGAGTACTGAGCACCCAGCACCCCGAGCACTGAGCACCCAGCGCCCCGAGCACTGAGCACCCAGCACCCTGAGCACTGAGCACTGAGCACACTGAGCACTGAGCACCCAGCACCCCGAGTACTGAGCACTGAGCACCCTGAGTACTGCGCACCCAACACCCAGAGTACTGATCACCCAGCACCCTGAGAACTGAGCACCCAGCACCCTGAGTACTGAGCACCCAGCACCCTGAGTACTGAGCACCCAGCACCCTGAGCACTGAGCACTGAGCACCCAGCACCTTGAGCACTGAGCACTGACCACCCAGCACCCTGAGCACTGAGCACCCAGCACCCTGAGCACTGAGCACCCTGCACCCTGAGTACTGAGTACTCAGCACCCTGAGCACTGAGCACCCAGCACCCTGAGTACTGATCACCGAGCACCCCGAGCACTGAGCACCCAGCACCCTGAGTACTGAGCACCCAGCACCCTGAGTACTGAGCATCCAGCACCCTGAGTACTGAGCACCCAGCACCCTGAGCACTGAGCACAAAGCACGCTGAGTACTGAGCACTGAGCACCCTGAGTACTGAGCACCGAGGACCCTGAGCACTGAGCACCCAGCACGCTGAGTACTGAGCACTGAGCACCCTGAGTTCTGAGCACCTAGCACCCTGAGTACTGAGCACCCAGCACCCTGAGCACTGAGCAGCCAGCACCCTCAGCACTGAGCACCCAGCACCCCGAGCACTGAGCAACCAGCACCCCGAGTACTGAGCACCCAGCACCCCGAGTACTGAGCACCGAGCACCCCGAGCACTGAGCACCCAGCACCCTGAGTACTGAGCACCCAGTACCCTGAGTACTGAGCACCCCGAGTACTGAGCACCCAGCACCCCGAGCACTGAGCATCCAGCACCCTGAGTACTGAGAACACATCACCCTGAGCACTGAGCACCCAGCACCCTGAGTACTGAGCACCCAGAACCCTGAGTACTGAGTACAAAGCACCCTGAGCACTGAGCACCCAGCACCCTGAGTACTGAGCACCGAGCACCCTGAGTACTGAGCACCCAGCACCCTGAGTACGGAGCACCCAGCACCCTGAGTACTGAGCACCCAGCACCCTGAGTACTGAGCACCGAGCACCCCGAGCACTGAGCAACCAGCACCCTGAGTACTGAGCACTGAGCACCCTGAGTACTAAGCACCGAACACCCTGAGTACTGAGCACCCAGCACCCTGAGGACTGAGCACCCAGCACCCTGAGCACTGAGCACCCAGCACCCTGAGTAATGAGCACCCAGCACCCTGAGTACTGAGCACCCAGCACCGTGAGCACTGAGCACCCAGCACCCCGAGCACTGAGCACCCAGCACCCCGAGCACTGAGCACCCAGCACCCTGAGCACTGAGCACCCAGCACCCTGAGCACTGAGCACCCAGCACCCTGAGTACTGAGTACTCAGCACCCTGAGCACTGAGCACCCAGCACCCTGAGTACTGATCACCGAGCACCCCGAGCACTGAGCACACAGCACCCTGAGTACTGAGCACCCAGCACCCTGAGCACTGAGCACAAAGCACGCTGAGTACTGAGCACTGAAAACCCTGAGTACTGAGCACCGAGGACCCTGAGCACTCAGCACCCAGCACGCTGAGTACTGAGCACCGAGCTCCCCGAGCACTGAGCACCCAGGACCCTGAGCACTGAGCACCCAGCACCCTGAGCACTGAACACCCAGCACCCTGAGTACTGAGCACCCAGCACGCTGAGTACTGAGCACTCAGCACCCTGAGCACTGAGCACCCAGCACCCTGAGTACTGAGCACCCAGCACCCTGAGTACTGAGCACCTAGCACCCTGAGCACTAAGCACCGAGCACCCTGAGTACTGAACACCCAGCACCCTGAGCACTGAGCACTGAGCACCCAGCACCCTGAGCACTGAGAACTGAGCACCCAGCACCCCGAGCACTGAGCACCCAGCACCCTGAGCACCCAGCACCCTGAGCACTGAGCACCCTGAGCACTGAGCACCCTGATCACTGAGCACTGAGCACCAAGCACCCTGAGTACTGAGCACCCAACACTCTGAGCACTGAGCACCCAGCACGCTGAGTACTGAGCACTGAGCACACAGCACCCTGAGTACTGAGCACCCAGCACCCCGAGCACTGAGCACCCAGCGCCCCGAGCACTGAGCACCCAGCACACTGAGCACTGAGCACTGAGCACACTGAGCACTGAGCACCCAGCACCCCGAGTACTGAGCACTGATCACCCTGAGTACTGCGCACCCAACACCCAGAGTACTGATCACCCAGCACCCTGAGAACTGAGCACCCAGCACCCTGAGTACTGAGCACCCAGCACCCTGAGTACTGAGCACCCAGCACCCTGAGCACTGAGCACTGAGCACCCAGCACCTTGAGCACTGAGCACTGACCACCCAGCACCCTGAGCACTGAGCACCCAGCACCCTGAGCACTGAGCACCCTGCACCCTGAGTACTGAGTACTCAGCACCCTGAGCACTGAGCACCCAGCACCCTGAGTACTGATCACCGAGCACCCCGAGCACTGAGCACCCAGCACCCTGAGTACTGAGCACCCAGCACCCTGAGTACTGAGCATCCAGCACCCTGAGTACTGAGCACCCAGCACCCTGAGCACTGAGCACAAAGCACGCTGAGTACTGAGCACTGAGCACCCTGAGTACTGAGCACCGAGGACCCTGAGCACTGAGCACCCAGCACGCTGAGTACTGAGCACTGAGCACCCTGAGTTCTGAGCACCTAGCACCCTGAGTACTGAGCACCCAGCACCCTGAGCACTGAGCAGCCAGCACCCTCAGCACTGAGCACCCAGCACCCCGAGCACTGAGCACCCAGCACCCTGAGCACTGAGCAACCAGCACCCCGAGTACTGAGCACCCAGCACCCCGAGTACTGAGCACCGAGCACCCCGAGCACTGAGCACCCAGCACCCTGAGTACTGAGCACCCAGTACCCTGAGTACTGAGCACCCCGAGTACTGAGCACCCAGCACCCCGAGCACTGAGCATCCAGCACCCTGAGTACTGAGAACAGATCACCCTGAGCACTGAGCACCCAGCACCCTGAGTACTGAGCACCCAGAACCCTGAGTACTGAGTACAAAGCACCCTGAGCACTGAGCACCCAGCACCCAGAGTACTGAGCACCGAGCACCCTGAGTACTGAGCACCCAGCACCCTGAGTACAGAGCACCCAGCACCCTGAGTACTGAGCACCCAGCACCCTGAGTACTGAGCACCTAGCACCCCGAGCACTGAGCAACCAGCACCCTGAGTACTGAGCACTGAGCCCCCTGAGTACTAAGCACCGAACACCCTGAGTACTGAGCACCCAGCACCCTGAGGACTGAGCACCCAGCACCCTGAGCACTGAGCACCCAGCACCCTGAGTAATGAGCACCCAGCACCCTGAGTACTGAGCACCCAGCACCGTGAGCACTGAGCACCCAGCACCCCGAGCACTGAGCACCCAGCACCCCGAGCACTGAGCACCCAGCACCCTGAGCACTGAGCACCCAGCACCCTGAGCACTGAGCACCCAGCACCCTGAGTACTGAGTACTCAGCACCCTGAGCACTGAGCACCCAGCACCCTGAGTACTGATCACCGAGCACCCCGAGCACTGAGCACACAGCACCCTGAGTACTGAGCACCCAGCACCCTGAGCACTGAGCACAAAGCACGCTGAGTACTGAGCACTGAACACCCTGAGTACTGAGCACCGAGGACCCTGAGCACTCAGCACCCAGCACGCTGAGTTCTAAGCACTGAGCACCCTGAGTACTGAGCACCTAGCACCCTGAGTACTGAGCACCCAGCACCCTGAGCACTGAGCAGCCAGCACCCTCAGCACTGAGCACCCAGCACCCCGAGCACTGAGCACCCAGCACCCTGAGCACTGAGCACCCAGCACCCCGAGTACTGAGCACCGAGCACCCCGAGCTCTGAGCACCCAGCACCCTGAGTACTGAGAACAGATCACCCCGAGCACGGAGCACCCAGTACCCCGAGCACTGAGTACTGAGCACCCAGCACCCTGAGTACTGAGCACCGAGCTCCCCGAGCACTGAGCACCCAGCACCCTGAGCACTGAGCACCCAGCACCCTGAGCACTGAGCACCCAGCAACCAGAGCACTGAGCACCCAGCACCCTGAGCACTGAGCACCCAGCACCCTGAGTACTGAGCACCCAGCACCCTGAGTACTGAGCACCCAGCACCCTGAGTACTGAGCACCGAGCACCCTGAGTACTGAGCAACGAGCACCCTGAGTACTGAGCACCCAGCACCCTGAGCACTGAGCACCCAGCACCCTGAGTACTGAGCACCCAGCACCCTGAGTACTGAGCACCCAGCACCCCGAGCACTGAGCACCCAGCACCCTGAGTACTGAGCACCTAGCACCCTGAGCACTGAGCACCGAGCACCCTGAGTACTGAACACCCAGCACCCTGAGCACTGAGCACTGAGCACCCAGCACCCTGAGCACTGAGAACTGAGCACCCAGCACCCCGAGCACTGAGCACCCAGCACCCTGAGCACCCAGCACCCTGAGTACTGAGCACCCTGAGCACTGAGCACCCTGAGCACTGAGCACCCAGCACCCTGAGTACTGAGCACCCAACACTCTGAGCACTGAGCACCCAGCACGCTGAGTACTGAGCACTGAGCACACAGCACCCTGAGTACTGAGCACCCAGCACCCCGAGCACTGAGCACCCAGCGCCCCGAGCACTGAGCACCCAGCACCCTGAGCACTGAGCACTGAGCACACTGAGCACTGAGCACCCAGCACCCCGAGTACTGAGCACTGAGCACCCTGAGTACTGCGCACCCAACACCCAGAGTACTGATCACCCAGCACCCTGAGAACTGAGCACCCAGCACCCTGAGTACTGAGCACCCAGCACCCTGAGTACTGAGCACCCAGCACCCTGAGCACTGAGCACTGAGCACCCAGCACCTTGAGCACTGAGCACTGACCACCCAGCACCCTGAGCACTGAGCACCCAGCACCCTGAGCACTGAGCACCCAGCACCCTGAGTACTGAGTACTCAGCACCCTGAGCACTGAGCACTGAGCACCCAGCACCCTGAGCACTGAGCACTGAGCACCCAGCACCCCGAGCACTGAGCACCCAGCACCCTGAGCACCCAGCACCCTGAGCACTGAGCACCCTGAGCACTGAGCACCCTGAGCACTGAGCACTGAGCACCCAGCACCATGAGTACTGAGCACCCAACACTCTGAGCAATGAGCACCCAGCACGCTGAGTACTGAGCACTGAGCACACAGCACCCTGAGGACTGAGCACCCAGCACCCTGAGCACTGAGCACTGAGCACCCAGCACCCCGAGCACTGAGCACCCAGCACCCTGAGCACCCAGCACCCTGAGCACTGAGCACCCTGAGTACTGAGCACCCAGCACCCTGAGCACTGAGCACACAGCACCCTGAGTACTGAGCACCCTGAGTAGTGAGCACTGATCACCCTGAGCACTGAGCACCCAGCACCCTGAGTACTGAGCACACAGCACCCTGAGCACTGAGCACCCAGCACCCTGAGCACTGAGCACCCAGCACCCTGAGTACTGAGCACCCAGAACCCTGAGTACTGAGTACAAAGCACCATGAGCACTGAGCACCCAGCACCCTGAGTACTGAGCACCGAGCACCCTGAGTACTGAGCACCCAGCACCCTGAGTACTGAGCACCCAGCACCCTGAGCACTGAGCACCCAGCACCCTGAGTACTGAGCACCCAGCACCCTGAGTACTGAGCACCCAGCACCCTGAGTACGGAGCACCCAGCACCCTGAGTACTGAGCACCCAGCACCCTGAGTACGGAGCACCGAGCACCCGAGCACTGAGCAACCAGCACCCTGAGTACTGAGCACTGAGCACCCTGAGTACTAAGCACCGAACACCCTGAGTAGTGAGCACCCAGCACCCGGAGGACTGAGCACCCAGCACCCTGAGCACTGAGCACCCAGCACCCTGCGTAATGAGCACCCAGCACCCTGAGTACTGAGCACCCAGCACCCTGAGCACTGAGCACCCAGCACCCCGAGCACTGAGCACCCAGCACCCCGAGCACTGAGCACCCAGCACCCTGAGCACTGAGCACCCAGCACCCTGAGCACTGAGCACCCAGCACCCTGAGTACTGAGTACTCAGCACCCTGAGCACTGAGCACCCAGCACCCTGAGTACTGATCACCGAGCACCCCGAGCACTGAGCACCCAGCACCCTGAGTACTGAGCACCCAGCACCCTGAGCACTGAGCACAAAGCACGCTGAGTACTGAGCTCTGAACACCCTGAGTACTTAGCACCGAGGACCCTGAGCACTCAGCACCCAGCACGCTGAGTACTAAGCACTGAGCACCCTGAGTACTGAGCACCTAGCACCCTGAGTACTGAGCACCCAGCACCCTGAGCACTGAGCAGCCAGCACCCTCAGCACTGAGCACCCAGCACCCCGAGCACTGAGCACCCAGCACCCTGAGCACTGAGCACCCAGCACCCCGAGTACTGAGCACCGAGCACCCCGAGCTCTGAGCACTCAGCACCCTGAGTACTGAGCACCCAGTACCCTGAGTACTGAGCACCCCGAGTACTGAGCACCCAGCACCCCGAGCACTGAGCACCCAGCACCCTGAGTACTGAGAACAGATCACCCCGAGCACGGAGCACCCAGTACCCCGAGCACTGAGTACTGAGCACCCAGCACCCTGAGTACTGAGCACCGAGCTCCCCGAGCACTGAGCACCCAGCACCCTGAGCACTGAGCACCCAGCACCCTGAGCACTGAACACCCAGCACCCTGAGTACTGAGCACCCAGCACGCTGAGTACTGAGCACTCAGCACCCTGAGCACTGAGCACCCAGCACCCTGAGTACTGAGCACTGAGCACCCAGCACCCCGAGCACTGAGCACCCAGCACCCTGTGTACTGAGCACTGAGCACCCTGATTACTAAGCACCTAGCACCCTGAGTACTGAGCACCCAGGACCCTGAGCACTGAGCACCGAGCACCCCGAGCACTGAGCACTCAGCACCCTGAGCACTCAGCACCCATCACCCCGATCACTGAGCACCCAGCACCCTGAGCACTGAGCACCCAGCACCCTGAGCACTGAGCACCCAGCACCCAGAGCACTGAGCACCCAGCACACTGAGCACTGAGCACCCAGCACCCTGAGTACTGAGCACCCAGCACCCTGAGTACTGAGCACCCAGCACCCTGAGTACTGAGCACCGAGCACCATGAGTACTGAGCACCGAGCACCCTGAGTACTGAGCACCCAGCACCCTGAGCACTGAGCACCCAGCACCCTGAGTACTGAGCACCCAGCACCCTGAGTACTGAGCACCCAGCACCCCTAGCACTGAGCACCCAGCACCCTGAGTACTGAGCACCTAGCACCCTGAGCACTGAGCACCGAGCACCCTGAGTACTGAACACCCAGCACCTGAGCACTGAGCACTGAGCACCCAGCACCCTGAGCACTGAGAACTGAGCACCCAGCTCCCCGAGCACTGAGCACCCAGCACCCTGAGCACCCAGCACCCTGAGCACTGAGCACCCTGAGCACTGAGCACCCTGAGCACTGAGCACTGAGCACCCAGCACCCTGAGTACTGAGCACCCAGCACCCTGAGCACTGAGCACCCAGCACCCCGAGCACTGAGCACCCAGCACCCCGAGCACTGAGCACCCAGCACCCTGAGCACTGAGCACCCAGCACCCTGAGCACTGAGCACCCAGCACCCTGAGTACTGAGTACTCAGCACCCTGAGCACTGAGCACCCAGCACCCTGAGTACTGATCACCGAGCACCCCGAGCACTGAGCACCCAGCACCCTGAGTACTGAGCACCCAGCACCCTGAGCACTGAGCACAAAGCACGCTGAGTACTGAGCACTGAACACCCTGAGTACTGAGCACCGAGGACCCTGAGCACTCAGCACCCAGCACGCTGAGTACTAAGCACTGAGCACCCTGAGTACTGAGCACCTAGCACCCTGAGTACTGAGCACCCAGCACCCTGAGCACTGAGCAGCCAGCACCCTCAGCACTGAGCACCCAGCACCCCGAGCACTGAGCACCCAGCACCCCGAGCTCTGAGCACCCAGCACCCTGAGTACTGAGCACCCAGTACCCTGAGTACTGAGCACCCCGAGTACTGAGCACCCAGCACCCCGAGCACTGAGCACCCAGCACCCTGAGTACTGAGAACAGATCACCCCGAGCACGGAGCACCCAGTACCCCGAACACTGAGTACTGAGCACCCAGCACCCTGAGTACTGAGCACCGAGCTCCCCGAGCACTGAGCACCCAGCACCCTGAGCACTGAGCACCCAGCACCCTGAGCACTGAACACCCAGCACCCTGAGCACTGAGCACCCAGCACCCTGAGCACTGAGCACCCAGCACCCTGAGTACTGAGTACTCAGCACCCTGAGCACTGAGCACCCAGCACCCTGAGTACTGATCACTGAGCACCCGGAGCACTGAGCACCCAGCACCCTGAGTACTGAGCACCCAGCACCGTGAGTACTGAGTACAAAGCACCCTGAGCACTGAGCACCCAGCACCCTGAGTACTGAGCACGGAGCACCCTGAGTACTGAGCACCCAGCACCCTGAGTACTGAGCACCCAGCACCCTGAGCACTGAGCACCCAGCACCCTGAGTACTGAGCACCCAGCACCCTGAGTACTGAGCACTGATCACCCTGAGCACTGAGCACCCAGCACCCCGAGCACTGAGCACCCAGCACCCTGAGTACTGAGCACCTAGCACCCTGAGCACTGAGCACCGAGCACCCTGAGTACTGAACACCCAGCACCCTGAGCACTGAGCACTGAGCACCCAGCACCCTGAGCACTGAGCACTGAGCACCCAGCACCCCGAGCACTGAGCACCCAGCACCCTGAGCACCCAGCACCCTGAGCACTGAGCACCCTGAGCACTGAGCACCCTGAGCACTGAGCACTGAGCACCCAGCACCATGTGTACTGAGCACCCAACACTCTGAGCAATGAGCACCCAGCACGCTGAGTACTGAGCACTGAGCACACAGCACCCTGAGGACTGAGCACCCAGCACCCTGAGCACTGAGCACTGAGCACCCAGCACCCCGAGCACTGAGCACCCAGCACCCTGAGCACCCAGCACCCTGAGCACTGAGCACCCTGAGTACTGAGCACCCAGCACCCTGAGCACTGAGCACACAGCACCCTGAGTACTGAGCACCCTGAGTAGTGAGCACTGATCACCCTGAGCACTGAGCACCCAGCACCCTGAGTACTGAGCACACAGCACCCTGAGCACTGAGCACCCAGCACCCTGAGTACTGAGCACCCAGCACCCTGAGTACTGAGCACCCAGAACCCTGAGTACTGAGTACAAAGCACCATGAGCACTGAGCACCCAGCACCCTGAGTACTGAGCACCGAGCACCCTGAGTACTGAGCACCCAGCACCCTGAGTACTGAGCACCCAGCACCCTGAGCACTGAGCACCCAGCACCCTGAGTACTGAGCACCCAGCACCCTGAGTACTGAGCACCCAGCACCCTGAGTACGGAGCACCCAGCACCCTGAGTACTGAGCACCCAGCACCCTGAGTACTGAGCACCGAGCACCCGAGCACTGAGCAACCAGCACCCTGAGTACTGAGCACTGAGCACCCTGAGTACTAAGCACCGAACACCCTGAGTAGTGAGCACCCAGCACCCGGAGGACTGAGCACCCAGCACCCTGAGCACTGAGCACCCAGCACCCTGAGTAATGAGCACCCAGCACCCTGAGTACTGAGCACCCAGCACCCCGAGCACTGAGCACCCAGCACCCCGAGCACTGAGCACCCAGCACCCCGAGCACTGAGCACCCAGCACCCTGAGCACTGAGCACCCAGCACCCTGAGCACTGAGCACCCAGCACCCTGAGTAATGAGTACTCAGCACCCTGAGCACTGAGCACCCAGCACCCTGAGTACTGATCACCGAGCACCCCGAGCACTGAGCACCCAGCACCCTGAGTACTGAGCACCCAGCACCCTGAGCACTGAGCACAAAGCACGCTGAGTACTGAGCTCTGAACACCCTGAGTACATAGCACCGAGGACCCTGAGCACTCAGCACCCAGCACGCTGAGTACTAAGCACTGAGCACCCTGAGTACTGAGCACCTAGCACCCTGAGTACTGAGCACCCAGCACCCTGAGCACTGAGCAGCCAGCACCCTCAGCACTGAGCACCCAGCACCCCGAGCACTGAGCACCCAGCACCCTGAGCACTGAGCACCCAGCACCCCGAGTACTGAGCACCGAGCACCCCGAGCTCTGAGCACCCAGCACCCTGAGTACTGAGCACCCAGTACCCTGAGTACTGAGCACCCCGAGTACTGAGCACCCAGCACCCCGAGCACTGAGCACCCAGCACCCTGAGTACTGAGAACAGATCACCCCGAGCACGGAGCACCCAGTACCCCGAGCACTGAGTACTGAGCACCCAGCACCCTGAGTACTGAGCACCGAGCTCCCCGAGCACTGAGCACCCAGCACCCTGAGCACTGAGCACCCAGCACCCTGAGCACTGAACACCCAGCACCCTGAGTACTGAGCACCCAGCACGCTGAGTACTGAGCACTCAGCACCCTGAGCACTGAGCACCCAGCACCCTGAGTACTGAGCACTGAGCACCCAGCACCCCGAGCACTGAGCACCCAGCACCCTGTGTACTGAGCACTGAGCACCCTGATTACTAAGCACCTAGCACCCTGAGTACTGAGCACCCAGGACCCTGAGCACTGAGCACCGAGCACCCCGAGCACTGAGCACTCAGCACCCTGAGCACTCAGCACCCATCACCCCGATCACTGAGCACCCAGCACCCTGAGCACTGAGCACCCAGCACCCTGAGCACTGAGCACCCAGCACCCAGAGCACTGAGCACCCAGCACAATGAGCACTGAGCACCCAGCACCCTGAGTACTGAGCACCCAGCACCCTGAGTACTGAGCACCCAGCACCCTGAGTACTGAGCACCGAGCACCATGAGTACTGAGCACCGAGCACCCTGAGTACTGAGCACCCAGCACCCTGAGCACTGAGCACCCAGCACCCTGAGTACTGAGCACCCAGCACCCTGAGTACTGAGCACCCAGCACCCCTAGCACTGAGCACCCAGCACCCTGAGTACTGAGCACCTAGCACCCTGAGCACTGAGCACCGAGCACCCTGAGTACTGAACACCCAGCACCCTGAGCACTGAGCACCCAGCACCCTGAGCACTGAACACCCAGCACCCTGAGTACTGAGCACCCAGCACGCTGAGTACTGAGCACTCAGCACCCTGAGCACTGAGCACCCAGCACCCTGAGTACTGAGCACTGAGCACCCAGCACCCCGAGCACTGAGCACCCAGCACCCTGTGTACTGAGCACTGAGCACCCTGATTACTAAGCACCTAGCACCCTGAGTACTGAGCACCCAGGACCCTGAGCACTGAGCACCGAGCACCCCGAGCACTGAGCACTCAGCACCCTGAGCACTCAGCACCCATCACCCCGATCACTGAGCACCCAGCACCC
Organism: Microtus oregoni; assembly: GCF_018167655.1. Taxonomy (NCBI): domain Eukaryota; kingdom Metazoa; phylum Chordata; class Mammalia; order Rodentia; family Cricetidae; genus Microtus; species Microtus oregoni. The sequence goes on from NW_024544606.1 coordinate 1,618,191, forward strand.
TGAGCACTGAGCACCCAGCACCCTGAGCACTGAGCACCCAGCACCCAGAGCACTGAGCACCCAGCACCCTGAGCACTGAGCACCCAGCACCCTGAGTACTGAGCACCCAGCACCCTGAGTACTGAGCACCCAGCACCCTGAGTACTGAGCACCGAGCACCCTGAGTACTGAGCACCGAGCACCCTGAGTACTGAGCACCCAGCACCCTGAGCACTGAGCACCCAGCACCCTGAGTACTGAGCACCCAGCACCCTGAGTACTGAGCACCCAGCACCCCTAGCACTGAGCACCCAGCACCCTGAGTACTGAGCACCTAGCACCCTGAGCACTGAGCACCGAGCACCCTGAGTACTGAACACCCAGCACCCTGAGCACTGAGCACTGAGCACCCAGCACCCTGAGCACTGAGAACTGAGCACCCAGCACCCCGAGCACTGAGCACCCAGCACCCTGAGCACCCAGCACCCTGAGCACTGAGCACCCTGAGCACTGAGCACCCTGAGCACTGAGCACTGAGCACCCAGCACCCTGAGTACTGAGCACCCAACACTCTGAGCACTGAGCACCCAGAACGCTGAGTACTGAGCACTGAGCACACAGCACCCTGAGTACTGAGCACCCAGCACCCCGAGCACTGAGCACCCAGCGCCCCGAGCACTGAGCACCCAGCACCCTGAGCACTGAGCACTGAGCACACTGAGCACTGAGCACCCAGCACCCCGAGTACTGAGCACTGAGCACCCTGAGTACTGCGCACCCAACACCCAGAGTACTGATCACCCAGCACCCTGAGAACTGAGCACCCAGCACCCTGAGTACTGAGCACCCAGCACCCTGAGTACTGAGCACCCAGCACCCTGAGCACTGAGCACCCAGCACCTTGAGCACTGAGCACTGACCACCCAGCACCCCGAGCACTGAGCACCCAGCACCCCAAGCACTGAGCACCCAGCGCCCTGAGCACTGAGCACCCAGCACACTGAGCACTGAGCACCCAGCCCCCTGAGTACTGAGCACCCAGCACCATGAGTACTGAGCACCCAGCACCCTGAGCACTGAGCACCCTGAGGACTGAGCACCCAGCTCCCTGAGCACTGAGCACCCAGCACCCTGAGTACTGAGCACCGATCACCCTGAGCACTGAGCACCCAGCACCCCGAGCACTGAGCACCCAGCACCCTGAGTACTGAGCACCCAGCACCCTGAGCACTGAGCACCCAGCACCCTGAGTACTGAGCACCCTGAGTACTGAGCACCGATCACCCTGAGCACTGAGCACCCAGCACCCTGAGTACTGAGCACCCAGCACCCTGAGCACTGAGCAACCAGCACCCTGAGCACTGAGCACCCAGCACCCTGAGTACTGAGCACCCAGCACCCTGAGTACTGAGTACCCAGCACCCTGAGCACTGAGGACCCAGCACCCTGAGTACTGAGCACCGAGCACCCTGAGTACTGAGCACCCATCACCCTGAGTACTGAGCACACAGCACCCTGAGCACTGAGCACCCAGCACCCTGAGTACTGAGCACCCAGCACCCTGAGTACTGAGCACCCAGCACCCAGAGCACTGAGCACCCAGCACCCCGAGCACGGAGCACCCAGGACCCCGAGCACTGAGTACTGAGCACCCAGCACCCTGAGTACTGAGCACCGAGCAAACCGAGCACTGAGCACCCTGAGTACTGAGCACCCAGCACCCCGATCACTGAGTACCCAGCACCATGTGCACTGAGTACCCAGCACCCTGAGTACTGAGCACCCAGCACGCTGAGTACTGAGCACCCAGCACCCTGAGCACTGAGCAGGCAGCACCCTGAGTACTGAGCACTGAGCACCCAGCACCCCGAGCACTGAGCACCCAGCACACTGTGTACTGAGCACTGAGCACCCTGAGCACTGAGCACCGAGCACCCCGAGCACTGAGCACCCAGCACCCTGAGCACTCAGCACCCAGCACCCCGAGCACTGAGCACCGAGCACCCCGAGCACTCAGCACCCAGCACCCTGAGCACTCAGCACCCAGCACCCCGAGCACTGAGCACCCAGCACCCTGAGCACTGAGCACCCAGCACCATGAGCACGGAGCACCCCGAGTACTGAGCACCCAGCACCCTGAGCACTGAGCACCCAGCACCTTGAGTACTGAGCACCGAGCACCTCGAGCACTAAGCACCCAGCACCCTGAGTACTGAGCACCCAGCACCCTGAGCACTGAGCACCCAGAACCCTGAGCACTGAGCACCCAGCACCCTGAGCACGGAGCACCCAGCACCCTGAGTACTGAGCACCCAACACCCAGACTACTGAGCTCCCAGCACCCTGAGCACTGAGCACCCAGCACCCTGAGTACTGAGCACCCAGCACCCTGAGTACTGAACACCCAGCACCCTGAGCACTGAGCACTGAGCACCCTGAGCACTGAGTACTGAGCACTGAGCACCCTGAGCACTGAGCACCCAGCACCCCGAGTACTGAGCACCCAGCACCCCGAGCACTGAGCACCCAGCGCCCCGAGCACTGAGCACCCAGCACCCCGAGCACTGAGCACTGAGCACCCTGAGCACTGAGCACCAAGCACCCTGAGTACTGAGCACTGAGCACCCTGAGTACTGAGCACCAAGCACCCCGAGTACTGAGCACTGAGCACCCTGAGTACTGAGCACCCAGCACCCTGAGCACTGAGCACCCAGCACCCTGAGTACTGAGCACTGAAAACCCTGAGTACTGAGCACCGAGCACCCTGAGTACTGAGCACCCAGCACCCTGATCACTGAGCACGGAGCACCCCGAGGACTGAGCACCCAGCACCCTGAGCACTGAGCACCCAGCACCTTGAGTACTGAGCACCGAGCACAATGAGCACTGCGCACCCAGCACCCTGAGTACTGAGCACCCAGCACCCTGAGCACTGAGCACCCAGCTCCCTGAGCACTGAGCACGCAGCACCCCAAGCACTCAGCAACCAGCACCCTGAGTACTGAGCACAGAGCACCCTGAGCACTGAGCACCCAGCACCCTGAGTACTGAGCACCCAGCACCCTGAGTACTGAGCAACCAGCACCCTGAGCACTGAGCACTGAGCACCCAGCACCCTGAGCACTGAGCACTGAGCACCCAGCACCACAGCCCTGAGCAATCAGCACCCCGAGCACTGAGCACCCAGCACCCTGAGCACTGAGCACCCAGCACCCTGAGTACTGAGCAACCAGCTACCTGAGTACTGAGCACCCAGCACCCTGAGTACTGAGCACTCAGCAGCCTGAGTACTGAGCACCGAGCACACCGAGCAATGAGCACCCAGCACCCTGAGCACTGAGCACCCGGAGGACTGAGCACCCAGCACTCTGAGCACTGAGCACAGATCACTCTGAGCAGTGAGCACCCAGCACACCGAGCACTGAGCACCCAGCACCCTGAGTACTGAGCACCCAGCACCCCGAGTACTGAGCACCCAGCACCCTGAGTACTGAGCACCCAGCACCCCGAGCACTGAGCACCCAGCACCCTGAGTACTGAGCACCCTGAGTACTGAGCACTGAGCACAGAGCATCCTGAGTACTGAGCACTCTGAGGACTGAGCACCCAGCACCCAGAGCACTGAGAACCCAGCACCCTGAGTACTGAGCACTGATCACCCTGAGCACTGAGCACCCAGCACCCCGAGCACTGAGCACCCAGCACCCTGAGTACTGAGCACCCAGCACCCTGAGCACTGAGCACCGAGCACCCTGAGTACTGAACACCCAGCACCTTGAGCACTCAGCACTGAGCACCCAGCACCCTGAGCACTGAGCACTGAGCACCCAGCACCCCGAGCACTGAGCACCCAGCACCCTGAGCACCCAGCACCCTGAGCACTGAGCACTGAGCACCCAGCACCCCGAGCACTGAGCACCCAGCACCCTGAGCACCCAGCACCTTGAGCACTGAGCACCCTGAGCACTGAGCACCCTGAGCACTGAGCACTGAGCACCCAGCACCCTGAGTACTGAGCACCCAACACTCTGAGCACTGAGCACCCAGCACGCTGAGTACTGAGCACTGAGCACACAGCACCCTGAGTACTGAGCACCCAGCACCCTGAGTACTGAGCACCCAGCACCCTGAGTACTGAGCACCGAGCACCCTGAGTACTGAGCACCGAGCACCCTGAGTACTGAGCACCCAGCACCCTGAGCACTGAGCACCCAGCACCCTGAGTACTGAGCACCCAGCACCCTGAGTACTGAGCACCCAGCACCCCTAGCACTGAGCACCCAGCACCCTGAGTACTGAGCACCTAGCACCCTGAGCACTGAGCACCGAGCACCCTGAGTACTGAACACCCAGCACCCTGAGCACTGAGCACTGAGCACCCAGCACCCTGAGCACTGAGAACTGAGCACCCAGCACCCCGAGCACTGAGCACCCAGCACCCTGAGCACCCAGCACCCTGAGCACTGAGCACCCTGAGCACTGAGCACCCTGAGCACTGAGCACTGAGCACCCAGCACCCTGAGTACTGAGCACCCAACACTCTGAGCACTGAGCACCCAGAACGCTGAGTACTGAGCACTGAGCACACAGCACCCTGAGTACTGAGCACCCAGCACCCCGAGCACTGAGCACCCAGCGCCCCGAGCACTGAGCACCCAGCACCCTGAGCACTGAGCACTGAGCACACTGAGCACTGAGCACCCAGCACCCCGAGTACTGAGCACTGAGCACCCTGAGTACTGCGCACCCAACACCCAGAGTACTGATCACCCAGCACCCTGAGAACTGAGCACCCAGCACCCTGAGTACTGAGCACCCAGCACCCTGAGTACTGAGCACCCAGCACCCTGAGCACTGAGCACTGAGCACCCAGCACCTTGAGCACTGAGCACTGACCACCCAGCACCCCGAGCACTGAGCACCCAGCACCCCAAGCACTGAGCACCCAGCGCCCTGAGCACTGAGCACCCAGCACACTGAGCACTGAGCACCCAGCCCCCTGAGTACTGAGCACCCAGCACCATGAGTACTGAGCACCCAGCACCCTGAGCACTGAGCACCCTGAGGACTGAGCACCCAGCTCCCTGAGCACTGAGCACCCAGCACCCTGAGTACTGAGCACCGATCACCCTGAGCACTGAGCACCCAGCACCCCGAGCACTGAGCACCCAGCACCCTGAGTACTGAGCACCCAGCACCCTGAGCACTGAGCACCCAGCACCCTGAGTACTGAGCACCCTGAGTACTGAGCACCGATCACCCTGAGCACTGAGCACCCAGCACCCTGAGTACTGAGCACCCAGCACCCTGAGCACTGAGCAACCAGCACCCTGAGCACTGAGCACCCAGCACCCTGAGTACTGAGCACCCAGCACCCTGAGTACTGAGTACCCAGCACCCTGAGCACTGAGGACCCAGCACCCTGAGTACTGAGCACCGAGCACCCTGAGTACTGAGCACCCATCACCCTGAGTACTGAGCACACAGCACCCTGAGCACTGAGCACCCAGCACCCTGAGTACTGAGCACCCAGCACCCTGAGTACTGAGCACCCAGCACCCAGAGCACTGAGCACCCAGCACCCCGAGCACGGAGCACCCAGGACCCCGAGCACTGAGTACTGAGCACCCAGCACCCTGAGTACTGAGCACCGAGCAAACCGAGCACTGAGCACCCTGAGTACTGAGCACCCAGCACCCCGATCACTGAGTACCCAGCACCATGTGCACTGAGTACCCAGCACCCTGAGTACTGAGCACCCAGCACGCTGAGTACTGAGCACCCAGCACCCTGAGCACTGAGCAGGCAGCACCCTGAGTACTGAGCACTGAGCACCCAGCACCCCGAGCACTGAGCACCCAGCACACTGTGTACTGAGCACTGAGCACCCTGAGCACTGAGCACCGAGCACCCCGAGCACTGAGCACCCAGCACCCTGAGCACTCAGCACCCAGCACCCCGAGCACTGAGCACCGAGCACCCCGAGCACTGAGCACCCAGCACCCTGAGCACTCAGCACCCAGCACCCCGAGCACTGAGCACCCAGCACCCTGAGCACTGAGCACCCAGCACCATGAGCACGGAGCACCCCGAGTACTGAGCACCCAGCACCCTGAGCACTGAGCACCCAGCACCTTGAGTACTGAGCACCGAGCACCTCGAGCACTAAGCACCCAGCACCCTGAGTACTGAGCACCCAGCACCCTGAGCACTGAGCACCCAGAACCCTGAGCACTGAGCACCCAGCACCCTGAGCACGGAGCACCCAGCACCCTGAGTACTGAGCACCCAACACCCAGACTACTGAGCTCCCAGCACCCTGAGCACTGAGCACCCAGCACCCTGAGTACTGAGCACCCAGCACCCTGAGTACTGAACACCCAGCACCCTGAGCACTGAGCACTGAGCACCCTGAGCACTGAGTACTGAGCACTGAGCACCCTGAGCACTGAGCACCCAGCACCCCGAGTACTGAGCACCCAGCACCCCGAGCACTGAGCACCCAGCGCCCCGAGCACTGAGCACCCAGCACCCCGAGCACTGAGCACTGAGCACCCTGAGCACTGAGCACCAAGCACCCTGAGTACTGAGCACTGAGCACCCTGAGTACTGAGCACCAAGCACCCCGAGTACTGAGCACTGAGCACCCTGAGTACTGAGCACCCAGCACCCTGAGCACTGAGCACCCAGCACCCTGAGTACTGAGCACTGAAAACCCTGAGTACTGAGCACCGAGCACCCTGAGTACTGAGCACCCAGCACCCTGATCACTGAGCACGGAGCACCCCGAGGACTGAGCACCCAGCACCCTGAGCACTGAGCACCCAGCACCTTGAGTACTGAGCACCGAGCACAATGAGCACTGCGCACCCAGCACCCTGAGTACTGAGCACCCAGCACCCTGAGCACTGAGCACCCAGCTCCCTGAGCACTGAGCACGCAGCACCCCAAGCACTCAGCAACCAGCACCCTGAGTACTGAGCACAGAGCACCCTGAGCACTGAGCACCCAGCACCCTGAGTACTGAGCACCCAGCACCCTGAGTACTGAGCAACCAGCACCCTGAGCACTGAGCACTGAGCACCCAGCACCCTGAGCACTGAGCACTGAGCACCCAGCACCACAGCCCTGAGCAATCAGCACCCCGAGCACTGAGCACCCAGCACCCTGAGCACTGAGCACCCAGCACCCTGAGTACTGAGCAACCAGCTACCTGAGTACTGAGCACCCAGCACCCTGAGTACTGAGCACTCAGCAGCCTGAGTACTGAGCACCGAGCACACCGAGCAATGAGCACCCAGCACCCTGAGCACTGAGCACCCGGAGGACTGAGCACCCAGCACTCTGAGCACTGAGCACAGATCACTCTGAGCAGTGAGCACCCAGCACACCGAGCACTGAGCACCCAGCACCCTGAGTACTGAGCACCCAGCACCCCGAGTACTGAGCACCCAGCACCCTGAGTACTGAGCACCCAGCACCCCGAGCACTGAGCACCCAGCACCCTGAGTACTGAGCACCCTGAGTACTGAGCACTGAGCACAGAGCATCCTGAGTACTGAGCACTCTGAGGACTGAGCACCCAGCACCCAGAGCACTGAGAACCCAGCACCCTGAGTACTGAGCACTGATCACCCTGAGCACTGAGCACCCAGCACCCCGAGCACTGAGCACCCAGCACCCTGAGTACTGAGCACCCAGCACCCTGAGCACTGAGCACCGAGCACCCTGAGTACTGAACACCCAGCACCTTGAGCACTCAGCACTGAGCACCCAGCACCCTGAGCACTGAGCACTGAGCACCCAGCACCCCGAGCACTGAGCACCCAGCACCCTGAGCACCCAGCACCCTGAGCACTGAGCACCCTGAGCACTGAGCACCCTGAGCACTGAGCACTGAGCACCCAGCACCCTGAGTACTGAGCACCCAACACTCTGAGCACTGAGCACCCAGCACGCTGAGTACTGAGCACTGAGCACACAGCACCCTGAGTACTGAGCACCCAGCACCCCGAGCACTGAGCACCCAGCGCCCCGAGCACTGAGCACCCAGCACCCCGAGCACTGAGCACTGAGCACACTGAGCACTGAGCACCCAGCACCCCGAGTACTGAGCACTGAGCGCCCTGAGTACTGAGCACCCAGCACCCCGAGTACTGAGCACTGAGCACCCTGAGTACTGAGCACCCAGCACCCTGAGCACTGAGAACCCAGCACCATGAGTACTGAGTACCCAGCACCCTGAGTACTGAGCACCGAGCACCCCGAGCACTGAGCACCCAGCACCCTGAGCACTGAGCACCCTGAGGACTGAGCACCCAGCACCCTGAGCACCGAGCACCCCGAGCACTGAGCACCCAGCACCCTGAGCACTGAGCACCCTGAGGACTGAGCACCCAGCACCCTGAGCACCGAGCACCCCGAGCACTGAGCACCCAGCACCCTGAGCACTGAGCACCCTGAGGACTGAGCACCCAGCACCCTGAGCACCGAGCACCCCGAGCACTGAGCACCCAGCACCCTGAGTACTGAGAACAGATCACCCCGAGCACGGAGCACCCAGTACCCCGAACACTGAGTACTGAGCACCCAGCACCCTGAGTACTGAGCACCGAGCTCCCCGAGCACTGAGCACCCAGCACCCTGAGCACTGAGCACCCAGCACCCTGAGCACTGAACACCCAGCACCCTGAGTACTGAGCACCCAGCACGCTGAGTACTGAGCACTCAGCACCCTGAGCACTGAGCACCCAGCACCCTGAGTACTGAGCACTGAGCACCCAGCACCCCGAGCACTGAGCACCCAGCACCCTGTGTACTGAGCACTGAGCACCCTGATTACTAAGCACCTAGCACCCTGAGTACTGAGCACCCAGGACCCTGAGCACTGAGCACCGAGCACCCCGAGCACTGAGCACTCAGCACCCTGAGCACTCAGCACCCATCACCCCGATCACTGAGCACCCAGCACCCTGAGCACTGAGCACCCAGCACCCTGAGCACTGAGCAGCCAGCACCCTCAGCACTGAGCACCCAGCACCCCGAGCACTGAGCACCCAGCACCCTGAGCACTGAGCACCCAGCACCCCGAGTACTGAGCACCGAGCACCCCGAGCTCTGAGCACCCAGCACCCTGAGTACTGAGTACCCAGTACCCTGAGTACTGAGCACCCCGAGTACTGAGCACCCAGCACCCCGAGCACTGAGCACCCAGCACCCTGAGTACTGAGAACAGATCACCCCGAGCACGGAGCACCCAGTACCCCGAGCACTGAGTACTGAGCACCCAGCACCCTGAGTACTGAGCACCGAGCTCCCCGAGCACTGAGCACCCAGCACCCTGAGCACTGAGCACCCAGCACCCTGAGCACTGAACACCCAGCACCCTGAGTACTGAGCACCCAGCACGCTGAGTACTGAGCACTCAGCACCCTGAGCACTGAGCACCCAGCACCCTGAGTACTGAGCACTGAGCACCCAGCACCCCGAGCACTGAGCACCCAGCACCCTGTGTACTGAGCACTGAGCACCCTGATTACTAAGCACCTAGCACCCTGAGTACTGAGCACCCAGGACCCTGAGCACTGAGCACCGAGCACCCCGAGCACTGAGCACTCAGCACCCTGAGCACTCAGCACCCATCACCCCGATCACTGAGCACCCAGCACCCTGAGCACTGAGCACCCAGCACCCTGAGCACTGAGCACCCAGCACCCAGAGCACTGAGCACCCAGCACAATGAGCACTGAGCACCCAGCACCCTGAGTACTGAGCACCCAGCACCCTGAGTACTGAGCACCCAGCACCCTGAGTACTGAGCACCGAGCACCATGAGTACTGAGCACCGAGCACCCTGAGTACTGAGCACCCAGCACCCTGAGCACTGAGCACCCAGCACCCTGAGTACTGAGCACCCAGCACCCTGAGTACTGAGCACCCAGCACCCCTAGCACTGAGCACCCAGCACCCTGAGTACTGAGCACCTAGCACCCTGAGCACTGAGCACCGAGCACCCTGAGTACTGAACACCCAGCACCCTGAGCACTGAGCACCCAGCACCCTGAGCACTGAACACCCAGCACCCTGAGTACTGAGCACCCAGCACGCTGAGTACTGAGCACTCAGCACCCTGAGCACTGAGCACCCAGCACCCTGAGTACTGAGCACTGAGCACCCAGCACCCCGAGCACTGAGCACCCAGCACCCTATGTACTGAGCACTGAGCACCCTGATTACTAAGCACCTAGCACCCTGAGTACTGAGCACCCAGGACCCTGAGCACTGAGCACCGAGCACCCCGAGCACTGAGCACTCAGCACCCTGAGCACTCAGCACCCATCACCCCGATCACTGAGCACCCAGCACCCTGAGCACTGAGCACCCAGCACCCTGAGCACTGAGCACCCAGCACCCAGAGCACTGAGCACCCAGCACCCTGAGCACTGAGCACCCAGCACCCTGAGTACTGAGCACCCAGCACCCTGAGTACTGAGCACCCAGCACCCTGAGTACTGAGCACCGAGCACCCTGAGTACTGAGCACCGAGCACCCTGAGTACTGAGCACCCAGCACCCTGAGCACTGAGCACCCAGCACCCTGAGTACTGAGCACCCAGCACCCTGAGTACTGAGCACCCAGCACCCCTAGCACTGAGCACCCAGCACCCTGAGTACTGAGCACCTAGCACCCTGAGCACTGAGCACCGAGCACCCTGAGTACTGAACACCCAGCACCCTGAGCACTGAGCACTGAGCACCCAGCACCCTGAGCACTGAGAACTGAGCACCCAGCACCCCGAGCACTGAGCACCCAGCACCCTGAGCACCCAGCACCCTGAGCACTGAGCACCCTGAGCACTGAGCACCCTGAGCACTGAGCACTGAGCACCCAGCACCCTGAGTACTGAGCACCCAACACTCTGAGCACTGAGCACCCAGAACGCTGAGTACTGAGCACTGAGCACACAGCACCCTGAGTACTGAGCACCCAGCACCCCGAGCACTGAGCACCCAGCGCCCCGAGCACTGAGCACCCAGCACCCTGAGCACTGAGCACTGAGCACACTGAGCACTGAGCACCCAGCACCCCGAGTACTGAGCACTGAGCACCCTGAGTACTGCGCACCCAACACCCAGAGTACTGATCACCCAGCACCCTGAGAACTGAGCACCCAGCACCCTGAGTACTGAGCACCCAGCACCCTGAGTACTGAGCACCCAGCACCCTGAGCACTGAGCACTGAGCACCCAGCACCTTGAGCACTGAGCACTGACCACCCAGCACCCCGAGCACTGAGCACCCAGCACCCCAAGCACTGAGCACCCAGCGCCCTGAGCACTGAGCACCCAGCACACTGAGCACTGAGCACCCAGCCCCCTGAGTACTGAGCACCCAGCACCATGAGTACTGAGCACCCAGCACCCTGAGCACTGAGCACCCTGAGGACTGAGCACCCAGCTCCCTGAGCACTGAGCACCCAGCACCCTGAGTACTGAGCACCGATCACCCTGAGCACTGAGCACCCAGCACCCCGAGCACTGAGCACCCAGCACCCTGAGTACTGAGCACCCAGCACCCTGAGCACTGAGCACCCAGCACCCTGAGTACTGAGCACCCTGAGTACTGAGCACCGATCACCCTGAGCACTGAGCACCCAGCACCCTGAGTACTGAGCACCCAGCACCCTGAGCACTGAGCAACCAGCACCCTGAGCACTGAGCACCCAGCACCCTGAGTACTGAGCACCCAGCACCCTGAGTACTGAGTACCCAGCACCCTGAGCACTGAGGACCCAGCACCCTGAGTACTGAGCACCGAGCACCCTGAGTACTGAGCACCCAGCACCCTGAGTACTGAGCACACAGCACCCTGAGCACTGAGCACCCAGCACCCTGAGTACTGAGCACCCAGCACCCTGAGTACTGAGCACCCAGCACCCAGAGCACTGAGCACCCAGCACCCCGAGCACGGAGCACCCAGGACCCCGAGCACTGAGTACTGAGCACCCAGCAACCTGAGTACTGAGCACCGAGCAAACCGAGCACTGAGCACCCTGAGTACTGAGCACCCAGCACCCCGATCACTGAGTACCCAGCACCATGTGCACTGAGCACCCAGCACCCTGAGCACTGAGCACCCAGCACCCTGAGTACTGAGCACCCAGCACGCTGAGTACTGAGCACCCAGCACCCTGAGCACTGAGCAGGCAGCACCCTGAGTACTGAGCACTGAGCACCCAGCACCCCGAGCACTGAGCACCCAGCACCCTGTGTACTGAGCACTGAGCACCCTGAGCACTGAGCACCGAGCACCCCGAGCACTGAGCACCCAGCACCCTGAGCACTCAGCACCCAGCACCCCGAGCACTGAGCACCGAGCACCCCGAGCACTGAGCACCCAGCACCCTGAGCACTCAGCACCCAGCACCCCGAGCACTGAGCACCCAGCACCCTGAGCACTGAGCACCCAGCACCATGAGCACGGAGCACCCCGAGTACTGAGCACCCAGCACCCTGAGCACTGAGCACAAAGCACCTTGAGTACTGAGCACCGAGCACCTCGAGCACTAAGCACCCAGCACCCTGAGTACTGAGCACCCAGCACCCTGAGCACTGAGCACCCAGAACCCTGAGCACTGAGCACCCAGCACCCTGAGCACGGAGCACCCAGCACCCTGAGTACTGAGCACCCAACACCCAGACTACTGAGCTCCCAGCACCCTGAGCACTGAGCACCCAGCACCCTGAGTACTGAGCACCCAGCACCCTGAGTACTGAACACCCAGCACCCTGAGCACTGAGCACTGAGCACCCTGAGCACTGAGTACTGAGCACTGAGCACCCTGAGAACTGAGCACCCAGCACCCCGAGTACTGAGCACCCAGCACCCCGAGCACTGAGCACCCAGCGCCCCGAGCACTGAGCACCCAGCACCCCGAGCACTGAGCACTGAGCACCCTGAGCACTGAGCACCAAGCACCCTGAGTACTGAGCACTGAGCACCCTGAGTACTGAGCACCAAGCACCCCGAGTACTGAGCACTGAGCACCCTGAGTACTGCGCACCCAGCACCCTGAGCACTGAGCACCCAGCACCCTGAGTACTGAGCACTGAAAACCCTGAGTACTGAGCACCGAGCACCCTGAGTACTGAGCACCCAGCACCCTGATCACTGAGCACGGAGCACCCCGAGGACTGAGCACCCAGCACCCTGAGCACTGAGCACCCAGCACCTTGAGTACTGAGCACCGAGCACAATGAGCACTGCGCACCCAGCACCCTGAGTACTGAGCACCCAGCACCCTGAGCACTGAGCACCCAGCTCCCTGAGCACTGAGCACGCAGCACCCCAAGCACTCAGCAACCAGCACCCTGAGTACTGAGCACAGAGCACCCTGAGCACTGAGCACCCAGCACCCTGAGTACTGAGCACCCAGCACCCTGAGTACTGAGCAACCAGCACCCTGAGCACTGAGCACTGAGCACCCAGCACCCTGAGCACTGAGCACTGAGCACCCAGCACCACAGCCCTGAGCAATCAGCACCCCGAGCACTGAGCACCCAGCACCCTGAGCACTGAGCACCCAGCACCCTGAGTACTGAGCAACCAGCTACCTGAGTACTGAGCACCCAGCACCCTGAGTACTGAGCACTCAGCAGCCTGAGTACTGAGCACCGAGCACACCGAGCAATGAGCACCCAGCACCCTGAGCACTGAGCACCCGGAGGACTGAGCACCCAGCACTCTGAGCACTGAGCACAGATCACTCTGAGCAGTGAGCACCCAGCACCCCGAGCACTGAGCACCCAGCACCCTGAGTACTGAGCACCCAGCACCCCGAGTACTGAGCACCCAGCACCCTGAGTACTGAGCACCCAGCACCCCGAGCACTGAGCACCCAGCACCCTGAGTACTGAGCACCCTGAGTACTGAGCACTGAGCACAGAGCATCCTGAGTACTGAGCACTCTGAGGACTGAGCACCCAGCACCCAGAGCACTGAGAACCCAGCACCCTGAGTACTGAGCACTGATCACCCTGAGCACTGAGCACCCAGCACCCCGAGCACTGAGCACCCAGCACCCTGAGTACTGAGCACCCAGCACCCTGAGCACTGAGCACCGAGCACCCTGAGTACTGAACACCCAGCACCTTGAGCACTCAGCACTGAGCACCCAGCACCCTGAGCACTGAGCACTGAGCACCCAGCACCCCGAGCACTGAGCACCCAGCACCCTGAGCACCCAGCACCCTGAGCACTGAGCACCCTGAGCACTGAGCACCCTGAGCACTGAGCACTGAGCACCCAGCACCCTGAGTACTGAGCACCCAACACTCTGAGCACTGAGCACCCAGCACGCTGAGTACTGAGCACTGAGCACACAGCACCCTGAGTACTGAGCACCCAGCACCCCGAGCACTGAGCACCCAGCGCCCCGAGCACTGAGCACCCAGCACCCCGAGCACTGAGCACTGAGCACACTGAGCACTGAGCACCCAGCACCCCGAGTACTGAGCACTGAGCGCCCTGAGTACTGAGCACCCAGCACCCCGAGTACTGAGCACTGAGCACACTGAGTACTGAGCACCCAGCACCCTGAGCACTGAGAACCCAGCACCATGAGTACTGAGTACCCAGCACCCTGAGTACTGAGCACCGAGCACCCCGAGCACTGAGCACCCAGCACCCTGAGCACTGAGCACCCTGAGGACTGAGCACCCAGCACCCTGAGCACCGAGCACCCCGAGCACTGAGCACCCAGCACCCTGAGCACTGAGCACCCTGAGGACTGAGCACCCAGCACCCTGAGCACCGAGCACCCCGAGCACTGAGCACCCAGCACCCTGAGCACTGAGCACCCTGAGGACTGAGCACCCAGCACCCTGAGCACCGAGCACCCCGAGCACTGAGCACCCAGCACCCTGAGTACTGAGAACAGATCACCCCGAGCACGGAGCACCCAGTACCCCGAACACTGAGTACTGAGCACCCAGCACCCTGAGTACTGAGCACCGAGCTCCCCGAGCACTGAGCACCCAGCACCCTGAGCACTGAGCACCCAGCACCCTGAGCACTGAACACCCAGCACCCTGAGTACTGAGCACCCAGCACGCTGAGTACTGAGCACTCAGCACCCTGAGCACTGAGCACCCAGCACCCTGAGTACTGAGCACTGAGCACCCAGCACCCCGAGCACTGAGCACCCAGCACCCTGTGTACTGAGCACTGAGCACCCTGATTACTAAGCACCTAGCACCCTGAGTACTGAGCACCCAGGACCCTGAGCACTGAGCACCGAGCACCCCGAGCACTGAGCACTCAGCACCCTGAGCACTCAGCACCCATCACCCCGATCACTGAACACCCAGCACCCTGAGCACTGAGCACCCAGCACCCTGAGCACTGAGCACCCAGCACCCAGAGCACTGAGCACCCAGCACCCTGAGCACTGAGCACCCAGCACCCTGAGTACTGAGCACCCAGCACCCTGAGTACTGAGCACCCAGCACCCTGAGTACTTAGCACCGAGCACCCTGAGTACTGAGCACCGAGCACCCTGAGTACTGAGCACCCAGCACCCTGAGCACTGAGCACCCAGCACCCTGAGTACTGAGCACCCAGCACCCTGAGTACTGAGCACCCAGCACCCCTAGCACTGAGCACCCAGCACCCTGAGTACTGAGCACCTAGCACCCTGAGCACTGAGCACCGAGCACCCTGAGTACTGAACACCCAGCACCCTGAGCACTGAGCACTGAGCACCCAGCACCCTGAGCACTGAGAACTGAGCACCCAGCACCCCGAGCACTGAGCACCCAGCACCCTGAGCACCCAGCACCCTGAGCACTGAGCACCCTGAGCACTGAGCACCCTGAGCACTGAGCACTGAGCACCCAGCACCCTGAGTACTGAGCACCCAACACTCTGAGCACTGAGCACCCAGCACGCTGAGTACTGAGCACTGAGCACACAGCACCCTGAGTACTGAGCACCCAGCACCCCGAGCACTGAGCACCCAGCGCCCCGAGCACTGAGCACCCAGCACCCTGAGCACTGAGCACTGAGCACACTGAGCACTGAGCACCCAGCACCCCGAGTACTGAGCACTGAGCACCCTGAGTACTGCGCACCCAACACCCAGAGTACTGATCACCCAGCACCCTGAGAACTGAGCACCCAGCACCCTGAGTACTGAGCACCCAGCACCCTGAGTACTGAGCACCCAGCACCCTGAGCACTGAGCACTGAGCACCCAGCACCTTGAGCACTGAGCACTGACCACCCAGCACCCCGAGCACTGAGCACCCAGCGCCCTGAGCACTGAGCACCCAGCACACTGAGCACTGAGCACCCAGCCCCCTGAGTACTGAGCACCCAGCACCATGAGTACTGAGCACCCAGCACCCTGAGCACTGAGCACCCTGAGGACTGAGCACCCAGCTCCCTGAGCACTGAGCACCCAGCACCCTGAGTACTGAGCACCGATCACCCTGAGCACTGAGCACCCAGCACCCCGAGCACTGAGCACCCAGCACCCTGAGTACTGAGCACCCAGCACCCTGAGCACTGAGCACCCAGCACCCTGAGTACTGAGCACCCTGAGTACTGAGCACCGATCACCCTGAGCACTGAGCACCCAGCACCCTGAGTACTGAGCACCCAGCACCCTGAGCACTGAGCAACCAGCACCCTGAGCACTGAGCACCCAGCACCCTGAGTACTGAGCACCCAGCACCCTGAGTACTGAGTACCCAGCACCCTGAGCACTGAGGACCCAGCACCCTGAGTACTGAGCACCGAGCACCCTGAGTACTGAGCACCCAGCACCCTGAGTACTGAGCACACAGCACCCTGAGCACTGAGCACCCAGCACACTGAGTACTGAGCACCCAGCACCCTGAGTACTGAGCACCCAACACCCAGACTACTGAGCTCCCAGCACCCTGAGCACTGAGCACCCAGCACCCTGAGTACTGAGCACCCAGCACCCTGAGTACTGAACACCCAGCACCCTGAGCACTGAGCACTGAGCACCCTGAGCACTGAGTACTGAGCACTGAGCACCCTGAGCACTGAGCACCCAGCACCCCGAGTACTGAGCACCCAGCACCCCGAGCACTGAGCACCCAGCGCCCCGAGCACTGAGCACCCAGCACCCCGAGCACTGAGCACTGAGCACCCTGAGCACTGAGCACCAAGCACCCCGAGTACTGAGCACTGAGCACCCTGAGTACTGAGCACCAAGCACCCCGAGTACTGAGCACTGAGCACCCTGAGTACTGAGCACCCAGCACCCTGAGCACTGAGCACCCAGCACCCTGAGTACTGAGCACTGAAAACCCTGAGTACTGAGCACCGAGCACCCTGAGTACTGAGCACCCAGCACCCTGATCACTGAGCACGGAGCACCCCGAGGACTGAGCACCCAGCACCCTGAACACTGAGCACCCAGCACCTTGAGTACTGAGCACCGAGCACAATGAGCACTGAGCACCCAGCACCCTGAGTACTGAGCACCCAGCACCCTGAGCACTGAGCACCCAGCTCCCTGAGCACTGAGCACGCAGCACCCCAAGCACTCAGCAACCAGCACCCTGAGTACTGAGCACAGAGCACCCTGAGCACTGAGCACCCAGCACCCTGAGTACTGAGCACCCAGCACCCTGAGTACTGAGCAACCAGCACCCTGAGCACTGAGCACCCAGCACCCTGAGCACTGAGCACTGAGCACCCAGCACCACAGCCCTGAGCAATCAGCACCCCGAGCACTGAGCACCCAGCACCCTGAGCACTGAGCACCCAGCACCCTGAGTACTGAGCAACCAGCTACCTGAGTACTGAGCACCCAGCACCCTGAGTACTGAGCACTCAGCAGCCTGAGTACTGAGCACCGAGCACACCGAGCAATGAGCACCCAGCACCCTGAGCACTGAGCACCCGGAGGACTGAGCACCCAGCACTCTGAGCACTGAGCACAGATCACTCTGAGCAGTGAGCACCCAGCACCCCGAGCACTGAGCACCCAGCACCCTGAGTACTGAGCACCCAGCACCCCGAGTACTGAGCACCCAGCACCCTGAGTACTGAGCACCCAGCACCCCGAGCACTGAGCACCCAGCACCCTGAGTACTGAGCACCCTGAGTACTGAGCACTGAGCACAGAGCATCCTGAGTACTGAGCACTCTGAGGACTGAGCACCCAGCACCCAGAGCACTGAGAACCCAGCACCCTGAGTACTGAGCACTGATCACCCTGAGCACTGAGCACCCAGCACCCCGAGCACTGAGCACCCAGCACCCTGAGTACTGAGCACCCAGCACCCTGAGCACTGAGCACCGAGCACCCTGAGTACTGAACACCCAGCACCTTGAGCACTCAGCACTGAGCACCCAGCACCCTGAGCACTGAGCACTGAGCACCCAGCACCCCGAGCACTGAGCACCCAGCACCCTGAGCACCCAGCACCCTGAGCACTGAGCACGCTGAGCACTGAGCACCCTGAGCACTGAGCACTGAGCACCCAGCACCCTGAGTACTGAGCACCCAACACTCTGAGCACTGAGCACCCAGCACGCTGAGTACTGAGCACTGAGCACACAGCACCCTGAGTACTGAGCACCCAGCACCCCGAGCACTGAGCACCCAGCGCCCCGAGCACTGAGCACCCAGCACCCCGAGCACTGAGCACTGAGCACACTGAGCACTGAGCACCCAGCACCCCGAGTACTGAGCACTGAGCGCCCTGAGTACTGAGCACCCAGCACCCCGAGTACTGAGCACTGAGCACCCTGAGTACTGAGCACCCAGCACCCTGAGCACTGAGAACCCAGCACCATGAGTACTGAGTACCCAGCACCCTGAGTACTGAGCACCGAGCACCCCGAGCACTGAGCACCCAGCACCCTGAGCACTGAGCACCCTGAGGACTGAGCAACCAGCACCCTGAGCACCGAGCACCCCGAGCACTGAGCACCCAGCACCCTGAGCACTGAGCACCCTGAGGACTGAGCACCCAGCACCCTGAGCACCGAGCACCCCGAGCACTGAGCACC
This sequence comes from Microtus oregoni, assembly GCF_018167655.1. Taxonomy (NCBI): domain Eukaryota; kingdom Metazoa; phylum Chordata; class Mammalia; order Rodentia; family Cricetidae; genus Microtus; species Microtus oregoni. Next base: position 1,637,223 of record NW_024544606.1, read on the forward strand.
CAGCACCCTGAGCACTGAGCACCCTGAGGACTGAGCACCCAGCACCCTGAGCACCGAGCACCCCGAGCACTGAGCACCCAGCACCCTGAGTACTGAGAACAGATCACCCCGAGCACGGAGCACCCAGTACCCCGAACACTGAGTACTGAGCACCCAGCACCCTGAGTACTGAGCACCGAGCTCCCCGAGCACTGAGCACCCAGCACCCTGAGCACTGAGCACCCAGCACCCTGAGCACTGAACACCCAGCACCCTGAGTACTGAGCACCCAGCACGCTGAGTACTGAGCACTCAGCACCCTGAGCACTGAGCACCCAGCACCCTGAGTACTGAGCACTGAGCACCCAGCACCCCGAGCACTGAGCACCCAGCACCCTGTGTACTGAGCACTGAGCACCCTGATTACTAAGCACCTAGCACCCTGAGTACTGAGCACCCAGGACCCTGAGCACTGAGCACCGAGCACCCCGAGCACTGAGCACTCAGCACCCTGAGCACTCAGCACCCATCACCCCGATCACTGAACACCCAGCACCCTGAGCACTGAGCACCCAGCACCCTGAGCACTGAGCACCCAGCACCCAGAGCACTGAGCACCCAGCACCCTGAGCACTGAGCACCCAGCACCCTGAGTACTGAGCACCCAGCACCCTGAGTACTGAGCACCCAGCACCCTGAGTACTTAGCACCGAGCACCCTGAGTACTGAGCACCGAGCACCCTGAGTACTGAGCACCCAGCACCCTGAGCACTGAGCACCCAGCACCCTGAGTACTGAGCACCCAGCACCCTGAGTACTGAGCACCCAGCACCCCTAGCACTGAGCACCCAGCACCCTGAGTACTGAGCACCTAGCACCCTGAGCACTGAGCACCGAGCACCCTGAGTACTGAACACCCAGCACCCTGAGCACTGAGCACTGAGCACCCAGCACCCTGAGCACTGAGAACTGAGCACCCAGCACCCCGAGCACTGAGCACCCAGCACCCTGAGCACCGAGCACCCTGAGCACTGAGCACCCTGAGCACTGAGCACCCTGAGCACTGAGCACTGAGCACCCAGCACCCTGAGTACTGAGCACCCAACACTCTGAGCACTGAGCACCCAGCACGCTGAGTACTGAGCACTGAGCACACAGCACCCTGAGTACTGAGCACCCAGCACCCCGAGCACTGAGCACCCAGCGCCCCGAGCACTGAGCACCCAGCACCCTGAGCACTGAGCACTGAGCACACTGAGCACTGAGCACCCAGCACCCCGAGTACTGAGCACTGAGCACCCTGAGTACTGCGCACCCAACACCCAGAGTACTGATCACCCAGCACCCTGAGAACTGAGCACCCAGCACCCTGAGTACTGAGCACCCAGCACCCTGAGTACTGAGCACCCAGCACCCTGAGCACTGAGCACTGAGCACCCAGCACCTTGAGCACTGAGCACTGACCACCCAGCACCCCGAGCACTGAGCACCCAGCGCCCTGAGCACTGAGCACCCAGCACACTGAGCACTGAGCACCCAGCCCCCTGAGTACTGAGCACCCAGCACCATGAGTACTGAGCACCCAGCACCCTGAGCACTGAGCACCCTGAGGACTGAGCACCCAGCTCCCTGAGCACTGAGCACCCAGCACCCTGAGTACTGAGCACCGATCACCCTGAGCACTGAGCACCCAGCACCCCGAGCACTGAGCACCCAGCACCCTGAGTACTGAGCACCCAGCACCCTGAGCACTGAGCACCCAGCACCCTGAGTACTGAGCACCCTGAGTACTGAGCACCGATCACCCTGAGCACTGAGCACCCAGCACCCTGAGTACTGAGCACCCAGCACCCTGAGCACTGAGCAACCAGCACCCTGAGCACTGAGCACCCAGCACCCTGAGTACTGAGCACCCAGCACCCTGAGTACTGAGTACCCAGCACCCTGAGCACTGAGGACCCAGCACCCTGAGTACTGAGCACCGAGCACCCTGAGTACTGAGCACCCAGCACCCTGAGTACTGAGCACACAGCACCCTGAGCACTGAGCACCCAGCACACTGAGTACTGAGCACCCAGCACCCTGAGTACTGAGCACCCAACACCCAGACTACTGAGCTCCCAGCACCCTGAGCACTGAGCACCCAGCACCCTGAGTACTGAGCACCCAGCACCCTGAGTACTGAACACCCTGCACCCTGAGCACTGAGCACTGAGCACCCTGAGCACTGAGTACTGAGCACTGAGCACCCTGAGCACTGAGCACCCAGCACCCCGAGTACTGAGCACCCAGCACCCCGAGCACTGAGCACCCAGCGCCCCGAGCACTGAGCACCCAGCACCCCGAGCACTGAGCACTGAGCACCCTGAGCACTGAGCACCAAGCACCCCGAGTACTGAGCACTGAGCACCCTGAGTACTGAGCACCAAGCACCCCGAGTACTGAGCACTGAGCACCCTGAGTACTGAGCACCCAGCACCCTGAGCACTGAGCACCCAGCACCCTGAGTACTGAGCACTGAAAACCCTGAGTACTGAGCACCGAGCACCCTGAGTACTGAGCACCCAGCACCCTGATCACTGAGCATGGAGCACCCCGAGGACTGAGCACCCAGCACCCTGAGCACTGAGCACCCAGCACCTTGAGTACTGAGCACCGAGCACAATGAGCACTGAGCACCCAGCACCCTGAGTACTGACCACCCAGCACCCTGAGCACTGAGCACCCAGCTCCCTGAGCACTGAGCACGCAGCACCCCAAGCACTCAGCAACCAGCACCCTGAGTACTGAGCACAGAGCACCCTGAGCACTGAGCACCCAGCACCCTGAGTACTGAGCACCCAGCACCCTGAGTACTGAGCAACCAGCACCCTGAGCACTGAGCACCCAGCACCCTGAGCACTGAGCACTGAGCATCCAGCACCACAGCCCTGAGCAATCAGCACCCCGAGCACTGAGCACCCAGCACCCTGAGCACTGAGCACCCAGCACCCTGAGTACTGAGCAACCAGCTACCTGAGTACTGAGCACCCAGCACCCTGAGTACTGAGCACTCAGCAGCCTGAGTACTGAGCACCGAGCACACCGAGCAATGAGCACCCAGCACCCTGAGCACTGAGCACCCGGAGGACTGAGCACCCAGCACTCTGAGCACTGAGCACAGATCACTCTGAGCAGTGAGCACCCAGCACCCCGAGCACTGAGCACCCAGCACCCTGAGTACTGAGCACCCAGCACCCCGAGTACTGAGCACCCAGCACCCTGAGTACTGAGCACCCAGCACCCCGAGCACTGAGCACCCAGCACCCTGAGTACTGAGCACCCTGAGTACTGAGCACTGAGCACAGAGCATCCTGAGTACTGAGCACTCTGAGGACTGAGCACCCAGCACCCAGAGCACTGAGAACCCAGCACCCGGAGTACTGAGCACTGATCACCCTGAGCACTGAGCACCCAGCACCCCGAGCACTGAGCACCCAGCACCCTGAGTACTGAGCACCCAGCACCCTGAGTACTGAGCACCCAGCACCCCTAGCACTGAGCACCCAGCACCCTGAGTACTGAGCACCTAGCACCCTGAGCACTGAGCACCGAGCACCCTGAGTACTGAACACCCAGCACCCTGAGCACTGAGCACTGAGCACCCAGCACCCTGAGCACTGAGAACTGAGCACCCAGCACCCCGAGCACTGAGCACCCAGCACCCTGAGCACCCAGCACCCTGAGCACTGAGCACCCTGAGCACTGAGCACCCTGAGCACTGAGCACTGAGCACCCAGCACCCTGAGTACTGAGCACCCAACACTCTGAGCACTGAGCACCCAGCACGCTGAGTACTGAGCACTGAGCACACAGCACCCTGAGTACTGAGCACCCAGCACCCCGAGCACTGAGCACCCAGCGCCCCGAGCACTGAGCACCCAGCACCCTGAGCACTGAGCACTGAGCACACTGAGCACTGAGCACCCAGCACCCCGAGTACTGAGCACTGAGCACCCTGAGTACTGCGCACCCAACACCCAGAGTACTGATCACCCAGCACCCTGAGAACTGAGCACCCAGCACCCTGAGTACTGAGCACCCAGCACCCTGAGTACTGAGCACCCAGCACCCTGAGCACTGAGCACTGAGCACCCAGCACCTTGAGCACTGAGCACTGACCACCCAGCACCCCGAGCACTGAGCACCCAGCGCCCTGAGCACTGAGCACCCAGCACACTGAGCACTGAGCACCCAGCCCCCTGAGTACTGAGCACCCAGCACCATGAGTACTGAGCACCCAGCACCCTGAGCACTGAGCACCCTGAGGACCTGAGCACCCAGCTCCCTGAGCACTGAGCACCCAGCACACTGAGTACTGAGCACCGATCACCCTGAGCACTGAGCACCCAGCACCCCGAGCACTGAGCACCCAGCACCCTGAGTACTGAGCACCCAGCACCCTGAGCACTGAGCACACAGCACCCTGAGTACTGAGCACCCTGAGTACTGAGCACCGATCACCTGAGCACTGAGCACCCAGCACCCTGAGTACTGAGCACCCAGCACCCTGAGCAGCTGAGCAACCAGCACCCTGAGCACTGAGCAC